>NC_053039.3:157732371-158035401 GCF_002575655.3 Aegilops tauschii subsp. strangulata
CGACACGCCTCTGCCTACTGGCAGAGGTTGAAGACAGCCGCTTCAGGCCAGCGGGCTGGGCCAGCTGGAGGAGCTGGGCCAGGTGGGCTGCCAGGTAAGTCAGGTGGGTCTCTCTCTCTCTCTTCTTTTATTTGCTTCTGTTTTCTAGTTTTTTGCTATAGTTTGAGCTTAGGAAAAATACCATGGCATTTCCTAAAATCCTGAAAATATTCATGGACACTTGCTGAATTATTTCAGTGGCCCAAAAATAGTTCTAACATTATTTGAGCATTTAAATTATTTATAGTACTTAAATGCCCAAAGTCAAATACAATAAGATTTAATTCAAAAATCCAGAATGGCCTAGAAATATGTGCATCATTTTTGTGAGAGGTGCTGTACCAATTCAGAAATGATGAACATTTCTAATGGGCATTTTGGGATCATTGCAAAGATTTAAGTTTGAACCTAGTTGAATTTCATTTGCTGCTAGGGTTTATCATCCCCCATTTCAAGTTTCTGAGAAATTTAAACATGATGCAACATGACTAGCTAGCCTAGAGCAAACCAGAACTAGGGATGTGACAACCACATACACTTGTGTTGTGTTCAAGATATTCCATTCCAACCACATAAATCTTGATCTCTAGCCTTCCCCAAGTTGCTTTTCACTCAAATCATCTTTCCACCAAATCCAATCCTATGAGAGAGATTTGAGTGTTGGGGATTCTATCATCTTGAAGCACAAGAGTAAGGAGTTCATCATCAACACACCATCTACTACCTTTTGGAGAGTGGTGTCTCCTAGATTGGTTAGGTGTCACTTGGGAGCCTCCGTTAAGATTGTGGAGTTGAAGCAAGGAGTTTGTACGGGCAAGGAAATCGCCTACTTCGTGAAGATCTACCCTAGTGAGGGAAGTCCTTCGTGGGCGACGACCATGGTGGGATAGACAAGGTTGCTTCTTCGTGGACCCTTCGTGGGTGGAGCCCTCCGTGGACTCGCACAACTGTTACCCTTCGTGGGTTGAAGTAACCATCAACGTGGATGTACGATAGCACCACCTATCGGAACCACAGATAAAAAATCTTCGTGTCTACGTTGTGTTTGCTCCCTCAAACTCCTCCCTTTACCTTCATGTGCAATTGTTTTACATTCCACTGCTACACTCTTAGAATTGCATGTGTAGGTTGATTGCTTGACTTGTGCAAAGTTGCTAGAATCGGCCAAGACTTAAAATTGGGAAAAGGATAGATTTTTATTTGGTCAAGTAGTCTAATCACCCCCCCTCTAGACATACTTTTGATCCTACAACGGGGTCGGGCCCTGCCGACGCAGAACACTTGGCCTACTCCTGCATCTCCTTTTTGTAAGCTGTTTGCGCGTCAAGGGGGACTCGTGAGCATCGCGACTTAGGAGCCTAACTGGCCACGTAGCCCCTCACCCATTGGTCTCGTCCAGGTGATCCGGACGACCCAACGGCGGCTGAGGTATGCGCGGGGTCGGGCTCTTCCGACGTAGAACATCCAGCAAACAGGAAGGAAATCGCAAAATCTTAAGCAAATATTACAAGACACATTGTTCTTCAAATATCAAACACGAGTTTAACGGCTCCACGAGGCATGGTATGTATTGCAGGAGCCAAGCAGGGAAAGGAGTCGCCAGCAAGTCATCCCATCATCCCTGGACACCATCGCTACTTGCAAGAGGTTCCTCTTCGACGGTGATGTTGCCCTCACCTGTGCCACCCACTGGAGTTGCAGGTTCAGCAGCGCCACCTGCCGAGGGCGCATGGTCGAAGGCGCGGAACTTCTTCAGCAAAGCCTCCACCTGGCCCTTCACGGCTTTGGCGGCAGCTGCGTAGCGCTTGTCATCCACAGGGTCCAGCAGCTCGTCAAGATTGGCGACGGTGTCGTGAAGATGGAGGTGGCTGAAGACGCGCGTCAGCGCGGCCGAGGAAAGTGTGCGAGCTTCTCCCTCCACCAAGGGGCCGATTCCGCCCACGACCTCCTCAAGCGCCGCGACTGCCCAAATCCTCCTCCAACCCGGAGCACGGCGGCAAGGTTCTTCTCCGAAACGTTCGGCGCATCAAGCGCCGACTCGTACCAAGAGGATGAGGAAACGGCCCGAGCTTTCTTGGGCGCCATTGCTGGCAGGCTTGGAGGAAGATTTGGGCAGATGTGGAGTCTCTGGAGGCAAGGAGCGAGAAAGGGGATCTGGAGCAAGATGGAGGAAATCAATGAAGGAGAACACAGCCCGCGCGAGCCTTTTGTCAAATGGGCAGATGCTGAGGCAGCATGGGGAAGCGGAGACGCCCATGTCCCATCAATCACCATGCATCAACCGAGGCCGGAGGCTATTGCGTCCCGCGGCGCTCCGCACTTGCCCCTTGGCTTCGCCCCGAAGCTAAGTTCGAGCGTGCCTTGGGACCGGAGGCTACTGTTGGCGTCCTGGGAACGGGGGTCCCCAGACTTGCCTGCCTGCAGCCCACGGCGTGGCTCCTGTTGGAAATATGCCCTAGAGGCAATAATAAATTGGTTATTATTATATTTCCTTGTTCATGATAATCGTTTATTATCCATGCTAGAATTGTATTGATAGGAAACTCAGATACATGTGTGGATACATAGACAACACCATGTCCCTAGTAAGCCTCTAGTTGACTAGCTCATTGATCAATAGATGGTTACGGTTTCCTGACCATGGACATTGGATGTCGTTGATAACGGGATCACATCATTAGGAGAATGATGTGATGGACAAGACCCAATCCTAAGCCTAGCACAAGATCGTGTAGTTCGTTTGCTCAGAGCTTTTCTAATGTCAAGTATCATTTCCTTAGACCATGAGATTGTGCAACTCCCGGATACCGTAGGAATGCTTTGGGTGTACCAAACGTCACAACGTAACTGGGTGGCTATAAAGGTGCACTACAGGTATCTCCGAAAGTGTCTGTTGGGTTGGCACGAATCGAGACTGGGATTTGTCACTCCTTGTAAACGGAGAGGTATCTCTGGGCCCACTCGGTAGGACATCATCATAATGTGCACAATGTGACCAAGGAGTTGATCACGGGATGATGTGAGTTACGGAACGAGTAAAGAGACTTGCCGGTAACGAGATTGAACAAGGTATCGGGATACCGACGATCGAATCTCGGGCAAGTAACATACCGATAGACAAAGGGAATTGTATACGGGATTGATTGAATCCCCAACATCGTGGTTCATCCGATGAGATCATCGTGGAACATGTGGGAGCCAACATGGGTATCCAGATCCCGCTGTTGGTTATTGGCCGGAGAACGTCTCGGTCATGTCTGCATGGTTCCCGAATCCGTAGGGTCTACACACTTAAGGTTCGATGACGCTAGGGTTATAGGGAATAGATATACATGGTTACCGAATGTTGTTCTGAGTCCCGGATGAGATCCCGGACATCACGAGGAGTTCCGGAATGGTCCGGAGGTAAAGATTTATATATGGGAAGTCCTGTTTTGGTCACCGGAAAAGTTTCGGGTGCTATCGGTAACGTACCGGGACCACCGGGAGGGTCCTGGGGGTCCACCAAGTGGGGCCACCGGCCCCAAAGGGCTGCGTGGGCCAAGTGTGGGAGGGGACCAGCCCCAGGTGGGCTGGTGCGCCCCCCACACAGGGCCCAGGGCATAGGAAGGGGGGGGAAGGGGGAAACCCTAGGCTTAGATGGGCCTAAGGCCCATCTAGTGGGGCGCCCCCTCTCTCCCCCCCTTTGGCCGCCCCCAAGTCCCATCTAGGGCTGGCCGCACCCCTTGTGGGGGAAACCCTAGATGGGGGCGCAGCCCCTCCCCCTCCCCTATATATACTTGAGGTTTTGGGGCTGCCATACACACGAGAACCTCTCTCTCTTGGCGCAGCCCTATCCCTCTTCCTCCTCCTCTCCCGCGGTGCTAGGCGAAGCCCTGCAGGATTGCCACGCTCCTCCATCACCACCACGCCGTCGTGCTGCTGCTGGATGGAGTCTTCCCCAACCTCTCCCTATCTCCTTGCTGGATCAAGGCGTGGGAGACGTCACCGGGCTGCACGTGTGTTGAACGCGGAGGCGCCGTGGTTCGGCGCTTAGATCGGAATCAACCGCGATCTGAATCGTTACGAGTACGACTCCTTCATCCGCATTCTTGCAACGCTTCCGCATCGCGATCTACAAGGGTATGTAGATGTACTCCCCTTCCCCTCGTTGCTAGATTACTCCATAGATTGATCTTGGTGATGCGTAGAAAATTTTGAATTTTTGCTACGTTCCCCAACAGTGGCATCATGAGCAAGGTCTATGCGTAGTTTCTATGCACGAGTAGAACACAAAGTAGTTGTGGGCGTCAATTTTGTCAATTTACTTGCCGTTACTAGTCTTATCTTGATTCGGCGGCATCTTGGGATGAAGCGGCCCGGACCGACCTTACACGTACACTTACGTGAGACAGGTTCCACCGACTGACATGCACTAGTTGCATAAGGTGGCTAGCGGGTGTCTGTCTCTCCCACTTTAGTCGGATCAGATTCGATGAAAAGGGTCCTTATGAAGGGTAAATAGAAATTGGCATATCACGTTGTGGCTTTTGCGTAGGTAAGAAACGTTCTTGCTAGAATCCCATAGCAGCCACGTAAAACATGCAACAACAATTAGAGGACGTCTAACTTGTTTTTGCAGGGTATGCTATGTGATGTGATATGGCTAAAAGGATGTGATGTATGAGATTGATCATGTTCTTGTAATAGGAATCACGACTTGCATGTCGATGAGTATGACAACCGGCAGGAGCCATAGGAGTTGTCTTAATTTATTATATGACCTGCGTGTCAATGAAAACGCCATGTAATTACTTTACTTTATTGCTAACCGTTAGCCATAGTAGTAGAAGAAATAGTTGGCGAGACAACTTCATGAAGACACAATGATGGAGATCATGATGATGGAGATCATGGTGTCATGCCGGTGACGAAGGTGATCATGCCGCGCCTCAAAGATGGAGATCAAAGGCGCAAGATGATATTGGCCATATCACGTCACTTTATGATTTGCATGTGATGTTTGTCATGTTTACATCTTATTTGCTTAGAACAACGGTAGCATAAATAAGATGATCCCACACTAAAACTTCAAGAGACGTGTTCCCCCTAACTGTGCACCGTTGCGAAGGTTCGTTGTTTCGAAGCACCACGTGATGATCGGGTGTGATAGATTCTAACGTTCGAATACAGCGGGTGTTGACGAACCTAGCATGTACAGACATGGCCTCGGAACACATGCGAAACACTTAGGTTGACTTGACGAGCCTAGCATGTACAGACATGGCCTCGGAACACAAGAGACCGAAAGGTCGAACATGAGTCGTATAGTAGATACGATCAACATGGAGATGTTCACCGATGATGACTAGTCCGTCTCACGTGATGATCGGACACGGCCTAGTTTGACTCGGATCATGTATCACTTAGATGACTAGAGGGATGTCTATCTGAGTGGGAGTTCATTAATCAGATGAAATTCATTATCATGAACATAGTCAAAAGGTCTTTGCAAATTATGTCATAGCTTGCGCTTTAGTTCTACTATTTAAGATATGTTCCTAGAGAAAATTTAGTTGAAAGTTGATAGTAGCAATTATGCGGACTGGGTCCGTAAACTAAGGATTGTCGTCATTGCTGCATAGAAGGCTTATGTCCTTAATGCACCGCTCGGTGTGCTGAACCTCAGCGTCGTCTGTAGATGTTGCGAAACATCTGACATACACGTTTTGATGACTACGTGATAGTTCAGTGCGTAATGCTAACGGTTTAGAATTGTGGCGCCAAAGACGTTTTTGAAACGTCACAGAACATATGAGATGTTCCGAAGACTGAAATTGGAATTTCAGACTAGTGCCCACGTCAAGAGGTATGAGACCTTTGACAAGTTTCTTATGCCTGCAGACTAAGGGAGAAAAGCTCAATCGGTGAGCATGTGCTCAGATTGTCTGAGTACCACAATCGCTTGAATCGAGTGGGAATTAATCTTCCAGATGAGATAGTGATGGTTCTCCATAGTCACTCCCACCAAGCTATTAGAGCTTCGTGATGAACAATAACATATCAGGGATAGATGATCCTTGAGCAACTCGCGACGTTTGACACCGCGAAAGTAGAAATCAAGCAGGAGCATCAATTGTTGATGGTTAGTAAAACCACTAGTTTCAAGAAGGGCACGGGCAAGAAGGGATACTTCATGAAACAGCAAATCAGTTGCAGATCTAGTGAAGAA
This sequence comes from Aegilops tauschii subsp. strangulata, assembly GCF_002575655.3. Lineage (NCBI taxonomy): Eukaryota > Viridiplantae > Streptophyta > Magnoliopsida > Poales > Poaceae > Aegilops > Aegilops tauschii. Next base: position 157,738,622 of record NC_053039.3, read on the forward strand.
AGCCAAGGTTGAACCCAAACCCGAGACTAAGTGCTTCTGTAATGAGGGGAACGGTCACTGAAGCAGAACTACCCTAGATACTTGGTAGATGAGAAGGCAGGCACGGTCGACAGAAGTATATTGGATATACATTATATGAATGTGTACTTTACTAGTACTCCTAGCAGCACCAGGGTATTAGATACCGGTTTGGTTGCTAAGTGTTAGTAACTCGAAATAAAAGCTGCGGAATATACAGAGACTAGCTAAAGGAGAGATGACGATATGTGTTGGAAGTGTTTCCAAGGTTGATGTGATCAAGCATCGCATGCTCTCTCTACCATCAAGATTGGTGTTAAACCTAAATAATTGTTATTTGGTGTTGAGCATAAACATGATTGGATTATGTTTATCGCAATACGGTTATTCATTTAAGGAGAATAATGGTTACTCTGTTTATTTGAATAATACCTTCAATGGTCTTGCACCTAAAATGAATCTCGATCGTAGTGATACACATGTTCATGCCAAAAGATATAAGATAGTAATGATAGTACCACATGCTTGTGGCACTGCCACTTGAGTCATATTGGTATAAAACACATGAAGAAGCTCCATGTAGATGGATCTTTGGACTCACTCATTTTTTAAAAGATTGAGACATGCGAACCATGTCTATTGGTATATATGCATGAAGAAACTCCATGAAGATGGATCGTTTGGACTCACTTGATTTTGAATCACTTGAGACATGCAAATCATACCACATGGGCAAGATGACTGAAAGGCCTCGTTTTCAGTAAGATGGAACAAGAGAGCAACTTGTTGGAAGTAATACATTTGATGTGTGCAGTCCAATGAGTGCTGAGGCATGCAGTGGATATCATTATGTTCTTACTTCACAGACGATTTGAGTAGATGCTGAGTGTATTTACTTAATGAAACACAAGTCTGAATTATTGAAAGGTTCAAGTAATTTCAGAGTGAAGTTGAAGATCGTCGTGACAAGAGGATAAAATGTCTATGATATGATCATAGAGATATCTGAGTTACGAGTTTGGCACACAATTAAGACATTGTGGAAAGTGTTTCACAATTAATACCACCTGGAACACCATAGTGTGATGGTGTGTCCGAACATCATAACTACACCCTATTGGATGTGGTGCATACCATGATGTCTCTTATCGAATTACCACTATCGTTTATGGGTTAGGCATTAGAGACAACCGCATTCACTTTAAATAGGGCACCACGCAATTCCGTTGAGACGACACCGTTTAGAGAAACCTAAGTTGTCGTTTCTTAAAAGTTTGGGGCTGCGATGCTTATGTGAAAAAGTTTCAAGCTGATAAGCTCGAACCCAAAGCGGATAAATGCATCTTCATACCCAAAACAGTTGGGTATACCTCCTATTTCAGATCCAGAAGCAAAGTGATTGTTTCTAGAAACGTTCCTTTCTCGAGGAAAAGTTTCTCTCGAAAGAATTGAGTGGGAGGATGGTGGAGACTTGATAAGGTTATTGAACCGTCACTTCAACTAGTGTGTAGTAGGGCACAGCAAGTTGTTCCTGTGGCACCTACACCAATTGAAGTGGAAGCTCATGATAGTGATCATGAAACTTCGGATCAAGTCACTACCAAACCTCGTAGGACGACGAGGATGCATACTACTTCAGAGTGGTACGTGATCCTGTCTTGGAAGTCATGTTGCTAGACAACAATGAACCTACGAGCTATGGAGAAGCGATGGTGGGCCCATATTCCGACGAATGGCTTGAGGCCATAAAATCCGAGAGAGGATCCATGTACTTGATGGTCGTAAGGCTGTTGGGTGCAGATGGATTTTAAAAGGAAGACAGACAATAATGGTAAGTGTCACCATTAAGAAAGCTCAGCTTGTCGTTAAGATGTTTTCCGACAAGTTCAAGGAGTTGACTACGATGAGACTTTCTCACTCGTAGCGATGCTAAGAGTCTGTTGGAATTGTATTAGCAGTCTTGCAGATAGGATGTCAAAACATTCTTTCCTCGAAGATTTTCTTAAGGAAAGGTTGTATGTGATACAACCAGAAGGTTTTTGTCAATCCTGAAAGATGCTAACAAGTGTGCAAAGCTCCAGCAATCCTTCTAAGGACTGGAGTAAGCATCTCGGAGTTGGAATGTACGCTTTGATGAGATGATCAAAGATTTTGGGTTTATACAAAGTTTATGAGAAACTTGTATTTCCAAAGAAGTGAGTGGGAGCACTACAACATTTCTGATAAGTATATGTGAATGACATATTGTTGATCTGAAATGATGTAAAAAAAATTCTGGAAAGCATAAAGGGTTGTTTGAAAGGAGTTTTTCAAAGGAAGACCTGGATAAAGCTGCTTACATATTGGGCATCAAGATCTATAGAGATAGATCAAGACGCCTGATGATACTTTCAAAGAACGCACACCTTGACATAATTTTGAAAGAGTTCAAAATAGATCAGCAAAGAAGGAGTTCTTGGCTGTGTTACAAGGTGTGAGTATTGAGTAAGACTCAAGACCTGACCACAGCAGAAGAGAGAGAAAGGACGAAGGTCGTCCCCTATGCTTTAGACGTAGGCTCTACAGTATGCTTTGCTGTGTACCGCACATGAAGTGTGCCTTGCCATGAGTTGGTCAAGGGGTACAATAGTGATCCGGGAATGGATCACATGACAGCGGTCGAACTTATCCTTAGTATCTAGTGGACTAAGGAATTTTCTTGATTATGGAGGTGAAAAGGAGTTCCTCGTAAAGGGTTACGTCGATGCGAACTTTGACACTAATCCGGATGACTCTGAGTTGTAAACCGGATTCGTATAGTAGAGCAGTTATTTGAAATGGCTCCAAGTAGCGCGTGGTAGCATCCACAAGATGACATAGATATTCGTAAAGCCCACACGGATCTGAAAGGTTCAGACCCGTTGACTAATAACCTCTCTCACAAGCATAACACGATCAAATCAGAACTCATTGAGTGTTAATCACATAGTGATGTGAACTAGATTGTTGACTCTAGTAAACTCTTTGGATGTTGGTCACATCGTGATGTGACCTGTGAGTGTTAATCACATGGTGATGTGAACTAGATTATTGACTCTAGTGCAAGTGGGAGACTGTTGAAAATATGCCCTAGAGGCAATAATAAATTGGTTATTATTATATTTCCTTGTTCATGATAATCGTTTATTATCCATGCTAGAATTGTATTGATAGGAATCTCAGATACATGTGTGGATACATAGACAACACCATGTCCCTAGTAAGCCTCTAGTTGACTAGCTCGTTGATCAATAGATGGTTACGGTTTCCTGACCATGGACATTGGATGTCGTTGATAACGGGATCACATCATTAGGAGAATGATGTGATGGACAAGACCCAATCCTAAGCCTAGCACAAGATCGTGTAGTTCGTTTTCTCAGAGCTTTTCTAATGTCAAGTATCATTTCCTTAGACCATGAGATTGTGCAACTCCCGGATACCGTAGGAATGCTTCGGGTGTACCAAACGTCACAACCTAACTGGGTGGCTATAAAGGTGCACTACAGGTATCTCCGAAAGTGTCTGTTGGGTTGGCACGAATCGAGACTGGGATTTGTCACTCCTTGTAAATGGAGAGGTATCTCTGGGCCCACTCGGTAGGACATCATCATAATGTGCACAATGTGACCAAGGAGTTGATCACGGGATGATGTGAGTTACGGAACGAGTAAAGAGACTTGCCGGTAACGAGATTGAACAAGGTATCGGGATACCGACGATCGAATCTCGGGCAAGTAACATACCGATAGACAAAGGGAATTGTATACGGGATTGATTGAATCCCCGACATCGTGGTTCATCCGATGAGATCATCGTGGAACATGTGGGAGCCAAGATGGGTATCCAGATCCCACTGTTGGTTATTGGCCGGAGAACGTCTCGGTCATGTCTGCATGGTTCCCGTACCCGTAGGGTCTACACACTTATGGTTCGATGACGCTAGGGTTATAGGGAATAGATATACGTGGTTACCGAATGTTGTTCGGAGTCCCGGATGAGATCCCGGACATCACGAGGAGTTCCGGAATGGTCCAGAGGTAAAGATTTATATATGGAAGTCCTGTTTTGGTCACCGGAAAAGTTTCGGGTGCTATCGGTAACGTACCGGGACCACCGGGAGGGTCCTGGGGGTCCACCAAGTGGGGCCACCAGCCCCAAAGGGCTGCGTGGGCCAAGTGTGGGAGGGGACCAGCCCCAGGTGGGCTGGTGCGCCCCCCACAAGGGGCCCAGGGCATAGGAAGGGGGGGAAGGGGGAAACCCTAGGCTCAGATGGGCCTAAGGCCCATCTAGTGGGGCGCCCCCTCTCTCCCCCCCTTTGGCTGCCCCCCAAGTCCCATCTAGGGCTGGCCGCACCCTTTGTGGGGGAAACCCTAGATGGGGGCGCAGGCCCTCCCCCTCCCCTATATATACTTGAGGTTTTGGGGCTGCCATACACACGAGAACCTCTCTCTCTTGGCGCAGCCCTATCCCTCTTCCTCCTCCTCTCCCGCGGTGCTTGGCAAAGCCCTGAAGGATTGCCACGCTCCTCCATCACCACCACGCCGTCGTGCTGCTGCTGGATGGAGTCTTCCCCAACCTCTCCCTATCTCCTTGCTGGATCAAGGCGTGGGAGACGTCACCGGGCTGCATGTGTGTTGAACGCGGAGGCGCCTTGGTTCGGCGCTTAGATCGGAATCAACCGCGATCTGAATCGCTACGAGTACGACTCCTTCATCCACATTCTTGCAACGCTTCCGCATCGTGATCTACAAGGGTATGTAGATGCACTCCCCTTCCCCTCGTTGCTAGATTACTCCATAGATTGATCTTGGTGATGCGTAGAAAATTTTGAATTTCTGCTACGTTCCCCAACAGCTCCACCAGCGGCCCTGTACGGCCCATCTTCATCAGCGAGCATTCAAGACCATTGCGAGGGGCCAAGCCTTGCGAGACGGACGATGCAAGACCTCCTCGGGGGCGACCACACTAGGTCTCCTCGCGAGGGGCAGAGAGATCAAGGCGAGGGGCACCTCGCGAGGTTCCTGTGACGCAAGCCATGACGACCAAGGCCAGGCGGGTGCCAGGCGGGCGCCAGAGTGTGCAGCATACTCGTTTCCTCATTGGTGCTAAAGAGGCAAGCGCAGGCAAGGAGTTCCGAGGCATCTCGCAAAGGTTTCCATATCGGTGCAACAAGACCAAGACCAGCAGGACGGCAGGACGGAGGTCACCGTGGAGCCCAGGACGGCGTCACCACCAGGGACTTTGGCAGGCGAAGACCACCTTTAGTCAGGATAACTTGTACTAGTTGTCTCACTTCAAATTTGGCCGTTGTTGGATCCCTTCCCGCCTTCATTTGGGAAGAGGGCCAGGGCCTCTATAAATGGGACTAGCCACCATAGTAGGAGGCAACTGATCTAGGGCCATTCAGATCATCCTCAACCACCCAAGCTTACCGAGCTCAAGGACACTTCTCCTCAGGAGGCTGTTCTTCCCTTGTACTTGTTCATCCTCAGCCCAAGAGGCAATCCACCACACCACACTAGAGTAGGGTATTACACCACATCGGTGGCCCGAAACAGTATAAACCCTGTGTCCCTTGTCCTCCGAGTTCGACGTGCTGAGCTTTGAGATCGCGACAAGTGTGTGAACTGAAGGAAATATGCCCTAGAGGCAATAATAAAGTTATTATTTATTTCCTTATATCATGATAAATGTTTATTATTCATGCTAGAATTGTATTAACCGGAAACATAATACATGTGTGAATACATAGACAAACATAGTGTCACTAGTATGCCTCTACTTGACTAGCTCGTTGATGAAAGATGGTTATGTTTCCTAGCCATAGACATGAGTTATCATTTGATTAACGGGATCACATCATTGGGAGAATGATGTGATTGACTTGACCCATTCCGTTAGCTTAGCACTCGATCGTTTAGTATGTTGCTATTGCTTTCTTCATGACTTATATATGTTCCTATGACTATGAGATTATGCAACTCCCGTTTACCGGAGGAACACTTTGTGTGCTACCAAACGTCACAACGTAACTGGGTGATTATAAAGGTGCTCTACAGGTGTCTCCAAAGGTACTTGTTGGGTTGGCGTATTTCGAGATTAGGATTTGTCACTCCGATTGTCGGAGAGGTATCTCTAGGCCCACTCAGTAATACACATCACTATAACCCTTGCAAGCATTGTGACTAATGAGTTAGTTGCGGGATGATGTATTACGGAAAGAGTAAAGAGACTTGCCGGTAACGAGATTGAATTAGGTATCAAGATACCGACGATCGAATCTCGGGCAAGTAACATACCGATGACAAAGGGAACAACGTATGTTGTTATGCGGTCTGACCGATAAAGATCTTCGTAGAATATGTGGGAACCAATATGAGCATCCAGGTTCCGCTATTGGTTATTGACCGGAGAGGTGTCTCGGTCATGTCTACATAGTTCTCGAACCCGTAGGGTCCGCATGCTTAACGTTACGATGACAGTTATATTATGAGTTTATATGTTTTGATGTACCGAAGGTTGTTCGGAGTCCCGGATGTGATCACGAACATGACGAGGAGTCTCGAAATGGTCGAGACATAAAGATTGATATATTGGAAGCCTATGTTTGGACATCGGAAGTGTTCCGGGTGAAATCGGAATTTTTCCGGAGTACCAGGAGGTTACCGGAACCCCCCGGTAACTTAATGGGCCTTAGTGGGCCTAGGTGGAAGAGAGGAGAGGTGGCTAGGGCAGGGCCGCGTGCCCCTTCCCCCCCAGTCCGAATAGGACAAGGAGAGGTGGGCGGCGCCCCCCCTTCCTTCCTCCCCTCCACCTCTTCCCCCTTCCACTCCTAGTCCAACATGGAAAAGTGGGGAGTCCTACTCCCGGTAGGAGTAGGACTCCTCCTGGCGCACCTCTCCTCCTAGGCCGGCGGCCTCCCCCTTGCTCCTTTATATACGGGGGCAGGGGGGCACCTCTAAACACACAATTGATCTACGATCTTTTAGGCGTGTGCGGTGCCCCCCTCCACCATATTACACCTCGATAATATCGTAGCGGTGCTTAGGCGAAGCCCTGCGTCGGTTGAACATCATCATCGTCACCACGCCGTCGTGCTGACAAAACTCTCCCTCAACACTCAGCTGGATCAGAGTTCGAGGGATGTCATCGAGCTGAACGTGTGCTGAACTCGGAGGTGCCGTGCGTTCGGTACTTGATCGGTCGGATCATAAAGACGTACGACTACATCAACCGCGTTGTGTTAACGCTTCCGCTTTTGGTCTACGAGGGTACGTGGACAACACTCTCCCCTCTCGTTGCTATGCATCACCATGATCTTGCGTGTGTGTAGGATTTTTTTTGAAATTACTACGTTCCCCAACATGAACTAGAGGGGAAGAGATCTTCGTGCGCACCCCAGTGTTCGAACCTCAAGGGTTTTGCCAGAACCCACAATCCGATAGTCCGGATCTCCAGGACGAGACCAAGGGGTGAGGGGCTACTGTCGGATCTTGGGTTCCGGCAAAACCCTTAAGGTTCGAACACTGGGGTGCGCACGAAGATCTCCCCCTACTGATCCACGCCCTAACCTCGCTACGATCTAAGAGGCTAGCTCGACGAACTCGCAACAAAAGGGACACAAGATTTATACTGGTTTGGGCCACCGTTGTGGTGTAATACCCTACTCCAATGTGTGGTGGTGGATTGCCTCTTGGGCTGAGGATGAACAGTACAAGGGGAAGAACAGCCTCCTGAGGCGAGGTGTTCCTGTGCTTGGTGAACTTGTGTGGGTGAGGATTACTTAAGATGAGATGAGATGCCTCTGAATGAGTTGCCTCCTACGGTGGTGGCTAGTCCTATTTATAGAGGCCCTGATCCTCTCCCCAAATATTGAGCGGGAAGGGAGCGAACAACGGCCAATTTGAAAGGGGACAGCTAGTACAGCTTATCCTGACAAAAGCAGTCTTCGCCTGCAAAAGGCTCTGGGGGTGACGCCGCCTTGGGCTCCATGGTGACCTCTATCCTGCCGTCCTGCTGGTCTTGGTCTTGTTGCATCGATATGGAAACCTTTGCTTGACGCCTCGGTACTCCTTGCCTGCGCTTGCCTCCTTAGCACCGAAGAGGAAACAAGGACACTGCACGCGCTAGTGCCCGCCTGGCCTTGGTCGTCATGGCTCACGTCACGAGAACCTCGCGAGGTTTGCCTTGCCTTGATCTCTCTGCCCCTCGCGAGCCAACCTGGTGAGGCTACTCCCGAGGAGGTCTTGCATCATCCGCCTCGCGAGGCTTGGCCCCTCGTGAGGGTCTTGAATGCTTGTTGGTGAAGATGGACCGTATGGGCCCGCTTGTAGAGGCACGCCGTGGGCCGCAGGCAGGCAAGTCTGGGGACCCCCATTCCCAGAACACCCACAGTAGTCCCCGGGCATAAGGCGCGCTCGGACTTGGCTTCGAGGCGAAGCCAAAGGTCAAGTGCGGAGCGCCACGGGCCCCCACAGCCTGCGGCCTTGGTCGACGCGTGGCGGTTGATTGGACGTTGGCGTCTCCGCTTCCCCACGCAGCCTTGGAATCCGCCTGGCTAGGCGGCCACTGCAACCTGCACAGTTATTCTTCCATCGCCAGTGCCATACTCCCCCAATTCCTCTGCTTCACCGAGACTCTGCTCCTCTTTCCAATCTGACATGAGCTCTGCCCACTCCATCGCCATGGCGCCGAAACAAGCAGATAAGGGGAAGAAACCTCTGTCTTTCGCCAGTGCGCCTCTGGCCATCGAGCCCGCAGTTGGCCAATCGCTGGTGCTCAACATGGGCAAGGTGCACCCCATGCTCGCCTCTTGCTTTAGTGAGTGGGCAGGAACGGTGGCCTGGCCTACGTCTCGAGCTCGTGTTGATAGGACGGACACCGTGGTCCCGCTTTTCATCGATGGCCTTTGGGCTGGCCTTGTTCCCCCCTTCTCCGCTTTCTTCAACGCAGTGCTTGAACATTACCAAATCCACATGCTGCATCTTGATCCCCAATCCGTGACCCTTCTTGCCGTCTTCGCCTTTGTTTGTGAGGCCATGGTGGGCATTGCCCCTTCCGTGGCCCGTCTCCGCCACTTCTTCTCGTTGCACCTGATTGACCCCCGGCAGAGCTCGGGATGTGTGAGTTTCCGTGCCGCGGCAGAGACGGGTTGCTCGGAGGGTTGATTTTGACCTCCCGCCGCCCGCGGGTAGATTCCGGACGCGATGGGTGTTCGTAGACGCAGGGGTGCCCAGCCCCCTACTCTCGCCTCCGTCGTCGCCTGCCGTCCCCAACTCTGGCTGGGGCCACGAGAAGCTCACGAGCCCTTGCCTTGTCTCCGTCTGGCTCAGGCTGAAGAGGCTGAAAGACCGCGGCGTGACCGTGCCTATGGTGGTGAAGGAGTTCGTCCGACGCCGAGTCGCTCCGCTTCAGCGCCATTCTCGGCCGATGTGTGCCTTGCTCAACTGCAAGGACCATATGAGGCTTCAGGAGTCCGGGCTCCCTCTTAACACGCGGCAAACGGTGCTTGAGGTCCTGGCGGGCGTTCCGTTGCCGGACGACATGCCTGGAAAGAGTGTTCTGTTGTACCGCTGCTCGAACAAGGAGGAATTCGTGGAGCACATGCCTTCCTTTGACGAGTGGGGGCTGCGCCCAAACGGCCTGGTGGGGCCCCGCGAGAACCCCGTCAACGTGGCCCCCTCATCGCTGCTAGCGCTGAGCTCACCCCGAGTGTGGATGCAGGGAGGCAAGCATCATCGGTGGCCGGTGGCTCGAGTGCCGAGGTGCTGATGCCGCCTGGGGAGCTTAGGTGGAAGGTTCTTGAGTGCTTCTTTCCTCCCTGACGTTGGTCCTTAAGGATCCGTTCCACCTAAGCCGCTGAGTCTCCTGAGAAGCAGTCTCCTCTCTCCTTGTCTCCCCCGCTGACCTTGAGCGCCCGAGCCTGCACGCGGCCTTTGGTGCGGGGTCGGTTGGGGAGGCGCGCTTGCCTCTATGACGCCTTGAGCCTACGCCGTCGCCGTCCCTCCTTCATGGCCTTGCCTGGAGCTCAGCGAGCGTGCCGAGGGCTCCTCCTCTGGTCATGGATGGTGGCTGGATGGCTTCGGTCTCGGGCGCTTCTTTAAGCAGCGGGCCTCGACTCGTCCGGGCCCCTTGCGAGGCCTGGCTGGCCTCCGGGCGTGCGCCAGCCCCCAACCCCCTGCTGGGAGGGGCCGAGCCGCTTCGGGCCCCGCCTGCAGCCCCCGCGGTGGAGGACGATATGGGCCGTGCGCTTGAGTTCGAGCACGGACGGAGCGTTGTTTGTCATGAGCTCTTCCAGGAGGCGATGGGCGCGATGAACCGGCTTGGTGAAGAACTCGTGGATGTCGACGCGTGCCTCAAGGCCGAGGGTCTTCGGTTGGCGGAGGAGCGGCATAAGTTGAAGGTGGCTATCAACCTCGGGCGCCACCAGCGCGAGCTTGATAACGCGAAGGCTGAAGCTTCTCTCGCAACTTCGCGTGAAGCTTGCTCCCAAGCCCTGGAAGAGGCCCGAGAAGCTAACCGCCGCCACGAGGCCGCGGAGAACCACGCGTGGGAGCTCCAAGCCTGGAGCGCCTCCTTGGAGCGGCAAGTGGAGGCGCGCAGAGCCGCCCTTGCATCGTTGAGGGGGACGCCCGCCGAAGAAGAAGAGATCCGGAGGCGCGAGGAGTTGTTGGCACTGGAAGCCGTGGAGCGTAACCTCGAGCTCGAGCGATTGGAGACGAGGGAGCGTCAAGTTTCCCAAGCGGAAGATGCCGTTGGCGCACGCGAGGCCAAGGCCCAGGAGGGGTCGATCGCCGGGTGGCTGAGGCTCGCGCGGGTCTTGAGGGTAGGCATGACCTGAAGATGAAGCTTGCGGAGGCTGAGGCTGCAGGTAGGACCGCTGCCCTTTGGCCCAGGCTAGCTGAGGTGGAGCGGCGCGAGGAGGCCACGGCAGCCGCCCTGGTCAAGGCGCACACGGAACTGGCCTCCGCCCGCGCCGAGCTGCTCTCTCTTCAGCAGCGGGTTGCTGACGCCGAGTCCGTTGCGTGGCAGAACAGGGAGGAAGTGCTTCAGCGACGGACGCTGGAGTGCGTGCATGCTACCATGCTCCAGGACCTCCGGAACAGGGCCAATACTACCCTGGGCCACATCTGTGATGAGAATGCCCCTCACCCCCACCTGAACGACTACGCCAGCCACCTCCACTTCTTCACCGACGTGGTGACACGGCTGGAGAACCGCTTCGAGAGAGCTCGCCTGCTTGTCGAAGAGAGGAGCTGCAGCCTGCTGGAGCGCGCATTCTCTCATGTCTTCAGCCATCTTCAGAACACCTACCAGGACATCGACTCTAACGCCGCCATTGCTCCAGTCCCGGAGGCCATCCGGGGCGACCTGGCACGGTGGGTGGAGGACAATGTGGACGCGCTGGTCAGGGCCTTCTCTTCTAACGACGACGCGGTGGTGTTCACGGCGGACGAAGGCGACGTGGTCGATGATGGTGTTGGCTGCGCCGGTGGAAGTGATGGTGATGCTGGCGACGGTGGCAGCGATGCCAGCGGCGCGTCTGAAGGCGATGCGGCGAGCGACATGTCCGACTGATCCCCGCTTTTCCGAGCTGTTTGTCCTGCACGCAGAGGGTTGGGCATGGCCCTAGAGGTTGTAAGAGCATTTTGAGAGGGGGAGCCCCTCGTGTAATCAAACCGCAGCCTTTATTCTTTTATGCCAAGTTGAGTGTGCACCTTTGTGAATCCATCAGTCTGGTGGCAAGTTTGCTGTCGCGGCTTACCTTAGCCGGGACAAGCCCCAAACTAGATTGTGAGCTTCCGAGAAACTCCTGAAGAGTCTGCTAATCCAATCAAGAGGGCCTCGCGAGAATCAAGTGCCGATCGTGGTATTGACGTGCGCGGTGCGCGTGTGCTGCGCCCAGCCCCGCTTGCGAGGGGCCTGCGAGGGGGAGGCAATGAGCGTGAGATTTCAATTAAGGCAAGAACCAAATAGCAAGAAATCGCTCAAACGAGAAAAGGCACCCCCCGCGTGCATCAATGAAAATTCAACTTCAACTTAAATCCTAATCCAGAAGGCAAGGCTACTGAAAAGAGATCCAAAGCAAATGGCCGCATCCGGTGCCTAGTCTAGTCTTCTTGTCTTCGAGTCTTCTCACCAGCGCGGAGGTAAGTGCTGCCACTAGGACGTGGGAGGGAACCCCTGAGGCCCGAGGGCGGCACTCCTGAGACTCCGGGGCATCTACAGCCCCGCTCATTATTACGTGAGAGTGTCACGAGCGGAGACCTTCACAGGCGTGAGCCTTACTTCATATCGCCAGACGAGGTCCCCACCTTGCGCCTCCCTCGACCACCGTTGGGGGCGACCGGAGACCAGGATGACACCAAGGGGCAAAGGGGACGCCAGCGGCACCCTCGGCGACCACGGGTCCTCTGCCGGGGGTAGGCTCTGGAGAACCTCCCCGGCAGAGGGCCTACCTCCGGGGGACGCCTTGCTCCACGCGCCGCTGGGAAGGGCCTTCGTCCCGGCTTCCTTCCTGCAGCCCCCAGTGTGCCCCGCTGGCGGCAGGGAGGCCGACGAGCTGGGGCCACCATCTGCTGCTACGACCTAATTCTCCTGCGTACCATGGTTAGCGTAAGCATGCTCCTGAGGAATTAGTGGTACCCCGTAGCTGTCGTCGCCGGTGTAGTTGGTGAGGCTTCCGGAGGGCTCCTGAAAGGTGCCGGCTTCTAGCGCCTCCTCCTCCCAGCCCGGCTCGAGAAATAAGCCAGGGTCATCTTCCAGCATGTACTCCCGGTCCACCATGCGGGGCACGTAGGCCTCTGAGTCCGCTGCCTCGAAGACCTCGCCGTAGATCCCAACGCTCCATGTCGCCCGACCTAGCGTGCCACCTTGAGGATGGCCGGGTTGCATCCCGCCCGGTCCGTAGGTGGCAGCGCTCGTGCCCGCGCCCACCGGAGGTGCCGCGGGCGCGAGCGGGCGTCCAGCTCCGTTGGTTGCGCCGGTGTCGATGAAGCCTGGTGGTGCGCCTGTGGGCACATGGGCGCGGCATGGTCCGCCATGCGACCCGGCCGCAGCTTCTGGCGTGAGCAGAGAGCAAAAGGGTGGCGCTCCCGAAGCCGCGGCGTCCAAGAGCTCAGCGACGCACTCTAGCAAAGCATCCCGGCCGCTCTCCATTAACCGGCATCGCAGCAGCTCTCGAGCCACTGTGAGCGCGGACCCCATGTTTGCCTGCTCCCGTCGGGTGTGTGGCGCCGTGGCCGCAGCGTGGCTTGAGGCCCTTGCGTCCGCTTGCACTTCTCGTGGAGTAAGAGCAGACGGCGAGTGACCGTGCTGCCCACGCCCCGCGGTGTTTGGCGGTGCGCGTGCCACCTGGGCGTGGGGTTGAGGTCTTCTTGTGCAGATGGCGCCGCCCGGCCGGCCAAGCCGCCCAGCGGTCGATATTGGCTCTTGCATCGCCGGACATCGGGTCCGCAGAGCACCGAAGGATCAACGAGCGGATCGACTGGCAGGAGAAATGCTCTGGTGCGCCCCTACCTGGCGCGCCAAATGTCGGATCTCGGGTGCCGACAAAACCCTTAAGGTTCGAACACTGGGGTGTGCACGAAGATCTCCCCCTACCGATCCACGCCCTAACCTCGCTACGATCTCAGAGGCTAGCTCGACGAACTTGCAACACAAGGGACACAAGATTTATATTGGTTCGGGCCACCATTGTGGTGGAATACCCTACTCCAGTGTGTGGTGGTGGATTGCCTCTTGGGTTGAGGATGGATAGTACAAGGGGAAGAATAGCCTCCTGAGTGTCACATCCCTAGTCTGGTATGCACTTAGGCTAGCTAGATATGCTTGCATCATGTCTAAATTTATTTGAAATTTGATGTGGGGATGATCCAAAACCCCCAGCACCACCTTGATCAACTAGGGTTACTAAATAATTTTTTCAATGAACCTGAAATGCCCTTCTAAAATGTTCATCATCTTTGCCTTGGTCTAGAACCTATGAAAAAAATGGTGCACAATTTTCTAGGACACATAAGGTCACTGAATTAAATCACGTACTATTTGCAATTGGGCATTTAAATGCTATATATTATTTTAAGTGCTCAGTTAATTCTGAGGTTAAGTGTGGGCTGTTGGAAATAATCTAAACAAAGCCCCCAATTAATTTCAGGATTTATGAAAATGTTTTAGTATTTTTAATAAAGCCCAAAAGTTGCAGAAAAATAGAAAACAGAAAGAAATAAAAGGAAAAGCACCTACCTGGCCAACTTACCTGGCAGGCCCACTGGCGGCCCAGCCCACTGGCCTAAAGCGGCTGTCTTCAACTTCTGCCAGTAGGCAGAGGCGTGTCGACAGCGCGCGCGCCCGAGCTCCACCTCCTGCTTGCCACCAGGAGCCGCCGCACAGCCCCCTCGGCCTCTCCCCTCAGTCTCTGCTCTCTCCCTCGCCCTCTAGCCCCTTCCCCGAGCTCACCCGAGAGCGACCGCCGCCGCCGTTCGCTGCCACCATGCCCAGAGCCACCCCCTCACCCTTCCGCCATGCCCAAAGGCTCCGCCTCAATGCCACGGAGCTCCAAGATGAATCACGCGCTTGCGGGACGCCCCAAGCGACTTCATCATCTTCATCTTCGCCATCGGCTGACGAAGATCTCCCTCGCCGCCCCGCTCGCTCCAGCCTCTTCCCGAGCTCGCCAACCCCTCCGTTCGATCCGCTGTGAGCTTCTGCGTCGATCCCCCCTCTCTCCTGGCTCTTTTCCTCCCGCTAACAGCGTTGCCGTCGCGACCGAGAGCTTGGCTCCGCCGGCCATGTCGCCCCCGTGGCCTGTCACATAGAGCTGCAACCGAGCACATAGCCGTGCTTAGCGCAACGCCAGAAGCCGAAAACCCCCTCCAGCTGCTCCTGCCGTGCTTCGCAACACCGAAACCGCCGAGACCCGAACCCCGGCCGCCGCATTCATGCTCGCCGCCGTCGACTCAGGCCACACCAGCTCCTCCCGCTTGGCCTAACAGATTCGCGCGAGCCCCAGCTACGCGTAGGACCAAACCGCGGTCGAATTGGTCGACCGTGGGCAAATTCTGAGCCCCTCCGCCGTCTCGGGCTTCACCGGCGACGAGCCGTGGACCAAGTCCGGCGTGTTTGACCGGTTTGACCCGGGTTGACCCCAGTTGACCCCCTGGTCACTGACGTGTGGGCCCCAGGCCACTAACTAAATGAGATTAGTGTTAGTTTAACGCTAACTAAATTAGATTAGTTAGGTTAATCACTGACATACGGGACCCACAGGTCATCTTTGACCTGGACTGTCTGTGTTGACTGCTGACGTCATCCTGACGCAATAACTAATTTACTGGATTATTCTTATATAGGAAATTCCAGAAAATGCCCAAAACTTCTAAAATTCATATAAATTCAACCCTAACTCCAAATGAAACAAATTATATATGAAAAATTATCAGAAAAATCCAATCTATCCATCTGTACTGGTTTCACGCATGTTTAAACAAGGTAGCTTGATATTTAGTGCAAAACATGATAAAGCACTATTTAAGATCACAAATGAATTTGAATTTGAACCTTTGGTTCAAATCAACTCAAAACCTTCTGTTCTTAGCTGCATTAGCTCAAATCACAGCATATTGACATGTGATGATCATGCATCATATTGTGCATTGCATTGATTGTGTTCTTTCTGTGTTTGCCGGTGGTTGTTCCACCTCGGTAGACGTATGTTCCGATGATGAGTTCGATGACACTGATGAAGAGCTATATCATCTTCAGAAGTGCCAGGCAAGCAAAACCCCCTTGTTCATTCTGATACAATCCCACTCTCTCGCTCCTTCTCTCTTTTACTGCATTAGGACAACATCGATTCAACTGTTACATGTTGCGGTAGTTGAACCCCTTTTCCTCTGCATGACCTGTCATTGCCACAGTAAATAGATGAAACCCACTAGCATGAGTAGGAGTTGTTTGAGCCCTGATGTGCCTACTCATTCATGCTTGTTTGTCATGCCTGCTACTGCTTAGAGTTGAGTCGGGTCTGATTCACCGGGGATGAATTGGAATGGTGATGAACATGTCCTACTGGGTGTGAGCTAAGTGTGTGAACACGATTTGGTAAAGGTATCGATGAGAGGCCATGTAGGTGTACATGGTGGGTTCTTTCATTAGAACCGTCCTTAAGCATTGAGATCTGTATGTGTGATTTAAGATTCAGCTACTACCATGCATTGGGCCCGAAACCAATGGACCCTCTCGGCTTCTTATCCACCCTTTTCCTCTGTCCAGGAGTTGCAAGTAGTTTCTGGTGTTTGTAGTATGCTGGAGGCCGTGCGCAGCGCTGACCCGAGGGGTGGGCTGTGATGCGGTAGGCACATGGCCGGGTATGCCGGGCGCCCGTTTGGTGTCTCGGAACCCTGTATACATCATTCGGGGTCGTATGTGGAAACCTCGGCCGGACTCCCTGCGGATGGAACCTGAATAGGCGATAAACCTGGACTAGAGACTTGAGTGTTTAGGTAGGCCGTGGCCGACACCCTCGTTGGGCTTCCACTTGAAGGTTGCCGAGTACATGTCGTGTAAACGACGATAAGTGGTGAGAGCATGTGTGAAGAAGTACACCCCTGCAGGGTTAACATCATCTATTCGAATAGCCGCATCCGCGGTAAAGGCTACTTGGTTGCCTATACAGTTCATAGACAAGTGAAAGTGGATACTCTAAAACTCGCAAGATAAGCGTGAGTGCTATGGATGGCCTTCTCGTAGTGAGATGGGAGCGGATCCATAGTGGTGTATTGATATGGTGAATATGTGGACTCGTGTGCGCCACCTCAAAAGAGTTACTTGCAGTCATAGTTTAGGATAGCCACTGAGTCAAAGCTGGCTTGCTGCAGTAAAACTCCACCACCCCCTTCGTTGATACTAATGCATATGTAGCTAGTTCTGATGTAAGTCTTGCTGGGTACATTTGTACTCACATTTTCCTATTTTATGTTTTTGCATAGAGACGTCAGTCTCGCTAGTAGTTCCGCGTGGACTTCGACGTTTAGCTTGTTACCTCAGCTACGATCTTGTGCTCTCGGCAGGGTCTTGTAGATACTCAGGCTTCTCCGCCTTTTTCTTCTGTATCTGTCTGTACTCAGAAAAGATAAGCTTCCGCATGTGCTATTACTTGTATGACTTGAATGCTGGGTCATGAGACCCATGTTTGTAATATCTCGCTCCTCGGAGCCTAATGAATAAATACATGAGTCGTAGAGTTATGTTGTGATGCCATGTTGTATTTACACATATCGAGCATATTGTGTGTATGATTGAAATGCTTGGTATGTGTGGGATCCGACAACCTAGTTGTTTATCCTTGGTAGTCTCTCTTATGGGGAAATGTAGTCTTGTGCTTCCATGAGCCATAGTAGTCCGCTACAGCCCGTCACCGGAGTCCTGCTAGCCCAGCACTACTGCTCCGAAACACTTGACTGTCCGGCATGTGATTCACTTCGTTCCTGTGTCTGTCCCTTCGGGGAATTGTCACGTGGTGACATCCGGAGTCCTGCCTAGCCTGCTACGGCCCGGTTCACCGGAGTCCTGTTAGCCCAGTGCTATAGCCCAGATTCGCACGCTACTGACCGACATGCTCGATGTTTATTCATGTATGCCTGTCCCTGTAAGTTAGTGCCACTTTGGGTTCACGACTAGTCATGTCAGCCTGGGTTCTCTGTCATATGGATGCTAGCGACACTATCATATACATGAGCCAAAAGGCGCAAATGGTCCCGGGCCAGGTAAGGTGACACCCGTGGGAATACCGTGCGTGAGGCCGCAAAGTGATATGAGGTGTTACATGCTAGATCAGTGTGACTTAGAATCGGGGTCCTGACAGCGTTGGTATCAGAGCCTGACTGCCTGTAGGATTACCAAGCCAAACTGGTCGAAGTTGAGTCTTGAAATTCTTTAGTTATGTAAGGGAATTGATTGTGGAAGGGAATGTAAGGCTCTTTTTACTCCTTTACCTTATGCCCTTCTGATCTGAGTCATCCTCTTCTCTACTACGGGGATTAAGAACTAGGCCTTCTCATCTATCTATTAGGATGACGAGTTACTATGATAGAGACTTATAGGATTGATGGATTTAAGCCCAGTTCAGTTTCTACTACTTCCATTTGTTCATAGCTGGCCTCAGAACCATGATATTGTGATGCTGAGTGGTCATGCCACTATTTTTCAGGATGTCTCAGATCTTTTTGAGCATTTACAGCCGTTATGCTGGCCGAGTCATCCCAGGTTCCTAGATAGTCTGATGCACTTGCAATCATTCCTCCTTGTTCCTAATGACCATTTGGGCCAGATTATTCACACTAATCGGTGATTTGAGGTACTCTGTTGCCTCGACATATATGTTGGAGCTATTATTATGACCCTAGGTGTCAGGATCACCTAGTAATCTACCCTGTTTTGTGTTCCCCGTGTGATGATTCTGGCCATCATTCTCGAAAGCATCCCGTGATATTATTAGTTAGTAGGTATTCTATTCATGGGTTATTGAACCCGAGATTCACCCTACTTCATGTTGTTAGTATTTGCTAGTTCACTTAAGATATTAGTAACCTTTGCGATAGTCCTCGAGGTCCGTGGTATATCCTTCTTCCAATACCATGAACCAATATGGCAAAAGCCTTTGAACCAAAAGATCACAATAAGAGTGCTCTTAATGGGTTCTCCATTCAAGAATTGTGAATCTACCAGTCCTGCCTTTCTGCATGGGTTATCCGGAAGAAACCTGTTGAACTTCGTTCGACATGCTAAACCATGCATCCACAACTCAGAAAATCATATGTTCTTTTGGGTTGTCCCTCTTTAGTTATTTCCTGGCCCTCGTCTATCAATTGATAGTCAAGAGTATGTGTGCATTCGTTCATTGATGCCTATTGCTCTGGTGGCCGTCAAGTCGTTCTATTCCGAAATGACTAGGAGAAACAAACTCCAGTACCTCATCCATATCAAGGATTGGGTCAAAGTAGTTGTATTCCATGGATCAAAATGCCAATCCAGCTTTTGCTCTGTTCTACCTTGGAGTGTTACCATCTTTATGTAAAGAATGTCATGAGAATTGCACCACCTCTTATGAATTCTTGACGCAGTGATACTTCTCGCTATCATTATTCATTCCTCGGTCCCGTGTTGTTGTAACCGGAATGCCGACAAGTGAACTGTGATGTGTGAAATCGATACTCCTAGCAACCTCGTTGCTTGGTAGTTAATGGACAATATTCTCATTCTTAGTGTGTTGGTTATTGAATCATCATCCTAAGATTGATCGTGCTACCTAGTCCTTATTTCTGGTGCACTCTTCGATCAAGAGTTAGGATTGTATCAATCCCTTTCTTATTTAGCTATATCATCTTGCCCTCAAAAGCAAGATTGTTCTCGAGCTTAGAGACATATCGGTGGTTCGTGATGTTCCGAATATCTTCTCCGAAGTATTACCAGGTTGTCACCTAACCGCTATGTTGAGTTCGTGATCAAGTTGGTTTTCCAATAAACCACTCTTTCTCCAAGAATCTTTGTTGGATACCCTGAGCTATGGTTAAGCCAAACAACAACTTGGAGAGTTGGAAGTTAAAAGCTTGTCTGACTTAGTTCATGTTAAGGGATATCTTTTGTGTGTGTGTGTTGAAGAAAGATGATATCTCCATCGATTGGTCCTCGTGATCAATTGTTGGATCTATTGCCTTGTCAAAACCTTGACTTGAGTATGGGCTATCGTCAAGTCAAATCAGAACCAACGATGTTCGTAATGTTGTCTTACTCGTGGTTGAACCCTCGAGCATACACCATTACATCTTTTGCTCTGACCAATGCTATCACCGTGTTCACATGATGGTGGAAGTCCAGTGACATGGAAATTCCGATGAGTTTCTGTTGAGCCCATTAGCAGCATTTTGTCTCCCCATGTTTCATGTGGAACACTAAAGCTAGCATTGGAAACTTTGTAAGCATTGCCTTCATGTTCCGCTCATGAGGTATGTCAGGACCCCGATTCCAAGTCACATCAATCTAGCCGGTAACACCTCATATCACTTTGTGGCCTCACGCACGGTATTCCCACGGGTGTCGCCTTACCATGGCCCGGGACCGTTTGCGCCTTTTGGCTCACGTATATGATAGTGTCGCTAGCATCCATATGACAGAGAACCCAGGCCGACATGACTAGTCGTGAACCCAAAGTGGCACTAACTTACGGGGACAGACATACATGAATCAACATCGAGCATGTCGGTCAGCAGCGTGCGAATCCGGGCTGTAGCACTGGGGTAACAGGACTCGGGGAACCCGAGCTGTAGCAGGCTAGGTAGGACTCCGGATGTCACCGCGTGACATTTCCCCGAAGGGACAGACACAGGAACGAAGTGAATCACATGCCGGCCAGTCAAGTGTTCCGGAGCAGTAGTGCTAGGCTAGCAGGACTCCGGTGAACCGGGCTGTAGCGGACTACTATGTCTCATGGAAGCACAAGACTACATTTCCCCATAAGAGAGGCTACCAGGGATAAACAACTAGGTTGTCGGATCCCACACATACCAAGCATTTCAATCATACACACAATATGCTCGATATGTGCAAATACAAGATGGCATCACAACAAGACTCTACGACTCAGAGTATTTATTCATTAGGCTCCGAGGAGCGAGATATTACAAACATGGGTCTCATGACCCAACATTCAGAGCATACAAGCAACAAGCACATGCGGAAGCTTAACTTGTCTGAGTATAGACAACTACAAATGAAAAAGGCTGAGAAGCCTGACTATCTACCAGATCCTGCCGAGGGCACAAGATCGTAGCTGAGGTATCAAGCTAAACGTCGAAGTCCACACGAAACTACTAGCGAGACTGACGTCTCTCTGCAAAACATAAAATAAGCAAACATGAGTACAAATGTACCCAGCAAGACTTACATCAGAACTATCTACATATGCATCGGTATCAATCAAAGGGGGTGGTGGAGTTTAACTGCAGCAAGCCAGCTTTGACTCGGTGGCTATCCTAAACTACGACTGCAAGTAACTCTTTTGAGGTGGCGCACACGAGTCCACATATTCACCATATCAATACTCCACTATGGATCCGCTCCCATCTCCCTACGAGAACGCCATCCATAGCACTCACGCTTATCTTGCGCATTTTAGAGTATCCACTTTCACTTGTCTATGAACTGTTATAGGCAACCCAGAAGTCCTTTACGGCGGACACGGCTATTCGAATAGATGATGTTAACCCTGCAGGGGTGTACTTCGACACACACGCTCTCACCACTTACCGTCGTTTACACGACATGTACTTGGCAACCTTCAAGCGGAAGCCCAACGTTAGTGTCGGCCACAGCCTACCTAAACACTCAAGTCTCTTGTCCAGCTTTATCGCCTATTCAGTTTCCATCCGCAGGGAGTCCGGCCGAGGTTTCCACATACGGCCCCGAACGATGTGTGCAGGGTTCCCGAGACACCAAACGGGCGCCCGGTACACCGTGCCACGTGCCTACCGCATCACAGCCCACCCCTCCGGTCAGCGCTGCCCACGGCCTCCAGCATACTACAAACACCAGAATCTACTTGCAACTCCTGGACACAGGACAAGGGTGATTAAGAAGCCGAGAGAGTCCATTGGTTTCGGGCCCAATGCGTGGTAGTAACTGTATCACGGATCACAAACACAGAACTCAGTTCCTGAGGACGGCTTCAATGAGACAACCCACCATGTACTACTACATGGCCTCTCACTGCCACCTTTACCAAATCGTGTTCACACACTTAGCTCAAACACAGTAGGACATGTTCATCACCATTCCAATTCATCCCCCGACAAATCAGACCCGACTCAACTCTAAGCAGTAGCAGGCATGACAAACAAGCATGAATGAGTAGGCACATCAGGGCTCAAACTACTCCTACTCATGCTAGTGGGTTTCATCTATTTACTGTGGCAATGATAGGTCATGCAGAGGATAAGGGGTTCAGCTACCGCAGCATGTAATAGTTGAATCGTTGTTGTCCTAATGCAGTAAAAGAGAGCAGGAGCGAGAGAGTGGGATTGTATCGGAATGAACAAGGGGGTTTGCTTGCCTGGCACTTCTGAAGATATTATAGTTCTTCATCCGTGTCATCGATCACATCATGGAAGCAACGTCTACTGAGAGGGGACAACACCGGCAAACAGAGAAGAAACACGATCAATGCAATGCACAATATGATGCATGCTATGACGTGGCAATATGAATGTGTTTTGGCTAATGCAACTACAAACAGATGGGTTTGGGTTATTTTGAACCAAAGGTTTAATCCCAAACTCAAATTATGAATTTAAATAGTGCCTTATCATGTTTTGAACTAAGCAGCAAGGTTAACTTGTTTAAACATGCATGAAACCAGTACAGATGGATAGATTGGATTTTTCTGATCATTTTTCATATATAAATTATCTTATTTGTAGTTACAGATAATTTTCTATGAATTTTAGAAGTTTAGGGCATTTTCTGGAATTTCCTGAATTATTTTAAATCCAGAAAAGGATTAATTGCGTCAGCACTGCGTCATGCCTGCGTCAGCAGCGCTGACCAGGGTCAAACCTGACGTGTGGGGTCCACACGTCAGTGACACCGGTGCTAAACCCGCGTTGACTAGCACTTTGACATGCTGCGGGGCCCATTGTCAGTGGCTAAAGGGCGACTGAGCTGGCGGGGATTAGCGCTAATGACTACGCCACGTCGGTTCTCGCCGGAGTTTCGCCGGCGACGACCATTTCGCGCGGCGGAGATCGTCGGGATCTCTCTACAGCCCACGGTTTGGGGCGGGGTTTGCTCCTACGGATTGCTGGCGCTCTCGCGCATCTAGTGGTGGCAGCAATAGGCCGCGGGGCACTCGGTAGCGGCGGCGGAGGCGAGTTGGGCAGCGGCCGGAGCTATGGGCTTGACGCGAGCGGCGCTATGGTGCACGGAGGGGCTAGCTGAAGTGCTCTACGGTCTCCTGGGAGCTCCAGGAGTTCAACGGCATGCTCGAACGCGAGCTATGGCGTCAGCAACTGCGGTGGCACCATGGCCGGCGGCGGTGAGGTCTTGAGCTGGAGGAAGTGGCGGCTAGATAGGCCAGACGAACACGAGGAGAGACGGGTTCGGCGTAGTGGCTCACGGAGGTTGCAGGGGGCGTCGAAGCGGGCTCGGGGACGCGTTGAAGACGGTGAATCGGGCAACTGCATCCGGCGGCCGTGGACAGGGATGAAAAAACGCAGCGTCGTCTTAGGGTCATCCGGGCTTGAGTGGTTCGGCATGGGGGTTCTTGGGGCCTGGGCAGAGCTTAGGGTCACGGCCACAGGCAAAGGGACGGCGGTGGGCGCGGTGTTTTGCGGCAGCGCGCTCCGGCGTTCTTGGGTCCGAGGGGGAGCGAGGCAGAGAGCAGGCTGGGGGTGAGTGAGAGGGCAGAGAGTGAGGGAGAGAAGCGAGGGGCTGCGGGGTGTCTCCAGATGCGTCGGGGGCGCCTCGGTGGCAAGCAGGAGGTGGCCGCGTTCGCACGTGCGCGCTCCACGCTTCCCCTCTGCCTACTGGCAGGAGGAGGAAGACGGCTCTGCCCTCGGTGGGCTGGGCCGCTACAGTGGTGGGCTGGCCCCTCTGGTGGCTGCACAGTTGAGGCCAGGTAAGCTCTCCCTCTCTTCTCTTTTCTAATTTGTTTTTGTTTTCTAATTATTTGCCTCTGTTTTGAGCTTAGGAAAAATACCAAGGCATTTCCTAAAATCCTGAAAATATTCATGGACACTTGCTGAATTATTTCAGTGGCCCAAAAATAGTTCCAACATTATTTGAACATTTAAATTATTTATAGTATTTAAATGCCCAAAAGTCAAATACAATAAGATTTAATTCAAAAATCCAGAATGGCCTAGAAATAGGTGCATCATTTTTGGCAGAGGTTTTCACCTTTAACAAAAATCATGAACTTTTCTAAAGGGCATTTGGGTTCATTGAAAATGTTTTTAAGTTGAACCTAGTTGAGTTCTTTTGGGTGCTAGGGATTGATCACCCCTATTTCAAGTTTAAGCAAAATTTAAACATGATGCAGCAACCAAGACTAGTCCACAAGCAAAGCTAAAGCTAGGGCTATGACAGCTCACCCCCACTAAACAAGAATCTCGTCCCGAGATTCAGGACGTGAGGTAAGAAAATAGAGGGGACACAAAGCTAACACAATCTTCATGATCCAATTGCTCTTCACGAAGATGTTGATCCGTTTCTTCAATTAACGTTGACGTCTTTGCTTTCGAGATCTTCATCCGACACGATGACGACAAGGGAAGCTCTATAGAAATTGATCTCCTTAAAGATCGAGCAACTCACGATCAACTCACGGAATGCGACGTTGAGTATCTCTTGAGCTGAGACTCAACACATAAATCGAGAGAGGGATGAAGTGAAACAGAGAACAAAGATTCAAGGTGATAAACACAATTCCACGTTGAATAAGACAGTGCGTGGTTTCAAAGTAGCGAGGAGATAATTGCCACGATTCCATAACGGGGCACCTTGGGGAAGGTGACTCGTAGAACTATTCCTTAAGTGGCAAAAAGAATTACTTTAGATCCTAAGATCATTGAAACTCTTTATACTAGCCTAAGGCAATCACAACAATCGTCTGGCGGAGTTCGGGAGAACGACACACTCGGGCTAGAATGGACGATGTGGAATACCTTGTTGAAGACAACGAAATGGATGGTTTTTTTTATAGATCATCGGAAATGGATGGGACTCATGGTAAGACCACTTGAAGATGATCTTGATCAGTAATTACTGAGAAGGGTAGCCCATAGTAGGACGGCACAATGATGGTGCAAGCTGGGATCAAAATGCAAATGCTGGAATGGTTTTAGTAACTGGGGAGAAGCTCAACACTAGAGCGTGAATCCGCTGTTTGAAAGGTTATAGCATAACCGAGGAAACTGGGAGCAATCCCAGTTAGTGCCGATGAAAACACCTAGCGCTTGTGCGTGCTCTCAAGAACTTGAGCATTTCCATATGCATCAAGGTTCTACCAACATCCGTGTCAAGGATCCTGGCAACACAACATACCACCATGATGAATAGTGATGGACGATGCAGATGCAAAGGAAGATAACACCTTCTCAGATTTCACCTTAGCGAGGCCAAGGAAGCAAAATCTGGATGATCGACCGAGAGACATTTAGCACTCGACTTCTAATGTTGTCCTTGATGTTCTAGCGTAACCCATTAGATGTGGTTTGGTATCTTGAACATCAAGTAGTAGGTCGGACTTCGGGAGCGCAGGAATCCATAAGGAATAACTAGTGGAATAAATCCTAAGAAATCCTTATGGGGAGGTGGCCAACTTACTCAATCAAGATACTACCATAATAGGTCTTCTGGCTGGGTGTGTTGGCCACGACATCCACCTTACCGGTTATCGAGAGACCAATATTATAGCTCTTGGGAAACGTTCCAACCATCACATCTGCCCGAGATTCAGATCTGGTTGGTGGCAGGATATTCCAGACTCATCGAGTCTAGGAAGAAAAATGAAGGTTTGCAACACAAATCGACGAGATGACGTTGCGAGATTCTCAGGGGATGAACTACGATAGCAAGCTCCAAAACATGAGCTGGTTCTACTACAACATGTGAACATGCTGTCCCAGACAAGCATGACCACATAGTAGTCTTAGAATAAAACACTACCGAGTTCTGATTAGGAACCATCATTGCGGAGAGCAAAGTCTTGTGCATGACCGAGGATTTGCACAACAACTCCTTTTCCTTGAACAAATCAATCAGTGGCTTAGTGTGCTAGAGAATTCATATGGAATGAAGATGATCAGTCTAACAGACCACGGAATACTTCGCACGTGCATAACTGACTTGGGATGATTCCAAGAGAGGCAGCATTGACTTTCTCAAATCCACGACGGCAACTTGCATCAGATGCACGTGAATTAGAGGAAGTCACTACTTTCATCCAAACATATGCTTCATGAACGGAACATGAAGCCATTGTTTACAAAGTTTCCAGCACTAGCTTAATGTTTAACACGAATCATGGGGAAAACAAGATGCTGCTGATGGGCTCAACAGCAACTCATCGGAATTTCCATAACACTGGAATTCCACCATCGTGTGAACACAGTGATAGCATTGGTCAGACCTAAAGATGTAAGGGTGTATGCTCGAGGGATCAACCACGAGTAAGACAACATTACGAACATTGTTGGTTCTGATTTGACTTGACGATAGCCCATACTGAAATCAAAAGATTGGTAAGATAATAGATCCAACAACTGATCACGAGGGTCAATCAATGAAGATATCATCTTTCCTTAACACACACACACACACACCAAGATATGCCTTAATGATGAACTAAGTCAGACAAAGCTTTTATCTTCCAACTCTCCAAGTTGTTGTTTAGCTTGACCAACTAGCTCAGGGGTATCCAACACGGATTCTTGGAGAAGGGGTGGTTTATAGGAAACCAACTTGATCACGAGCTCAACATAACGGTCAGGGAGCAACCTGGTGATACTTCCGAGAAGATATTCAGGAAATCACGAACCACCGATATGTTACTAGGCTCGAGAACAATCTCGCCTTTCAGAGCAAGACGATATGACCGAATAAGCAAGGACTGACACTATCCTAACTCATTGATCGAAAAGTGCACCGGAAATAAGGACTAGTGTAACGCCCACGATGCGGCTATATCTCCCATGTGTCGAGGCACGACTTAGAGGCATAACCGCATAGTGGTTTTGTCGCAAGAAGGGTCATCTTCACACAATCCCATGTAATGAACAAGAATGGGATAAAGAGTTGGCTTACAATCGCCACTTCACCCAATACATAAATATCATTCATACATCATCCAAAATACAATCATATAGACCGAGTACGGTCAAAATCCAGATGAAAATAAGACAACCCCAAATGTAGATCCCCGATCGTCCCAACTGGGCTCCACTACTGATCATTAGGAAAAGACACATAGTAACGACTACGTTCCTCGTCGAACTCCCATTTGAGGTCGACGCCATCATCTGCACTGGCATCGTCGGCACCTGCAACTGGTGTTGGAAGTATCTGTGAGTCACGGGGACTCAGCAATCTCACACCCGCGAGATCAAGACTATTTAAGCTTATAGGACAAGGAGGTGCAAAGAGGTGGAGCTGCAGCGACAAAAGCATATATGGTGGCTAACTTGCGTAAATGAGAGCGGGAAGAGAAGCAAAGGAACGGACGTCATCTAGCAATGACCAAGAAGAGGTCCTGAACGCCTACTCTGCAGGCCTCATAACCGCGGGCATGGCTTTCGAAAGATAATACCCTGCAGGGGTGTCCCAACTTAGCCCATCATAAGCTCTCACGGTCAACGAAGGATAAACCTTCTTCCGGAAAGACCCGATCATTCTCGGAATCCCGGTTTACAAGACATCTCGACAATGGTAAAACAAGACCAGCAAAGCCTCCCGAATATGCCGACAAATCCCGATAGGAGCTGCACATATCTCGTTCTCAGGGCACACCGGATTGTCCAAGCTTCCGATAGGCCAGACCAAAGTTGCCCCTGGTGGCCACCGGCGACTGACAGTTTGGACCAATACTCAGAGGAGCACTGGCCCGGGGGTTTAAATAAAGATGACCCTCGGGCTCTAGAAAACCCGGGGGAAAAAGGTATAGGTCGCAAATGGTAAAACCAAGGTTGGGCCTTGCTGGAGGAGTTTTATTCAAGGCGAACTGGCAAGGGGGTCCCATAAATCACCCGACCCTGTAAGGAACGCAAACTCAAGGAACATAATCCCGGTTTAACAGTACTAGTGCGGCAAGAGTGGAACAAAACACCAGGCATAAGGCCGAGCCTTCCACCCTTTACCAAAATATATAGATGCATTAATTAAATAAGAGATATAGTGATATCCCAACATATCCATGTTCCGACATGGAACAAACTTCAACTTCACCTGCAACTAGCAACGCTATAAGAGGGGCTGAGCAAAAGCGGTAACATAGCCAAACAACGGTTTGCTAGGAAAAGATGGTTAGGGGCTGACATGGCTGAAATAGGAGACATGATATAGCAAGTGATAGGTAGCGAGCATGGCAATAGAGCGAACAACTAGCATAGCAAAGATAGAAGTGATTTCGAGGGGTGGTCATCTTGCCTGCAAGATTCTCAGAGTTGTCGAAAGCTTGATCCTCGTAAGCGTACTCGACAGGTTCCTCGTTCACGAACTCGTCTGCCGGCTCTACCCAAGACAAGAACACAAACAAACGGAACCACAATCAACAACGAGAAATGCACAAGCAATATGATGCAAGACATTTATGATATGCAAGATATGATATGCGATGCGTATGCGTGCTCCGGAAGGAAAATGATGAACATGGTAGTAACTTGGCAAACCAAGCATGCCACTGGAAAGATGAGATGATTTCGGTCGAAATCGATATAAAGATCACCGGAATCGGATACACGGTTTGCAAATGACAAGCAAAACAAGAATGACACTAATCTGCGATAAACAGCAAGATAGCACTTAAAATGCAACAAGTAACAATGCTACGGCACCCCAACATAGCATCAAAGCACATGGCAGTAATCTACAGGAGATGCTTGACAAAAGATGAACACTGAGCTACGGCTAGTTCACAACATATCAAGCTCAAACAAGCATGGCAAAAGTGCAAAAGATTACAGGTTCACAGACTTGGTGAAAAACTGGACATGGCAGAAATCAGCATCAGGTAGCAATGTTCAGAGCACGAAATCAACATGCTACAGGAACTTAACATTGCAAAACAAGGCATAGTAGTGTTCTACTAAATGCACATGACAAAAGTCCATTACTGACCATAACCAAAAGGACAAGAAGATATGATGGCAAGCATGTAAACATAGCAAGTTTCGTTATCAGGTTTCAGACTTGGCAGAAAACAGAGCATGGCAGAAATATTAATATGTAGGCCTCTTTGTGAGCTTGGTGCACTCACTACAGAGCAATGCATGACAAACCAAGCATACCTACAGCAAGATGGCATGTTTATGAAGCTATCCATGTCAAGAACAATTGCATAGCATGTATGGATAAACTACAATGAGCTTGGCAAAAATGCATGTCATGTTAAGAATCTGTCAGAAATATTTTATAGAAAAAGTAGAGCAAGATTGAGTCATGCTATGGTACTCTAAAATTGCAAACAATTGCAGGAATGGATCAATTACAACTATAGATACAAAACATCCTTACTGAACATCTCCAAAATATGCATGTATCTCTCTCTAGCATCAAGTTTACATGGCAACAAAATTACAGCAGACAAAAACTTAGAGAAATCACCAAGTCCCTGAAATCAGAAATATTACGGGGCCTACTTTGCATGCTTGTGATAGTCACCAAAAAGATCACAAAAATACATGGACTATACCACTGGAAATATGGCATGGCATACTTCAAAACACATGTAGAGCTCATGCTCAAAAGATGCACAGAATAAATGATACAAAAATGACAAATCTCCAAGTTCTGATAAGAACCAGAGATTAAGAACAACTAGCCCTCTTCCAACGAAGATTTGGGCGTCAAGATGACCTCTAATGAAAATGGTGCAATTGAACAAAATGAAGAGCATTACGAGACGAACAATTTGACATATTACACGCGCGAATCGGGGCTACATGCACGAAGTTATCACATCTCGAACAGGAGCACATGCTGATGGAATTTTATGACTTAGGAAAAAAATCGAAGGCTAGGAAAGTCAACGGGGACGGGAGATGTACCAGATCCCGATCGGGCCGGCTCCTCGAGCTCGGCTCGCTCGCCGGTCGGGAGGGAAGAGGAGGCGGGCGCCGGCGGAGGAGAGGGTCGCCGGAGGTGGGGGTCGCCGGAGGGGCGGCGGTGAGGGAGGCCGGAGGCGCGGGCCTCGGGCGGCGGGGCACGGCGCCGGCGGCGGAGATGGCGGCGGGGCACGGCCGTCGGCGGCGGAGATGGCGGCGGGGCACGGCCGTCGGTGGCGGAGATGGCGGCGGGGCACGTCCGTCAGTGGCGGCGCGCCGGCGCGCGGGACGAGGCGCTCGGGCCAGCGGCGGCGGCGGGCGGGCCCCGCGGGCCGGTTGCGGGCCACGCGGGCCGGCGGCGGCGGCGGAGAGAGAGGCGGGTGAGGTGGCGCTCGCCGATTGGCTGCGGCCGGTGCGTCCGGCCGGCGGCGGACGTGTCCGGCGCGGCGCGAGGAGAGGGTTAGGGTTAGGGTTTCGTCTGCAAATGCGTTTTTCGGGATGCCCACTCATTTATAGGTAGAGGGAGCTAGGAGGCTCCAAATGAGGTGCGGTTTTCGCCCACACGATCGTGATCGAACGACCTAGAGCATGGAAGAGAGTTTGGTGGGCTTTGGGCTGGTTTTGGAGGGGGTTTTTGCTGGACACTCAAATGGACATAGCGGAGGCACGGTTAATCGTTGGAGTACCAAACGACCTCCGAATGGAACGAAACTTGACCGGTAGTCTCCGGGTGGTATATCAAGACCACATGACAAGCCTCGGTCCATTCCGGGAATGTTTGACACACGCACACGAAAGAAAACTAGAGGGGTGCACCGGAGGAGATAGGAGCGCCGGATTGGAAAACGGACAACGGGGAAAATACTCGGATGCATGAGACGAACACGTATGCGAATGCAATGCACATGATGATATGATATGAAAATGCATGACATGACAAAATACAAAACGAAAGACAAAACCCAAAAACGGAGGGAAAAACATATCACATTAACGGAAATGGCAAGAGTCGGAGTTACAAATATGGCAAGTTACATGCGGGGTGTTACAACACTCCACCACTACGAGAGGATCTCGTCCCGAGATCTAGAACTGAAAGAACTCCGGATATTCGGAACGGAGATGGTCCTCGCGTTCCCAGGTGGCTTCCCGGTCGGAATGGTGCGACCACTTCACTTTCAGGAATTTGATAGACTTGTTGCGAGTCTTGCGCTCAGTTTCTTCAAGAATAGCAACTGGGTGCTCATGATAAGACAAATCTTCTTGGAGGTCAATCTCTTCGAAGTCGATAGTGCGCTCAGGCGTCTTGAAGCACTTGCGGAGCTGTGACACGTGGAACACATCGTGCACGTTTGCGAAGTTGGAAGGAAGCTCAAGTTGATAGGCGAGGTCGCCTCTTTTGCCAATGATCTTGAAAGGACCCACGTATCTAGGGGCAAGCTTCCCTTTGATACCGAAGCGACGAGTGCCTTTCATTGGAGAGACGCGGAGGTAGACATGGTCTCCGATCTCGAAAGCCAAATCACGATGCTTACTATCATAGTAGCTCTTCTGGCGCGATTGCGCGGCTTTGAGATTATCACGGATGACTTTACACATTTCTTCAGCTTCAGTGATTAAGTCATTGCCAAGAAGTTGGCGTTCACCAGTCTCTGACCAATTGAGAGGAGTACGGCACTTTCTGCCATAGAGAATCTCGAATGGGGCTTTGCCCAAACTCGCTTGGAAGCTGTTGTTGTAGGAGAATTCAGCATAAGGAAGACAATCTTCCCATTTCATGCCAAAGGAAATGACACAAGCCCTGAGCATATCTTCAAGAATTTGATTGACTCGCTCGACTTGGCCACTAGTTTGAGGGTGAAAAGCTGTGCTGAAGCGAATATTAGTGCCCATGGCCTTCTGGAAGGAGTCCCAGAACTTAGAGGTGAAGATGCTTCCACGATCCGAAGAAATCAATTGTGGAATGTCGTGCAAGGAGACAATTCTGGAGGTGTAGAGCTCTGCCAGCTGAGCTGCTGTGATGGATTCTTTGATAGGAAGGAAATGAGCCACTTTAGAGAGCTTGTCGATGACAACAAAGATAGCGTCATTTCCGCGCTTGGACTTTGGAAATCCAGTCACGAAGTCCATTTCGATATGATCAAACTTCCATTCCGGAATAGCAAGAGGTAGGAGGAGACCAGCTGGTCGTTGGTGTTCTGCTTTCACTCTTCGGCAGACATCACATTCATTCACGAATTGCGCAATTTCTCGCTTCATTCGAGTCCACCAATACGACTGCTTGAGGTCATGATACATCTTCGTACTTCCAGGATGAATGGAAAGGAGAGAATTGTGCGCCTCGTTCATTATGACTTTCCTTAGATCACCTTTCGGAACCACAAACCGGTCCTCGAAGAACAAAGTGTCTCTGTCATCAATGCGATAGCACTTGTATTTGGAAAGACCCTTGTCGATACCACGTTTCACCTTCTTCACCATGGCATCAAGGAGTTGTGCCTCACGAATTTGATCTTCCAAAGTAGGAGATACTATGAGGTTGGCAAGAACGCCTTGAGGAACAACTTGGAGATTCAGCTTGCGGAAAGCTTCAGAAAGATCCGGCTGGAAAGGCTTGAGAATTAAGCTGTTGCAATAAGCTTTCCTGCTTAACGCATCTACAATGACATTAGCCTTGCCTGGAGTATATTCGATACTCGGATTGTACTCTTGAATCATTTCGACCCATCGAGTCTGCCTGAGATTGAGATTGGGCTGCGTGAAGATATACTTGAGACTCTTGTGATCAGTGAAAATGTCCACTTGTCTTCCCAACAAGAGATGTCTCCATGTAACCAATGCATGGACAACTGCCGCCAACTCAAGATCGTGAGTGGGGTAGTTCTTTTCGTTGGGCTTCAACTGCCGAGAGGTATAAGCCACAACTTTCTTCTCTTGCATTAATACAGCACCGAGACCTTGGAGAGAAGCATCACAGAAAACTTCATACGGCTTGGATTCATCAGGAGGAGTCAAGACAGGAGCTGTGACTAGTTTCTTTTTGAGAGTGTTGAAAGCAACTTCACACTCAGGAGACCAGACATACTTCACATGCTTCTGTAGGAGGTTGGAAAGAGGCTTTGCAATCTTGGAAAAATTCTCAACGAATCTTCGGCAATAGCTTGCAAGACCCAGAAAACTGCGGAGCTGCTTGACATTTTGAGGAGGTTTCCAATCCAGAACTGCGGACACCTTCTCGGGGTTAACAGCGATGCCTTTGGCGGAGATGTGATGTGACCAAGGAAAAGAACTTCATCGAGCCAAAACTCACATTTGGAGAACTTCGCATAGAATTGATACTCTCTGAGCTTGTCGAGCACCAATCGCAAATGTTTGGCATGATCCTGCTTATTCTTGGAGAAGACCAAGATATCATCAAGATACACCAGAACGAATTCATTGGTATAGGGGTTGAAGATGAAATTCATCATCCGAGAGAACACTGGAGGAGCATTGACAAGGCCGAAAGACACGACAGTATATTCATAAGAACCAAAGCTTGTTCTGAATGCTGTCTTGGGAATATCTTCTTCACGAATGCGAATCTGATGATAACCCATACGAAGGTCAAGCTTCAAGAAAACTTTAGCGCCCTTGAGTTGCTCAAATAGCTCATTGATGTTGGGAAGTGGGTACTTGTTCTTGATTGTCTTCTTGTTCAATGGACGGTAATCGACACAAAGTCGGTCCGTGCCATCCTTCTTCTTGACAAAAAGAACACCACAACCCCATGGAGAAGAACTCGGTC
Organism: Aegilops tauschii subsp. strangulata; assembly: GCF_002575655.3. NCBI lineage: Eukaryota > Viridiplantae > Streptophyta > Magnoliopsida > Poales > Poaceae > Aegilops > Aegilops tauschii. The sequence goes on from NC_053039.3 coordinate 157,772,258, forward strand.
TGATCAAACCCAGACGTTCTTGTTCATCGAGCTGCTTCTTCAATTCCTTCAGCTCGTTAGGTCCAAGCTTGTATGGACGCTTGCAAACGGGTACAGTACCAGGCTCTAGTTCGATAACGAACTCAACTAGCCGATGCGGAGGCATACCCGGAAGCTCTTCTGGAAAGACATCTTGATACTCGCAAACGACTGGAATTTGAGAGATGGCATCCAATTCGCCCTTCTCATTGAGAGAGAAAAACCGAATGGTTTCATTACGAGCGGCAAAAACAATCACATCCTCAGACGAGTGTGTCAATTGAATTTCTCTGGCAGCACAATCAAGTTGAGCCTTGTGCTTAGAAAGCCAGTCCATCCCGAGAATAAGGTCAATATCCGAATCACCAAGAACAATTGGAGAAGACTGAAACGCATAATCGCCCAACTTGATGGTAACATTCGGAACCATGGAACTTGCATTCATGCATTTGCCTGGAGAGACAACTGCTAACGGCCTAGGCAATCCTTGGAAATGCAATTCATGCTTGGATGCAAAAGGTCTTGATATGAAAGAAAGAGATGCACCAGTATCAAAAAGAACTTTTGCAGGAATATCGTTAACAGGAAGATTACCCATTATCACATCACTAGATTCCTCCGCTTGAGCTGCATTCATCATGTTCCCCTTTGCAAACTTTGGATTATGCTTGACCACTGCATTGCTGGAAGATCTGACAGGAGGAGGAGGAGGAAGACGCCTCTGGTTGAAGCACTTGTTAGCATAGTGACCTTTCTGCTGACATTTGTTGCAAGTCACCTCTGAGAGTGGACGGTGATAAGGAGCATTGGACTTTGGAGCTTGATTCTGAGACTTGTTCTGATAGCCAGAGTTGGAAGAGTTTGAAGAACCATGGCCACCTTTGTTCTTCTGTTGGTAAGGCTGACGAAACGGAGGAGGAGGAGGCAACCAGAACTTCTGTTGCTTAGCTGTCATAAGTGAGGAAGAAGAAGACTGAACTGCGTCCCTGACTCTCTTCTTAGAAGCCTCACACTTGAGCTGAGCAGCCTCTTGCTTCAGTGCCATATTGTAGAATTGATCAAACTGAGTAGGCTCAACAAGAACGAGAGCTAACTGCAGATCCTCTTTAAGGCCACCTCGGAAGTGATAGATCATGCTCTTCTCATCAGGAATGTCTTGTTTAGCGAAGCGAGCAAGTTTCTGGAACTGAATGTTATATTGATACACAGACATGTTTCCTTGCTTGAGATTGCGGAACTCCTCACGCTTGCTCTCAACAACACTTTGTGGAATGTGGTGCGCTTTGAAGTCCCGACAGAAGTCAGTCCAAGTAATCACACGACCTCCTCTGGAATCTTTGTATTGTTGAAACCAATCAGCAGCTTGGTCCTTGAGCTGGAAAGAAGCGAACTTGACAAAGTCCTCAGGCCTGACATTGCTACATTTAAAATGCTTGTTGATGTCCACGAGCCAATCATCGGCATCCGTGGCCTCGGCACAGTAGCTGAAAGACTTGGGCTGATTTGCAAGAAACTGGTTGAGAGTGGCAAAGTGAAACTGATTGTTGCCTTGACCTTGATTGCCTTGATTGCCTTGCCCTTGAGTACGTTCTTGCAAGAGTTGCAGAATCATCTGAGCATTGGCGTTGGTGGCTGCCATGATTGATTGCCATGCCTCCGGAGGTGGAGGTGGTGGCGGAGGGTTCGCTTGACTCCCTTCATTGCGATCCGGATTCTGACGCGTTGGCGGAGCCTTCCTGAAGAGGGTGACATCCGTTAGCATCTTGATAGACAAAAGATAAGTAGAATCAACGGATAGAAATTGCAACATATAGTCTTCACAAAAACATTCGAACGAAGATGAACGAATGACTTCCGTAGTAAACCATCACACTTCCATAAGTTGAGAAGCCACTTGAAAAAGATATGGAATGAACATATGAATTCGAAGGGAACTCGAATACCACAATACAAAATAAAACCAAGTATTGGCTTGCAGAATAAGCCGGAACAAACATATGATAGAAATTTCGTCCGAAGTTTTCGTGGTGGGGCCCACACGGGCTCAATCGTACAGCACCATCATGTACAAGGCTGTGCACATGACATACGAAGCGTCCCCGAGTCGGCAAAGCCATGGACTCTTTAAGACACAGCGAGACCACTGTAAAATCAACCGTATACAGGCGGACCACTAGACGTCGAACCCCAATCTCATATCATGCGTCTGTCGGAAAGATATCCTAAGGCTACTAGAATTCCCACTTATAAACTCCCGAAACTTTCTGGTTATGCAATCTGGTGTAGGGGATACAGGGGACACAAATATATAACACCCAAACTAACAATCCCTAGATCCAGCTGTATCCATCCATCAACACATAACCAAGAAACCTTCGGAAATCGTTTACCTCAACCTTCGAAAAACATCCGTTATACAAGTTATGGCAATACTCCTGAACTCCCGCCCCAGTACTGGGTGGCGTTGAGGTGATCTCACCAACAACTGCATAAAAGAGATTTCGATGTCGGCGAAACTCAGGTATTCCAGAACTGCAACGATAAAATTGTGACGACAACACCTCGGAGCTCAACTCCCCGGGACACTGCCACAACCCCTAAATGACAGGAGGCACCAAGAACAATGTTCTCGTCACAAATCGATCGGAACGATTCCAAGATACCCGCGTGATCCTAAAAAAAATTTAGTGAAATTTGAGGAGAGAATAGTCAAAACTTCTACGTCAGGAGACCTCACCAGAGCGACGAAGGGACTGAGGAGTAAAAAGAATCCTACTCTCCGATATATATAATCCTAAGACTCAAAACTTTTGTTCTAGACTCAACAACGTCAGCGATTCGATCAAGCAGGGGGCTCCTCAGTCGGGGATGGCTCTGATTACCAACTTGTAACGCCCACGATGCGGCTATATCTCCCACGTTTCGAGGCACGACTTAGAGGCATAACCGCATAGTGGTTTTGTCGCAAGAAGGGTCATCTTCACACAATCCCATGTAATGAACAAGAATGGGATAAAGAGTTGGCTTACAATCGCCACTTCACCCAATACATAAATATCATTCATACATCATCCAAAATACAATCATATAGACCGAGTACGGTCAAAATCCAGATGAAAATAAGACAACCCCAAATGCTAGATCCCCGATCGTCCCAACTGGGCTCCACTACTGATCATCAGGAAAAGACACATAGTAACGACCACGTTCCTCGTCGAACTCCCATTTGAGGTCGACGCCATCATCTGCACTGGCATCGTCGGCACCTGCAACTGGTGTTGGAAGTATCTGTGAGTCACGGGGACTCAGCAATCTCACACCCGCGAGATCAAGACTATTTAAGCTTATAGGACAAGGAGGTGCAAAGAGGTGGAGCTGCAGCGACAAAAGCATATATGGTGGCTAACTTGCGTAAATGAGAGCGGGAAGAGAAGCAAAGGAACGGACGTCATCTAGCAATGACCAAGAAGAGGTCCTGAACGCCTACTTACGTCATACATAACACAGACCGTGTTCACTTCCCGGACTCTGCCGAGAAGAGACCATCACGGCTACACACGCACTTGGTGTATTTTAATTGGGTCAAGTGACAAGTTATCTACAACCGGACATTAACAAATTCCCATCTGCCTCATAACCGCGGGCACGGCTTTCGAAAGATAATACCCTGCAGGGGTGTCCCAACTTAGCCCATCATAAGCTCTCACGGTCAACGAAGGATAAACCTTCTTCCGGAAAGACCCGATCAGTCTCGGAATCCCGGTTTACAAGACATCTCGACAATGGTAAAACAAGACCAGCAAAGCCTCCCGAATGTGCCGACAAATCCCGATAGGAGCTGCACATATCTCGTTCTCAGGGCACACCGGATTGTCCAAGCTTCCGATAGGCCAGACCAAAGTTGCCCCTGGTGGCCACCGGCGACTGACAGTTTGGACCAATACTCAGAGGAGCACTGGCCCGGGGGTTTAAATAAAGATGACCCTCGGGCTCTAGAAAACCCGGGGGAAAAAGGTATAGGTCGCAAATGGTAAAACCAAGGTTGGGCCTTGCTGGAGGAGTTTTATTCAAGGCGAACTGGCAAGGGGGTCCCATAAATCACCCGACCCTGTAAGGAACGCAAACTCAAGGAACATAATCCCGGTTTAACAGTACTAGTGCGGCAAGAGTGGAACAAAACACCAGGCATAAGGCCGAGCCCTCCACCCTTTACCAAAATATATAGATGCATTAATTAAATAAGAGATATAGTGATATCCCAACATATCCATGTTCCGACATGGAACAAACTTCAACTTCACCTGCAACTAGCAACGTTATAAGAGGGGCTGAGCAAAAGCGGTAACATAGCCAAACAACGGTTTGCTAGGAAAAGATGGTTAGGGGCTGACATGGCTGAAATAGGAGACATGATATAGCAAGTGATAGGTAGCGAGCATGGCAATAGAGCGAACAACTAGCATAACAAAGATAGAAGTGATTTCGAGGGGTGGTCATCTTGCCTGCAAGATTCTCAGAGTTGTCGAAAGCTTGATCCTCGTAAGCGTACTCGACAGGTTCCTCGTTCACGAACTCGTCTCCCGGCTCTACCCAAGACAAGAACACAAACAAACGGAACCACAATCAACAACGAGAAATGCACAAGCAACATGATGATATGCAAGATATGATATGCGATGCGTATGCGTGCTCCGGAAGGAAAATGATGAACATGGTAGTAACTTGGCAAACCAAGCATGCCACTGGAAAGATGAGATGATTTCGGTCGAAATCGATATAAAGATCACCGGAATCGGATACACGGTTTGCAAATGACAAGCAAAACAAGAATGACACTAATCTGCGATAAACAGCAAGATAGCACTTAAAATGCAACAAGTAACAATGCTACAGCACCCCAACATAGCATCAAAGCACATGGCAGTAATCTACAGGAGATGCTTGACAAAAGATGAACACTGAGCTACGGCTAGTTCACAACATATCAAGCTCAAACAAGCATGGCAAAAGTGCAAAAGATTACAGGTTCACAGACTTGGTGAAAAACTGGACATGGCAGAAATCAGCATCAGGTAGCAATGTTCAGAGCACGAAATCAACATGCTACAGGAACTTAACATTGCAAAACAAGGCATAGTAGTGTTCTACTAAATGCACATGACAAAAGTCCCTTACTGACCATAACCAAAAGGACCAGAAGATATGATGGCAAGCATGTAAACATAGCAAGTTTCGTTATCAGGTTTCAGACTTGGCAGAAAACAGAGCATGGCAGAAATATTAATATGTAGGCCTCTTTGTGAGCTTGGTGCACTCACTACAGAGCAATGCATGACAAACCAAGCATACCTACAGCAAGATGGCATGTTTATGAAGCTATCCATGTCAAGAACAATTGCATAGCATGTATGGATAAACTACAATGAGCTTGGCAAAAATGCATGTCATGTTAAGAATCTGTCAGAAATATTTTATAGCAAAAGTAGAGCAAGATTGAGTCATGCTATGGTACTCTAAAATTGCAAACAATTGCAGGAATGGATCAATTACAACTATAGATACAAAACATCCTTACTGAACATCTCCAAAATATGCATGTATCTCTCTCTAGCATCAAGTTTACATGGCAACAAAATCACCAAGTCCCTGAAATCAGAAATATTACGGGGCCTACTTTGCATGCTTGTGCTAGTCACCACAAAGATCACAAAAATACATGGACTATACCACTGGAAAGATGGCATGGCATACTTCAAAACACATGTAGAGCTCATGCTCAAAAGATGCACAGAGCATTACGAGACGAACAATTTGACATATTACACGCACGAATCGGGGCTACATGCACGAAGTTATCACATCTCAAACAGGAGCACATGCTGATGGAATTTTATGACTTAGGAAAAAAATCGAAGGCTAGGAAAGTCAACGGGGACGGGAGATGTACCAGTTCCCGATCGGGCCGGCTCCTCGAGCTCGGCTCGCTCGCCGGTCGGGAGGGAAGAGGAGGCGGGCGCCGGCGGAGGAGAGGGTCGCCGGAGGTGGGGGTCGCCGGAGGGGCGGCGGTGAGGGAGGCCGGAGGCGCGGGCCTCGGGCGGCGGGGCACGGCGCCGGCGGCGGAGATGGCGGCGGGGCACGGCCGTCGGTGGCAGAGATGGCGGCGGGGCACGGCCGTCGGTGGCGGCGCGCCGGCGCGCGGGACGAGGCGCTCGGGCCAGCGGCGGCGGCGGGCGGGCCCCGCGGGCCGGTTGCGGGCCGCGCGGGCCGGCGGCGGCAGCGGAGAGAGAGGCGGGTGAGGTGGCGCGCGCCGATTGGCTGCGGCCGGTGCGTCCGGCCGGCGGCGGACGTGTCCGGCGCGGCGCGAGGAGAGGGTTAGGGTTTCGTCTGCAAATGCGTTTTTCGGGATGCCCACTCATTTATAGGTAGAGGGAGCTAGGAGGCTCCAAATGAGGTGCGGTTTTCGCCCACACGATCGTGATCGAACGACCTAGAGCATGGAAGAGAGTTTGGTGGGCTTTGGGCTGGTTTTGGATGGGGTTTTTGCTGGACACTCAAATGGACATAGCGGAGGCACGGTTAATCGTTGGAGTACCAAACGACCTCCGAATGGATCGAAACTTGACTGGTAGTCTCCGGGTGGTATATCAAGACCACATGACAAGCCTCGGTCCATTCCGGGAAAGTTTGACACACGCACACGAAAGAAAACTAGAGGGGTGCACCGGAGGAGATAGGAGCGCCGGATTGGAAAACGGACAACGGGGAAAATACTCGGATGCATGAGACGAACACGTATGCGAATGCAATGCACATGATGATATGATATGAAAATGCATGACATGACAAAATACAAAACGAAAGACAAAACACAAAAACGGAGGGAAAAACATATCACATTAACGGAAATGGCAAGAGTCGGAGTTACAAATATGGCAAGTTACATGCGGGGTGTTACAACTAGGTAGCACGATCAACCTTAGGATGTGACTCAGTAACCAACACGCTAAGGATGAAGTTATTGTCCTTTAACTACCAAGCAACAGAGTTGCTAGGAGTATTGATTTCACACATCATAGTTCACTTGTCGGCATTCCGGTTGCAACAATACGGGACCAAGAAATGAGTGATGATGGCGAGGAGTATCACTACGTCAAGAATTCATAAGAGGTGGTGCAATTCCTACGATATTCTCGACATAAAGGGGGTAATACTCGAAGGTAGAACAGAACAAAAACTGGTTTGGCATTTGATCTGCGGAATACAACTATTTTTGACCCAATCTCAAAGATGGATAAGGTACTGGAGTTTGTTTCTCCTAGTCATTCCGGATTAGAATGGCTTGACAGACCACAAGAATAATACGCATCGATGAACACGAATGCAACTATTCCTGACTATCAATTGATAGACTGGGGTCAGAATACAGCTGAGGAGGGTAAACTCAAGGAACATATAAAATTTTGAGTTGTGGATGCATAGATTAGTATGTCGAACCAAGTTCAACATGTTTCTTCCGGATAACCCATGCAGAAGAGGAAGGACTGGCAGATTCACAATTCTTGAAGGGAGAACCCATTAAGAGCACTCTTATTGTGATCCTTTAGTTCAACGAGGAACTTCTGCCAAGGATGGTTCATGGTATTTGGAAGAGTGATATACCACGGACCTCGAGGACTAATGCAAAGGTTACTAATAACCTAAAGGAACGAGCAAACACTATCAACAGGAGGTAAGTGGAGTGAATCTTGGGCTCAAGAACCCAGAAATAGAATGCTTACTAACTAAATGGCATCACGGGATGCTTTCGAGAATAATGGCCAGAACCATCACACTGGGGATGCAAGCATTGCTAGATTACTAAGTGGTCCTCTAAGACACCTAGGGTTGTAATAATAACTCCAACATATATGTCGAGGCAATAGAGTACCTCAACTCAGCAATTAGTGTGATTAACCTGGCCTAAAGGAACATCGAAACCAGAGGTAGATGATTTTGCAAATGCATCAGATAGTTTAGAAACCTGGGATGACTCGGTTAGCATAATGACTGTAAATGCTGAAAAATACTTGAGATATCCTGCAAAATAGTGGCATGACCACTAAACATCACAATATCAAGGTTCTGAGGCCGGCTATGAACATACGGAAGTAGTAGAAACTGAGCTGGGGCTTGTAACCAACAGTCCTATAAGTTACTACGGATTAGTAACACGTGATCCTAATAGAAGATGAGAAACCTAGTTCTTAATCCCCGTAGAAGAGAAGAGGGTGACTCAGATCAGAAGGGCATAAGGTAAAGGAGTAAAAAGAGCCTTACGTTCCCTCCCACAATCAATTCCCTTATATAACTAAAGCATTTCTAGACTCAACTTCGACCAGTTTGGCTTAGTAGACCTACAGGCAGTCAGGCTCTGATACCAACGCTGTCAGGACCCCGATTCCAAGTCACATCGATCTAGCCGGTAACACCTCATATCACTTTGCGGCCTCACGTACGGTATTCCCACGGGTGTCGCCTTACCATAGCCTGGGACCGTTTGTGCCTTTTGGCTCACGTATATGATAGTGTCGCTAGCATCCATATGACAGAGAACCCGGGCCGACATGACTAGTCGTGAACCCAAAGTGGCACTAACTTACGGGGACAGGCATACATGAATCAACATCCAGCATGTCGGTCAGCAGCGTGCGAATCCGGGCTGTAGCACTGGGCTAACAGGACTCCGGGAACCCGGGCTGTAGTAGGCTAGCCAGGACTCCGGATGTCACCGCGTGACATTTCCCCGAAGAGACAGACACAGGAACGAAGTGAATCACATGCCGGCCAGTCAAGTGTTCCGGAGCAGTAGTGCTGGGCTAGCAGGACTCCGGTGAACCGGGCTGTAGCGGACTACTATGGCTCATGGAAGCACAAGACTACATTTCCCCATAAGAGAGGCTACCAGGGATAAACAACTAGGTTGTCGGATCCCACACATACCAAGCATTTCAATCATACACACAATATGCTCGATATGTGCAAATACAACATGGCATCACAACAAGACTCTACGACTCAGAGTATTTATTCATTAGGCTCCGAGGAGCGAGATATTACAAACATGGGTCTCATGACCCAACATTCAGAGCATACAAGCAACAAGCACATGCGGAAGCTTAACTTGTCTGATTACAGACAACTACAAATGAAAAAGGCTGAGAAGCCTGACTATCTACCAGATCCTGCCAAGGGCACAAGATCGTAGCTGAGGTATCAAGCTAAACGTCGAAGTCCACACGGAACTACTAGCGAGACTGACGTCTCTCTGCAAAACATAAAATAAGCAAACGTGAGTACAAATGTACCCAGCAAGACTTACATCAGAACTATCTACATATGCATCGGTATCAATCAAATGGGGTGGTGGAGTTTAACTGCAGCAAGCCAGCTTTGACTCGGTGGCTATCCTAAACTACGACTGCAAGTAACTCTTTTGAGGTGGCGCACACGAGTCCACATATTCACCATATCAATACTCCACTATGGATCCGCTCCCGTCTCCCTACGAGAACACCATCCATAGCACTCACGCTTATCTTGCGCATTTTAGAGTATCCACTTTCACTTGTCTATGAACTGTTATAGGCAACCCAGAACTCCTTTACCGCGGACACGGCTATTCGAATAGATGATGTTAACCTTGCAGGGGTGTACTTCGACACACACGCTCTCACCACTTACCGTCGTTTACACGACACGTACTCGGCAACCTTCAAGCGGAAGCCCAACGTGGGTGTCGGCCGAGGTTTATCGCCTATTCAGGTTCCATCCACAGGGAGTCCGGCCGAGGTTTCCACATACGGCTCCGAACGATGTGTGCAGGGTTCCCGAGACACCAAACGGGCGCCCGGTACACCGTGCCACGTGCCTACCGCATCACAGCCCACCCCTCCGGTAAGCGCTGCCCACGGCCTCCAGCATACTACAAACACCAGAAACTACTTGCAACTCCTGGACAAAGGACAAGGGTGATTAAGAAGCCGAGAGGGTCCATTGGTTACGGGCCCAATGCATGGTAGTAATTGTATCATGGATCACAAACACAGAACTCAGTTCCTGAGGACGGCTTCAATGAGACAACCCACCATGTACTCCTACATGGCCTCTCACCGCTACCTTTACCAAATCGTGTTCACACACTTAGCTCACACACAGTAGGACATGTTCATCACCATTCCAATTCATCCCCCGACGAATCAGACCCGACTCAACTCTAAGCAGTAGCAGGCATGACAAACAAGCATGAATGAGTAGGCACATCAGGGCTCAAACAACTCCTACTCATGCTAGTGGGTTTCATCTATTTACTATGGCAATGACAGGTCATGCAGAGGATAAGGGATTCAGCTACCGCAGCATGTAACAGTTGAATCGTTGTTGTCCTAATGCAGTAAAAGAGAGCAGGAGCAAGAGAGTGGGATTGTATCGGAATGAACAAGGGGGTTTGCTTGCCTGGCACTTCTGAAGATATTATAGTTCTTCATCGGTGTCATCGATCACATCGTGGAAGCAACGTCTAATGAGAGGGGACATCACCGGCAAACATAGAAGAAACACGATCAATGCAATGCACAATATGATGCATGCTATGACATGGCAATATGAATGTGTTTTGGCTAATGCAACTACAAACAGATGGGTTTGGGTCATTTTGAACCAAAGGTTCAATCCCAAACTCAAATTATGAATTTAAATAGTGCCTTATCATGTTTTGAACTAAACAGCAAGGTTAAGTTGTTTAAACATGCATGAAACCAGTACAGATGGATAGATTGGATTTTTCTGATCATTTTTCATATATAAATTATCTTATTTGGAGTTACAGATAATTTTCTATGAATTTTAGAAGTTTAGGGCATTTTCTAGAATTTCCTGAATTATTTTAAATCCAGAAAAGGATTAATTGCGTCAGCACTGCGTCATGCCTGCGTCAGCAGCGCTAACCAGGGTCAAACCTGACTTGTGGGGTCCACACGTCAATGACACCGGTGCTAAACCCGCGTTGACTAGCACTTTCACATGCTGCGGGGCCCATTCTCAGTGGCTGAAGGGCGGCTGAGCTGGCGGGGATTAGCGCTAATGACTGCGCCACGTCGGTTCTCGCCGGAGTTTCGCCGGCGACGACCATTTCGCGCGGCGGATATCGTCGGGGTGTCGCTACAGCCCACGGTTTTGGGCGGGGTTTGCTCCTACGGATTGCTTGCGCTCTCGCGCATCTAGTGGTGGCAGCAACAGGCCGCGGGGCACTCGGTAGCGGCGGCGGAGGCGAGTTGGGCGGCGGCCGGAGCTATGGGCTTGACGCGAGCGGCGCTATGGTGCACGGAGGGGCTAGCTGAAGTGCTCTACGGTCTCCTGGGAGCTCCAGGTGTTCAACGGCATGCTCGAACGCGAGCTATGGCGTTAGCAACCACGGTGGCACCATGGCCGGCGGCGGTGAGGTCTTGAGCTGGAGGAAGTGGCGGCTAGACAGGCCAGACGAACACGAGGAGAGAGGGGTTCGGCGTAGTGGCTCACGGAGGTTGCAGGGGGCGTCGAAGCGGGCTCGGGGACACGTTGAAGACGGTGAATCGGGCAACTGCATCCGGCGGCCGTGGACGGGGATGAAAAACCGCAGCGTCGTCTTAGGGTCATCCGGGCTTGAGTGGTTCGGCGTGGGGGTTCTTGGGGCCTGAGCAGAGCTTAGGGTCACGGCCACGGGGAAAGGGACGGCGGTGGGCGCGGTGTTTTGCGGCGGCGCGCTCCGGCATTCTTGGGTCCGAGGGGGAGCGAGGTAGAGAGCAGGCTGAGGGCGAGTGAGAGGGCAGAGAGTGAGGGAGAGAAGCGAGGGGCTGCGGGGCGTCTCCAGATGCGTCGGGGGTGCCTCGGTGGCAAGCAGGAGGTGGCCGCGTTCGCACGCGCGCGCTCCACGCTTCTCCTCTGCCTACTGGCAGGAGGAGGAAGACGGCTCTGCCCTCGGTGGGCTGGGCCGCTACAGTGGTGGGCTGGCCCCTCTGGTGGCTGCACAGGTGAGGCCAGGTAAGCTATCCCTCTCTTCTGTTTTCTAATTTGGTTTTTTTTTCTAATTATTTTCCTCTGTTTTGAGCTTAGGAAAAATACCAAGGCATTTCCTAAAATCCTGAAAATATTCATGGACACTTGCTGAATTATTTCAGTGGCCCAAAAATAGTTCCAACATTATTTGAACATTTAAATTATTTATAGTATTTAAATGCCCAAAAGTCAAATACAATAAGATTTAATTCAAAAATCCAGAATGGCCTAGAAATAGGTGCATCATTTTTGGCAGAGGTTTTCACCTTTAACAAAAATCATGAACTTTTCTAAAGGGCATTTGGGTTCATTGAAAATGTTTTTAAGTTGAACCTAGTTGAGTTCTTTTGGGTGCTAGGGATTGATCACCCCTATTTCAAGTTTAAGCAAAATTTAAACATGATGCAGCAACCAAGACTAGTCCACAAGCAAAGCTAAAGCTAGGGCTGTGACAAGGTATACGTTTGGATGAAAGAAGTGACTTCCTCTAACTCACGTGCATTTGATGTAAGTTCTCGCCGTGGATCCGAGAAAGTTTGTTTTTGCTTCGTCTGGAATCATCCCAAGTCAGTCATGCATGTGCGAAGTATTCTATGGTCTGATAGACTGATCATCTTCATTCCATATGAATTCCCTAGCACACCAAGCCACTGATTGATTTGTTTAAGGAGAAGTAGTTCCTTCTTAAGAGCATGCCTTATGCAAGGACTTTGATATCCTCGACGATGGTTCCCCACCTAAACTCAATAGTATTTTATTATAAGACTACTATGTGGCCATTCTTGTCTTGGACAACGTGTTCACATGTATGTAGCAGAACTAGCTCATGTTTTGGAGCTTGCTATCGTAGTTCACTCCCCGAGAATCTCACAACGTCATCTCGTCGATTTGTGTTGCAAACTTTCATTTTTCTTTCTAGACTTGATGAGTCTGGAATATCCTGGCACCAACCAGATCTGAATCTCAGGCAGATATGATGGTTGGAATATTCCCGGCATTTGCATTTTGTTCCCAGCTTGCGGCGCCTTGTGCCAAATTCCCATGGGCTGCCCTTCTCAGTAATTATTGTTCAGGATCATCTTCAAAAGTGGTCCTGCCATGAGTCCCTTCCATTTCCGGTGATAAGCAAAGATCATCCATTATGTTGTCTTCAACAAGGTAGTCCACATCATCCATTCCAGTTAGGGTATGTCATTCTATCGAACTCATTCAAATGATTGCTCGAGATTTGCCCTAGGCTGGTATAGAGAATTTTATTGATCTCTGAATCAAAAGTAATTATTTTTTCCACTTAAGGGATAATTCTACGAGTCATCCTTCTCTAGGGTGTCTTGTTAGGGTATCATGGCAACTCAAATCCTCGCTACGTTGACAACCATTCACCACCCTCTTAGGTGTGGAATTGTTGTCTACCTAGTGAACCCTCGTCATCTGTTCCACTCCGTCCCTCTGGATGTGTGCTTCGTGTCTCGGCTCGAGAGATGTTGCTATGTCTCATTCCGTGAGTTGATCCTGAGTTGTTCGATCTTCGAGAAGATCGATCCTTCCAAAGTTTCCTTTTCCTCTCGTTGTCATGTTGGCTGGAATTCTCAGAGCAAGACGACGAGACAAAGATGGTGGTTGAATCAACGCCTTTATGAAGTGCAATCTGGATCGTGAAGATTATGTTAGTTTGTGTGCCCCCTTCATCTTACCCTACGCTTGAATCTCGGGACGAGATTCTTGTTTAGTGGGGGTGAGTTGTCACATCCCTTGTCTAGTATGCACTTAGGCTAGCTAGATATGCTTGCATCATGTCTAAATTTATTTGTAATTTGAAATGGGGATGATCCAAAACCCCCAGCACCACCTTGATCAACTAGGGTTACTGAATAATTTTTTCAATGAACCTGAAATGCCCTTCTAAAATGTTCATCATCTTTGCCTTGGTCTAGAACCTCTGACAAAAATGGTGCACAATTTTCTAGGACACATAAGGTCACTGAATTAAATCACATACTATATGCAATTGGGCATTTAAATGCTATATATTATTTTAAGTGCTCAATTAATTCTGAAGTTAAGTGTGGGCTCTTGGAAATAATCTAAACAAAGCCCCCAATTAATTTCAGGATTTATGAAAATGTTTTAGTATTTTTAATAAAGCCAACAGTTGCAGAAAAATAGAAAACAGAAAGAAATAAAAGGAAAAGCACCTACCTGGCCAACTTACCTGGCAAACCCACTGGCGGCCCAGCCCACTGGCCTGAAGCGACTGTCTTCAAACTCTGCCAGTAGGCAGAGGCGTGTCGACAGCGCGCGTGCCCGAGCTCCACCTCCTGCTTGCCACCGAGGCGCCCCCGACGCGTCTGGAGACGCCCCACAGCCCCCTCTGCCTCTCCCCTCACTCTCTGCTCTCTCCCTCGCCCTCTATCCCCTTCCCCGAGCTCACTCAAGAGCGACCGCCGTTCGCTGCCACCGTGCCCAGAGCGACCGCCATGCCCAAATGCTCCGCCTCGATGCCACGGAGCTCCAAGACAAATCACGCGCCCGCGGGATGCCCGAAGCGACTCCATCATCTTCATCTTCGCCGTCGGCCGCCGGAGATCTCCCTCGCCGCCCCGCTCGCTCCAGCCTCTTCCCGAGCTCGCCAACCCCTCCGTTCGATCCACTGTGGGCTTCTGTGTCGATCCCCCCTCTCTCCTGGCTCTTTTCCTCCCGCTAACACCGTTGCCGTTGCGGCCGAGAGCTTGGCTCCGCCGCCATGTGGCCGCCCGTGGCCACTGTCACATAGAGCTGCAACCGAGCACATAGTCGTGCTCAGCGCAATGCCAGAAGCCCAAAACCCCCTCGAGCTGCTCCTGCCGTGCTTCCCAACACTGAAACCGCCGAGAGCCGAACTCTGGCCGCCGCATTCGTGCTCGCCGCCATCGACTCAGGCCACCCCAGCTCCTCCCGCTTGGCCTACCAGATGCACGCGAGCCCCAGCTACGCGTAGGACCAAACCGCGGTCGAATTGGTCGACCGTGGGCAAATTCCGAGGCCCTCCGCCATCTCGGGCTTCATCGGCGACGAGCCGTGGACCAAGTCCGGCGTGTTTGACCGTTTTGACCCGGGTTGACCCCAGTTGACCCCCTGGTCACTGACGTGTGGGCCCTAGTGTTGGGGAACGTAGTAATTTCAAAAATTTCATGCGCACACGCAAGATCATGGTGATGCATAGCAACGAGAGGGGAGAGTGTTGTCCACGTACCCTCGTAGACCGAAAGCGGAAGCGTTAACACAACGCGGTTGATGTAGCCGTACGTCTTCACGATTCGACCGATCAAGTACCGAACGCACGGCACCTCCGAGTTCAGCACACGTTCAGCTCGATGACGTCCCTCGAACTCCGATGCAACCGAGTGTTGAGGGAGAGTTTCGTCAGCACGACGGGGTGGTGACGATGATGATGTTCTACCGACGCAGGGCTTCGCCTAAGCACCGCTACGATATTATCGAGGTGTAATATGGTGGAGGGGGGCACCGCACACGGCTAAGAGATCAATGATCAATTGTTGTGTCTATGGGGTGCCCCCTGCCCCCGTATATAAAGGAGCAAGGGTGGTGTGACGCCCGGATAATTAGACTACGGTAATTCCTTGCTAATGATGCCACGTCACCTCTGTCACTGTAGTTAATCTCGGGTTAGTTCAAAACCGATTCAAATTTAAAATTGAATTAAAGTCAAACGGTAAAGATTTTCTAATATTAAAACTAAAATGTTGGGGTGTTGCCAAATAATGCATAGGTAATTATTGTGGAAAAAGAACATTCTTATAAAAAGTTTAAATGCACTTAAATGATTAAAACAGTAGGTAAAGCTATTAAATAAATGCCTTTGATATTTTATAAAATCATAAACTATTTTATCTTGAGGTAAAACTTTTTAGGGTAGTGGGTTGTTTTGAAACACTAATTTGGAGCTATTGTCATATTTTACTAAACTAAGAATAAAGTGTAACTAAAATAAAACAGAAAAGGAAAAAGAATAAAAGAAAAGAAAACCAGAAAAACAAAATAAAAGGAAATAAAAGCCACCTTGGCCAACCGGGCCAAACGGCCCAGCCGGCCGGCCCACCCCGGCCCAGCCGGCCACCCATCTCTCTCTGGCCTGCTAAGGCCGCCGCCCCCACCCGCTAAACCTAACTTCCCCCACTTCTCCCACTTCCTCGATCCCCTTCTTCCCCTCCCGATCAGGAAGCCCTGTCGGCCTCGTCCCGACCACGCCGCCTCTCCCCGGCGACCGCGCCGCCCCACTCCTCGACACCGGCGCCCGCCTCTTCAACCCTCCCTCTTGCGTGGATCTGGTCGGGGGCAATCGACGCCCCCGACGCCCTGCGCCCACGCCGATGCCATACCCCGTCATCACCGTCCCCACCCGACGACGACGTTCGCCTCCTTGACCCCTTCCCCGACGGACTCTCCCGCGCTTCGCCGACGGACCCCTGCACCGGGGGTATGACCCCATCTCCCCCTGCCCCTTCCCCTACGCCGGTCGCTCCTTCACCGCGCTCACCACGTCGCCCCGTCGCTCACCGTCCGATGCTGCGCGCTGTGTCCGACTACGCATCACTGCGGCCAGCAACTGCTGCTGCCCGGCTCGGCCGCTCCCTGCTTGCGTGCCCCACGCCCAGCCCTGCATCCGCACGCCCATGGTGCCGCCCGCCGGAGCCCCGCCTCCGCCCGCTGTTGCTTCGGCGACTTCCGCAGCCTGCCGTTTCCACCATTCCCTCGCGCGCGCCGGCGTCCCTCTCGTGCTCCCCGCACTGGCGCCGGGCCGCGTCCTGCTCCCCCTTCCCAGCGCTCTGCGCGTTGGCCGCTGGCGCTCCTCTGGAGCGGTTGGGCGTGCCTTGCCTTGCCTTGCTGTGGCCGGCTCGGCCACTGCCAATGGCCCCCTGGCTTAATTAGGGGCTAATTAACCCCCACGCCCTTTTCCAAAAAAAAGAAATAATGAAATTAATTATTTAATTAATTAACCAATTAATTAGCTTAATTAACTTTGTTTAGTTTATCTAATTAACTTGATTAGTTAATTAAAACTGTTAGTTAGTTACTAGTAAATGACAGATGGGCCCCACTGCCCGGTTTGACCAGTCAACGGTCAGTGTTGACCGCTGACGTCACGATGAGGTCATGCTGGTGCAATAACTTTGTTTTAGAATTAATATCACTTTCAGAATATTGTTAAACCTTCAAAAAAATCATAGAAATTAAACCGTAGCTCAGATCGAAAAACTTTGTACATGAAAGTTGCTCAGAACGACGAGACGAATCCGAACGCGCGGTCTGTTTACCTGCCAGATGCCTCTAACTACCTGAACATGGAACTTTCCCGCTCCGGTCATCTGTCTGACACAGGTCCGGAACCGGGAAAACATTCCCGGTTGAATTCCCCCTTCACCTATATCGTGTAGCCATACGTTAGGTCACACCCGGCACAGCATATTTCCACGTTATGCTTTGTGATGCTATGTTTGCTTTAAATTTACTGTTTCTTCCCCCTCTTCTCTCCGGTAGACCCCGGGACTGGTGCTGCCCCTATGATCGACTACATCAACGACGACCCTTCTTCCTTTCATCGGAGCTTCCAGGCAAGCCCTCCCCCCTTGATCACCAGATATCACCTATTCTTCTCTATACTGCTTGCATTAGAGTAGTGTAGCATGTTACTGCTTTCCGTTAATCCTATCCTGATGCATAGCCTGTCATTGTTGCCACAGTTGTTACCCTTACCTGCTATCCTACTGCTTAGTATAGGATGCTAGTGTTCCATCAGTGGCCCTACACTCTTGTCCGTCTGCCATGCTATACTACTGGGCCGTGATCACTTCGGGAGGTGATCACGGGTATATACTATATACATTATATACATCACAAATGTGGTGACTAAAGTCGGGTCGGCTCGAGGAGTACCCGCAAGTGATTCTGATGAGGGGGCTGAAAGGACAGGTGGCTCCACCCGGGTAGAGGTGGGCCTGGGTTCCTGACGGCCCCCGACTGTTACTTTGTGGCGGAGCGACAGGGCAGGTTGAGACCACCCAGGAGAGAGGTGGGCCTGGCCCTGGTCGGCGTTCGCGGTTACTTAACACGCTTAAGGAGATCTTGGTATTTGATTTGAGTCTGGCCATTTGGTCTATACGCACTAACCATCTACGCGGGAGTAGTTATGGGTATCCCGACGTCGTGGTATCAGCCGAAGCTCTTTTGACGTCAGCGACTGAGTGGCGCGCGCCGCATTGGACCGTAAGCTCGCGCTTGTATTAAGGGGGCTAGGTCTGCTTCCGGCCGCGTACGCAACGTGCAGGTGTGCATAGGGAGATGGGCCCAGACCCCTGCGCGCATAGGTTTAGACCGGCGTGCTGACCTCTCTGTTGAGCCTAGGTGGGTCTGCGACGTGTTGATCTTATGAGGCCGGGCATGACCCAGAAAAGTGTGTCCGGCCAAATGGGATTGAGCGTGTTGGGTTATGTGGTGCACCCCTGCAGGGAAGTTTATCTATTCGAATAGCCGTGTCCCTCGGTAAAAGGATGACCCGGAGTTGTACCTTGACCTTATGAGAACTAGAACTGGATACTGAATAAAATACACCCTTCCAAGTGCCAGATACAACCCGGTGGTCGCTCCCTAACAGGGCGACGAGGAGGGGATCGCCGGGCAGGATTATACTATGCGATGCTACTCGGAGGACTTCAATCTACTCTCTTCTACTTGCTGCAAGATGGAGGCTGCCAGAAGCGTAGTCTTCGACAGGACTAGCTATCCCCCTTTTAATCTGGCATTCTGCAGTTCAGTCCACTGATATGCCCCTTTACACATATACCCATGCATATGTAGTGTAGCTCCTTGCTTGCGGGTACTTTGGATGAGTACTCACGGTTGCTTTTCTCCCTCTTTTCCCCCTCCTATACCTGATTGTCGCAACCAGATGCTGGAGTCCAGGAGCTAGAGATCCCGAGGATGATTCTACATGGAGTTCGGCTTCGAGGAGTAGTTAGGAGGTCCCAGGCAGGAGGCCTTGTCTTTTCGATCGTTGCTACTTTTGTGCTAGCCTTCTTAAGGCAAACTTGTTTAACTTATGTCTGTACTCAGATATTGTTGCTTCCGCTGACTCGTCTGTGATCGAGCACTTGGATTCGAGCCCTCGAGGCCCCTGGCTTGTATTATGATGCTTGTATGACTTATTTATGATGTAGAGTTGTGTTGTGATATCTTCCCGTGAGTCCCTGATCTTGATCGTACACATTTGCGTGCATGATTAGTGTACGGTCAAATCGGGGGCGTCACAAGTTGGTATCAGAGCCGACTGCCTGTAGGAATCCCCCTTTCCAACTCCTTGGCCGAAGTCGAGTCTAGTCATTGAAAAACTTTTACTAACATGGCTGTGTGGTTTACGGGCCCACCTCGCCATTGGGTGGTAGTAGGATCTTTTATTCCTCGTCTATACTCTGGGACTCTGAGCTCTCTTCTATTCGGGTAAATTGATTTTGCTAAAAACAAAACTAACTTTAGGTTCTCGAAAATACTATCTCTCGGAGAGCCCCTTCAGTCCAGATGATCGCCGACTGCATCAGAAGATTTCGAAGATACTCTCCGATATTCTCTCAAGACCTTGTGCCCGTTGCCTTTGCAATTCCCTACCACCAAAATATCCCTATGGATAAATACTTACACCTGTCATTCTTACTTTTATTCCCAGTCGATCTTGTTAATACAAAATACCCCGAGAATACTTTGTGCCTACTGCCTTGCAGTTCTTTGCCAGCTGAATACCCCTACGAATAAATTCTCGCATTTACCGAGTATCCGCTCATCCACAGTTGATTCAAGTATTTCACAAAAGTGTTCAAAATATCATTCGATTTTCCGAAAATCTTCAGGAGCCTTTTTGCTCTTGAAATTCTTGCTTACTTGCATTATGATTAATCTTAAGTCTCGTAATCTTATCGGCATCTCTTGTCATTATCATTTTGAGTCCGTTGATTCAATTTGTTGCGAATGCTCGCGATCCTCAATCATATCCTAGAATTCATTCTTCCGGCTCAGACGTCATTTTAAACGTGAGTTGGATCTCGACCTATCAAATTGCCATCGATGGTACCCCTAAGCCTACTCAACTTATCCATCCTTGATCAGAGCGTTGCTTCTGACCCCATGATTTGGAAATCATAATTCCTTTGCATTTGAACTTTGAGTTAGTCAGTTGTTTCTATAGTCTAATCTTCTTGCATTCTTCTTCCTCTGGTTGAGTACTGATGCTCACATCAGATCCCTTGTGGACCACCAGACCCTTTTGTCAGATTTTATACAACAATGTCCTCCATATTAAATAAGCTGGTGAGCTTTTCCTCGGCTATATTATACCTTTGGTAAATTGTATCATCTGTTTTGTGAACCATGCTCTACTTTTGAGCTTGTATTATTTACTCCGACGTTTGTGGTATATGTTTCCACGATGCCCCGATGGGTTGAACCTATGCCTTCCTTAATCTGTGTGAACCCGAAAGATTTCGCGGGACATACTTATCTGGTATTGCACCAGGTAAAACTTTCGACAACTAATGTCATTATCAAAATACGAGAGGCGAATGGAAGGTTATGCATTGAAGAAGTGGGAGTCGACCTTGAACCTTTGTGTGCATGCCCATGGACACGATGTAGATCCTATCATGGAAGCTTCTCTTATAATAATTACCCCCTTGTAATAAGTTCATCTAGTATCCGTGGACGTGGTTCCGACCATGTTTCTCCTTGATTCCGTTTCTCGTGCAAGTTTGAGCACTTGTCTTCTGCAGGGCAATACCCTAGTCCAACCTTTACCTTGATCTGTCGTTGAGTATTACCCCCTGGTATCTCGAGATTATCATGGAACTGCATAACTTCTTATGAGTTTTTCATCAAGTGCTACATTCTCACTGATTCCAATTTTCCACGGGCTCTGAGTTATTAGTCACTCGAGAACACCGATAAGCGAATCGATTCCGCACTCTGATTCAATAACTCTAAGTAATTCTTGTTGCTTACGAGTTTAATAATCCTTCAAGTCATTCCTAGCCTTATCGGCTATATCATTATCGTGCAAAAAATTTAACTGTGCTACCGGGTCCTTCCCGGAACACAACTTTCGATGATGAGCTAAGCTTACGTCGATCTTCCTCGTCATATTAGTTCGCCTTGAACAACAAGCTTGATTTCAAGTTTGTGTCGTACCCCTGGTTCCAATAACTTTTCGCTTCATCATTCCTTTGACTTGATGTCATCGCCGATCGATTACCTCTTCATAACTTCTCGCGACAAATGTGTCGTGAACATCATCAACATTCCGAGCTCTTCCAAGATATCTATCGAATTCTGGATGAGAAATACCATCCTTGCCCTCGATGATTTGTTTTATCATCGACCATTTTATTGCCTTCCATTCAACACAAACTTGTTCGTGTTTTGTGTTGTACCTTGATATCCTTGCTATCTAGCTTATGATATGTTCTACCCTGGAGTATTACCATCTTTTATGTCAAGTATGTCGTAAGAATCTCACCACCTCGTATGACATCTTGGTACAGTGATACTTCTCCCCATCACCATTCTTTCTTGGTCCCCGTGTTGTTTCTAAAAGGAATACCGACAAATGGTCTGTGATGTGTAAATTCTAAACTTCTAGAAACCCTATTGCTTTGAAGTTATTGGTCTATAGTTTCATTCTACGTCTATGGCATAATGAATCACCATTCGAACATTGATTGTGCTACCTAGCCCATATTTCGGGTGCACATTTCAACCAATGTTTAACTGTGTATGTTTTCCTCGAGCATACATCATTAAGTCATTCGATCTAGCTAATGTTATCTCCTTGTTCACATAGTGTTGGAAATCCATCTTTTGGAAATCTCAATGGATTGTCGCTGAGTCAATTAGTCACCTCCTCACCTCTCCTTGATGTAATGATGAACCCTTGTTCAGAACTCGCTTCCAGAGTTCATCTCCCGAGAATCTTTGATGTCGTTTTGACAATTTGTGTTGCACCTATCTTCTCAGACATCCTGAGTCTGAGTTATCCTGAAACCAACCAGATCTGAATCTCGGTCAGATATGATGGTTGGAACATATTTCCAAGAGTTATAACATTGGCCTATTTATGACCCGGTAAGGTGATGATACCCAGCACACCTGGCGGGAGGACCTATTGTTATAGTTTTCTTTTTGGCAAGGTTAGTCATTCTTCCGTAAGGAAATTGTAAGACTTATTCTATAAGTTGTTTCCGATGGATCCTTTGTATCCAAAGTCTGACCTTTGCTTGAAGACCATGCCAATGTTATCTCGAAGCATGTCTGTGGTACTCCGATTTTCAATAAGAGCATTTGAAGAACAATGCAAAATTTTCTTTGTCCATTATCCAAACACTGTTGTATGGGTGATGTCATGAAATTTCTCTCACCTTACCTAAAGAGTTTTCTACATTATATCCTGTCCTGGATATCATGCTCTGCTTGTCCTTGGGAAGGATACACCCTTGAAATATGTGTTTAAACACATTTTCCTTTCCATTCTTCTGTTTAATCTGATAATCATATTTTCCTTTCCATTGTTTGGTTTAACCTTTCTGGTGATCTATATGATCTAAGCAGTAATATTCTCCTGCTTATGTAAACACCTCGGTGTACAATTCTGTCAGCAAGACCCTGTTACTATTGTTGATGACATCCCGGTAGCCACCGATGGACAAGAACTTTGCCTTATGGTCCGCCTCGTTTCAACGAGCAGGAAAATGGTTCTCTTCGTCCCTCGCCCTTGGTACCAACGATGTTGCTGACATATAACTGACAGGCTACCCTCTGACATGCCTTTCTATCATGATCATGCAAGATGTCACCGCCCTTCCTACTTTTAACCCACATGGTGGGCCCATAACCCACAGTTCCACAGGATCGAAACCTGACTCTCCTGTGCACCCCCTGTTCCCAAATTTATTCATCGCGCGTGGCCTCGTATGTAATTCACGGACCACCGTCCTACTGATCTATACTGGCATCAGACATAATACTTATTCCGATTGCTTTGAACCCCTTTCACACTTTGTTTCAGGCTTCGAACGATTGCCTACCCGTTTGAAACTTCTCATGGTACTTTCTTACTTGCTCTCGGCTTTTCTTAAGGTTTAGTTCGAGAGATACTTTCCGCCACTTTCCCCGATGATGTTGACCAGATAGTAAACCCTGCAGAAGTCCGTTCTTCCAGAATACCCCTTTATTCTTTCGTAAGTATGATGGAGTTCCTGGAGAAAGGATGCCGAGTTCATCATGATGACTTGAAGCAGCGGAATGAAGACATCAACGTAATGGATCGTCCTGTTCGGGAAGAGCTGCCAAGAACAAGAAGACTCGCTAGAATTTCGTAACCATAACTTTCCCCCTTACTCCCCTTCTTAAAATCTCGGGACGAGATTTCTTGTAGTGGAGGAGAATTGTGACGCCCGGATAATTAGACTACGGTAATTCCTTGCTAATGATGCCACGTCACCTCTGTCACTGTAGTTAATCTCGGGTTAGTTCAAAACCGATTCAAATTTAAAATTGAATTAAAGTCAAACGGTAAAGATTTTCTAATATTAAAACTAAAATGTTGGGGTGTTGCCAAATAATGCATAGGTAATTATTGTGGAGAAACAACATTTTTATAAAAAGTTTAAATGCACTTAAATGATTAAAACAGTAGGTAAAACTATTAAATAAATGCCTTTGATATTTTATAAAATCATAAACTATTTTATCTTGAGGTAAAACTTTTTAGGGTAGTGGGTTGTTTTGAAACACTAATTTGGAGCCATTGTCATATTTTACTAAACTAAGAATAAAGTGTAACTAAAATAAAACAGAAAAGGAAAAAGAATAAAAGAAAAGAAAACCAGAAAAACAAAATAAAAGGAAATAAAAGCCCCCTTGGCCAACCGGGCCAGACGGCCCAGCCGGCCAGCCCACCCCGGCCCAGCCGGCCACCCATCTCTCTCTGGCCTGCTAAGGCCGCCGCCCCCACCCGCTAAACCTAACTTCCCCCACTTCTCCCACTTCCTCAATCCCCTTCTTCCCCTCCCGATCAGGAAGCCCCGTCGGCCTCGTCCCGACCACGCCGCCTCTCCCCGGCGACCGCGCCGCCCCACTCCTCGACACCGGCGCCCGCCCCTTCAACCCTCCCTCCTGCGTGGATCTGGTCGGGGGCAATCGACGCCCCCGACGCCCTGCGCCCGCGCCGATGCCGTACCCCGTCGTCACCGTCCCCACCCGTCGACGGCGTTCGCCTCCTCGACACCTTCCCCGACGGACTCTCCCGCGCTTCGCCGACGAACCCCTGCACCGGGGGTATGACCCCATCTCCCCCTGCCCCTTCCCCTACTCCGGTCGCTCCTTCACCGCGCTCACCACGTCGCCCCGCCGTTCACCGTCCGATGCTGCGCGCCGCGTCCGACTACGCATCATTGCGGCCAGCAACTGCTGCTGCCCGGCCCCGCCGCTCCCTGCTTGCGTGCCCCACGCCCAGCCCTGCATCCGCACGCCCATGGTGCCGCCCGCCGGAGCCCCGCCTCCGCCCACTGTTGCTTCGGCGACTTCCGCAGCCTGCCGTTTCCACCATTCCCTCGCGCGTGCGCCAGCGTCACTCTCGTGCTCCCAGCACTGGCGCCGGGCCGCGTCCTGCTCCCCCTCCCCGGCGCTCTGCGCGTTGGCCGCTGGCGCTCCTCTGGAGCGGTTGGGCGTGCCTTGCCTTGCCTTGCCGTGGCCGGCTCGGCCACTGCGAATGGCCCCCTGGCTTAATTAGGGGCTAATTAACCCCCACGCCCTTTTCCAAATAAAGAAATAATGAAATTAATTATTTAATTAATTAACCAATTAATTAGCTTAATTAACTTTGTTTAGTTTACCTAATTAACTTGATTAGTTAATTAAAACTGTTAGTTAGTTACTAGTAAATGACAGACGGGCCCCACTGCCCGGTATGACCAGTCAACGGTCAGTGTTGACCGCTGACGTCACGATGAGGTCATGCTGGTGTAATAACTTTGTTTTAGAATTAATATTACTTTCAGAATATTGTTAAACCTTCAAAAAATCATAGAAATTAAACCGTAGCTCAGATCGAAAAACTTTATACATGAAAGTTGCTCAGAACGACGAGACGAATCCGAACACGCGGTCTGTTTACCTGCCAGATGCCTCTAACTACCTGAACATGGAACTTTCCCCCTCCGGTCATCTGTCTGACACAGGTCCGGAACCGGGAAAACATTCCCGGTTGAATTCCCCCTTCAGCTATATCGTGTAGCCATACGTTAGGTCACACCCGGCACAGCATATTGCCACGTTATGCTTTGTGATGCTATGTTTGCTTTAAATTTACTGTTTCTTCCCCCTCTTCTCTCCGGTAGACCCCGGGACTGGTGCTGCCCCTGTGATCGACTACGTCAACGACGACCCTTCTTCCTTTCATC
This sequence comes from Aegilops tauschii subsp. strangulata, assembly GCF_002575655.3. Lineage (NCBI taxonomy): Eukaryota > Viridiplantae > Streptophyta > Magnoliopsida > Poales > Poaceae > Aegilops > Aegilops tauschii. The sequence continues at coordinate 157,797,841 of NC_053039.3, forward strand.
GGAGCTTCCAGGCAAGCCCCCCCCCCTTGATCACCAGATATCACCTATTCTTCTCTATACTGCTTGCATTAGAGTAGTGTAGCATGTTACTGCTTTCCGTTAATCCTATCCTGATGCATAGCCTGTCATTGTTGCTACTGTTGTTACCCTTACCTGCTATCCTACTGCTTAGTATAGGATGCTAGTGTTCCATCAGTGGCCCTACACTCTTGTCCGTCTGCCATGCTATACTACTGGGCCGTGATCACTTCGGGAGGTGATCACGGGTATATACTATATACATTATATACATGACACATGTGGTGACTAAAGTCGGGTCGGCTCGAGGAGTACCCGCAAGTGATTCTGATGAGGGGGCTGAAAGGACAGGTGGCTCCACCCGGGTAGAGGTCGGCCTGGGTTCCTGACGGCCCCCGACTGTTACTTTGTGGCGGAGCGACAGGGCAGGTTGAGACCACCCAGGAGAGAGGTGGGCCTGGCCCTGGTCGGCGTTCGCGGTTACTTAACACGCTTAACGAGATCTTGGTATTTGATCTGAGTCTGGCCATTTGGTCTATACGCACTAACCATCTACGCGGGAGTAGTTATGGGTATCCCGACATCGTGGTATCAGCCGAAGCTCTTTTGACGTCAGCGACTGAGTGGCGCGCGCCGCATTGGACCGTAAGCTCGCGCTTGTATTAAGGGGGCTAGGTCTGCTTCCGGCCGCGTACGCAACGTGCAGGTGTGCATAGGGCGATGGGCCCAGACCCCTGCGCGCATAGGTTTAGACAGGCGTGCTGACCTCTCTGTTGAGCCTAGGTGGGGCTGCGACGTGTTGATCTTATGAGGCCGGGCATGACCCAGAAAAGTGTGTCCGGCCAAATGGGATCGAGCGTGTTGGGTTATGTGGTGCACCCCTGCAGGGAAGTTTATCTATTCGAATAGCCGTGTCCCTCGGTAAAAGGATGACCCGGAGTTGTACCTTGACCTTATGAGAACTAGAACTGGATACTGAATAAAATACACCCTTCCAAGTGCCAGATACAACCCGGTGGTCGCTCCCTAACAGGGCGACGAGGAGGGGATCGCCGGGCAGGATTATACTATGCGATGCTACTCGGAGGACTTCAATCTACTCTCTTCTACTTGCTGCAAGATGGAGGCTGCCAGAAGCGTAGTCTTCGACAGGACTAGCTATCCCACTTTTAATCTGGTATTCTGCAGTTCAGTCCACTGATATGCTCCTTTACACATATACCCATGCATATGTAGTGTAGCTCCTTGCTTGCGGGTACTTTGGATGAGTACCCACGGTTGCTTTTCACCCTCTTTTCCCCCTCCTATACCTGATTGTCGCAACCAGATGCTGGAGTCCAGGAGCTAGAGATCCCGAGGATGATTCTACATGGAGTTCGGCTTCGAGGAGTAGTTAGGAGGTCCCAGGCAGGAGGCCTTGTCTTTTCGACCGTTGCTACTTTTGTGCTAGCCTTCTTAAGGAAAACTTGTTTAACTTATGTCTGTACTCAGATATTGTTGCTTCCGCTGACTCGTCTGTGATCGAGCACTTGTATTCGAGCCCTCGAGGCCCCTGGCTTGTATTATGATGCTTGTATGACTTATTTATGATGTAGAGTTGTGTTGTGATATCTTCCCATGAGTCCCTGATCTTGATCCTATACATTTGCGTGCATGATTAGTGTACGGTCAAATCGGGGGCGTCACAGGTGGAGGCGGCCGGCCTAGGAGGAGGGCGCGCCAATGGGGGAGTCCTACTCCCACCGGGAGTAGGACTCCTCCTTTCCTTGTTGGAGTAGGAGAAGGGAAGGGAGAAGGAGGAGGAAGGAAGGGCCCCCCCCCTCCCTAGTCCAATTCGGACTAGTCCATGGGGAGGGGTGCGGCCACCCTTTGGGGCCTTTCTCTCCTTTCCCGTATCGCCCATTAAGGCCCAATACGAATTCCCGTAACTCTCCGGTACTCCAAAAAATACCCGAATCACTCGGAACCTTTCCGATGTACGAATATAGTCGTCCAATATATCGATCTTTACGTCTCGACCATTTCGAGACTCCTCGTCATGTCCCCGATCTCATCCGGGACTCCGAACTCCTTCGGTACATCAAAACTCATAAACTCATAATAAAACTGTCATCGTAACGTTAAGCGTGCGGACCCAACGGGTTCGAGAACTATGTAGACATGACCGAGACACGTCTCCGGTCAATAACCAATAGAGGGACATGGATGCGCATATTGGCTCCCACATATTCTACGAAGATATTTATCGGTCAAACCGCATAACAACATACGTTGTTCCCTTTGTCATCGGTATGTTACTTGCCCGAGATTCGATCATCGGTATCTTAATACCTAGTTCAATCTCGTTACCGGCAAGTCTCTTGACTCGTTCCGTAATACATCATCTCGCAACAAACTCATTAGTTGCAATGCTTGCAAGGCTTAAGTGATGTGCATTACCGAGAGGGCCCAGAGATACCTCTCCGACAATCGGAGTGACAAATCCTAATCTCGAAATACGCCAACCCAACATGTACCTTCGGAGACACCTGTAGAGCACCTTTATAATCACCCAGTTACGTTGTGACGTTTGGTAGCACACAAAGTGTTCCTCCGGTAAACGGGAGTTGCATAATCTCATAGTTATAGGAACATCTATAAGTCATGAAGAAAGCAATATTAACATACTAAACGATCGACTGCTAAGCTAACGAAATGGGTCAAGTCAATCACATCATTCTCCTAATGATATGATCCCGTTAATCAAATGACAACTCATGTCTATGGCTAGGAAACATAACCATCTTTGATCAACGAGCTAGTCAAGTAGAGGAATACTAGTGACACTCTGTTTGTCTATGTATTCACACATGTATCATGTTTCCGGTTAATACAATTCTAGCATGAATAATAAACATTTATCATGATATAAGGAAATAAATAATAAATTTATTATTGCCTCTAGGGCATATTTCCTTCAGTCTCCCACTTGCACTGGAGTCAATAATCTAGATCACATCGCCATGTGATTTAACATCAATAGTTCACATCACCATGTGATTAACACCCATAGTTCACATCGTCATGTGACCAACACCCAAAGGGTTTACTAGAGTCCATAATCTAGTTCACATCGCTATGTGATTAACACCCAAAGAGTACTAAGGTGTGATCATGTTTTGCTTGTGAGTTAATTTTAGTCAACGGGTCTGTCACATTCAGATCCGTAAGTATTTTGCAAATTTATATGTCTACAATGCTCTGCACAAAGCTACTCTAGCTAATTGCTCCCACTTTCAATATGTATCTAGACCGAGACTTAGAGTCATCTAGATTAGTGTAAAAACTTGCATCGACGTAACCCTTTACGACGAACCTTTTGTCTCTTCCATAATCGAGAAACATATCCTTATTCCACTAAGGATAATTTTGACCGCTGTCCAGTGATCTACTCCTAGATCACTATTGTACTCCCTTGCCAAAATCAGTGTAGGGTATACAATAGATTTGGTACACAGCATGGCATACTTTATAGAACCTATGGCCAAGGCATAGGGAATGACTTTCATTCTCTTTCTATCTTCTGCCGTGGTCGGGCTTTGAGTCTTACTCAATTTCACACCTTGTAACACAGGCAAGAACTCTTTCTTTGACTGTTCCATTTTGAACTACTTCAAAATCTTGTCAAGGTATGTACTCATTGAAAAACTTATCAAGCGTCTTGATCTATCTCTATAGATCTTGATGCTCAATATGTAAGCAGCTTCAGCGAGGTCTTTCTTTAAAAAACTCCTTTCAAACACTCCTTTATGCTTTGCAGAATAATTCTACATTATTTCCAATCAACAATATGTCATTCACATATACTTATCAGAAATGCTGTAGTGCTCCCACTCACTTTCTTGTAAATACAGGGTTCACCTCGAGTCTGTATAAAACTATATCCTTTGATCAACTTATCAAAGCGTATATTCCAACTCCGAGATGCTTGCACCAGTCCATAGATGGATCGCTGGAGCTTGCATATTTTGTTAGCACCTTTAGGATTGACAAAACCTTCTGGTTGCATCATATACAACTCTTCTTTAATAAATCCATTAAGGAATGCAGTTTTGTTTATCCGTTTGCCAGATTTCATAAAATGCGGCAATTGCTAACATGATTCGGACAGACTTAAGCATAGATACAAGTGAGAAACTCTCATCGTAGTCAACACCTTGAACTTGTCGAAAACCTTTTGCGACAATTCTAACTTTGTAGATAGTAACACTACTATCAGTGTCCGTCTTCCTCTTGAAGATCCATTTAATCTCAATGGCTCGCCGATCATTGGGCAAGTCTATCAAAGTCCATACTTTGTTCTCATACATGGATATCATCTCAGATTTCATGGCCTCAAGCCATTTCGCGGAATTTGGGCTCATCATCGCTTCCTCATAGTTCGTAGGTTCGTCATGGTCAAGTAACATGACCTCCAGAACAGGATTATCGTACCACTCTGGTGCGGATCTCACTCTGGTTTACCTACGAGGTTCGGTACTAACTTGATTTTAAGTTACATGATCATCATCATTAGCTTCCTCACTAATTGGTGTAGTAGTCACAAGAACAGATTTCTGTGATGAACTACTTTCCAATAAGGGAGCAGGTACAGTTACCTCATCAAGTTCTACTTTCCTCCCACTCACTTCTTTCGAGAGAAACTCCTTCTCTAGAAAGGATCCATTCTCAGCAACGAATATCTTGCCTTCGGATCTATGATAGAAGGTGTACCCAACATTTTCTTTTGGGTATCCTATGAAGACGCACTTCTCCGATTTGGGTTTGAGCTTATCAGGTTGAAACTTTTTCACATAAGCATTGCAACCTCAAACTTTAAGAAACGACAACTTTGGTTTCTTGCCAAACCACAGTTCATATGGTGTCGTCTCAACGGATTTAGATGGTGCCGTTTTAACGTGAATGCAGCTGTCTCTAATGCATAACCCCAAAACGATAGTGGTAGATCGGTAAGAGACATCATATATCGCACCATATCTAATAAAGTACGGTTACGATGTTTGGACACACCATTACACCGTGGTGTTCCAGGTGGCGTGAGTAGTGAAACTTTTTCATATTGTTTTAACTAAAGGCCAAACTCATAACTCAAATACTCTTCTCCACGATCAGATCGTAGAAACTTTATTTTCTTGTTACGATGATTTTCCGCTTCACTCTAAAATTATATGAACTTTTCAAATGTTTCAGACTTCTGTTTCATTAAGTAGATATACCCATATCTGCTCAAATCATCTGTGAAGGTCAGGAAATAATGATACCTGCTACGACCCTCAATATTCATCGGACCACATACATCTGTATGTATGATTTCCAACAAATCTGTTGCTCTCTCCATAGTTCCGGAGAACGGCGTTTTAGTCATCTTGCCCATGAGGCATGGTTCGCAAGCATCAAGTGATTCATAATCAAGTGATTCCAAAATCCCATCAGTATGGAGTTTCTTCATGCGCTTTACACCAATATGACCTAAACGGCAGTGCCACAAATAAGTTGCACTATCATTATTAACTTTGCATCTTTTGGGTTCATTATTATGAATATGTGTACCACTACGATCGAGATCCAACAAACCATTTTATTGGGGGTATGACCATAGAAGGTTTTATTCATGTAAACAGAACAACAATTATTCTCTAATTTAAATGAATAACCATATTGCAACAAACATGATGAAATCATATTCATGCTCAACGCAAACACCAAATAACACTTATTTAGTTTCAACACTAATCCCAAAAGTATAGGGAGTGTGCGATGATGATCATATCAATCTTGGAACTACTTCCAACACACATCGTCACCTTGCCTTTTACTAGTCTCTGTTTTATTCTGCAACTCCCGTTTCGAGTTACTACTCTTAGCAACTGAACCAGTATCAAATACCGAGGGGTTGCTATAAACACTAGTAAAGTACACATCAATAACATGTATATCCAATATACCTTTGTTCACTTTGCCATCCTTCTTATCCACCAAATAGTTGGGGTAGTTCCGCTTCCAGTGACCAGTTCCTTTGCAGTAGAAGCACTTAGTCTCAGTCTTAGGACCAGACTTAGGCTTCTTCACTTGAGCAGCAACTTGCTTGCCATTCTTCTTGAAGTTCCCCTTCTTCCCTTTGCCCTTTTCTTGAAACTAGTGGTCTCGTCAACCATCAACACTTGATGATTTTCTTGATTTCTACCTTCGTCGATTTCAGCATCACGAAGAGCTCAGGAATTACTTTCGTCATCCCTTGCATACTATAGTTCATCACGAAGTTCTACTAACTTGGTGATGGTGACTAGAGAATTCTGTCAATCACTATTTTATCTGGAAGATTAACTCCCACTTGATTCAAGCGATTGTAGTACCCAGAGAATCTGAGCACATGCTCACTACTTGAGCTATTCTCCTCCATCTTTTAGCTATAGAACTTGTTGGAGACTTCATATCTCTCAACTCGGGTATTTTCTTGAAATATTAACTTCAACTCCTGGAACATCTCATATGGTCCATGACGTTCAAAACGTCTTTGAAGTCCCGATTCTAAGCCGTTAAGCATGGTGCGCTAAACTATCAAGTAGTCATCATATTGAGCTAGCCAAACGTTCATAACGTCTGCATCTGCTCCTGTAATAGGTTTGTCACCTAGCGGTGCATCAAGGACATAATTCTTCTGTGCAGCAGTGAGGATAATCCTCAAATCACGGATCCAATCCGCATCTTTGCTACTAACATCTTTCAACATAATTTTTCTCTAGGAACATATCAAAAATAAACACAGGGAAGCAACAACGCGACCTATTGATCTACAACATAACTTGCAAAATACTATCAGGACTAAGTTCATGATAAATTTAAGTTCAATTAATCATATTACTTAAGAACTCCAACTTAGATAGACATCCCTCTAATCCTCTAAGTGATCGCGTGATCCATATCAACTAAACCATAACCGATCATCACGTGAAATGGAGTAGCTTTCAATGGTGAACATCACTATGTTGATCGTATCTACTATATGATTCACGCTCGACCTTTCGGTCTCAGTGTTCCAAGGCCATATCTTTTATATGCTAGGCTCGTCAAGTTTAACCTGAGTATTCCGCGTGTGCAACTGTTTTGCACCCGTTGTATTTGAATGTAGAACCTATCACACCCGATCATCACATGATGTCTCAGCACGAAGAACTTTCACAACGGTGCATACTCAGGGAGAACACTTATACTTTGATAATTTAGTGAGGGATCATCTTATAATGCTACCGTCAATCAAAGCAAGATAAGATGCATAAAAGATAAACATCACATGCAATCAATATAAGTGATATGATATGACCATCATCATCTTGTGCTTGTGATCTCCATCTCCGAAGCACCGTCATGATCACCATCGTCACCGGCGCGACACCTTGATCTCCATCGTAGCATCGTTGTCGTCTCGCCAATCTTATGCTTCTACGACTATCGCTACCGCTTAGTGATGAAGTAAAGCATTACAGGGCGATTGCATTGCATACAATAAAGCGACAACCATATGGCTCCTGCCAGTTGCCGATAACTCGGTTACAAAACATGATCATCTCATACAATAAATTAAGCATCATGCTTTGACCATATCACATCACAATCATGCCCTGCAAAAACAAGTTAGACGTCCTCTACTTTGTTGTTGCAAGTTTTACGTGGCTGCTACGGGCTTAGCAAGAACCGTTCTTACCTACGCATCAAAACCACAACAATAGTTTGTCAAGTTGGTGTTGTTTTAACCTTCGCAAGGACCGGGCGTAGCCACACTCGGTTCAACTAAAGTTGGAAAAACTGACACCCGCCAGCCACCTATGTGCAAAGCACGTCGGTAGAACCAGTCTCGCGTAAGCGTACGCGTAATGTCATCCAGGCCGCTTCATCCAACAATTCCGCCGAACCAAAGTATGACATGCTGGTAAGCAGTATGACTTATATCGCCCACAACTCACTTGTGTTCTACTCGTGCATATGACATCTACGCATAAAACCTGGCTCGGATGCCAAACGTAGTAATTTCAAAAATTTCCTACGCACACGCAAGATCATGGTGATGCATAGCAACGAGAGGGGAGAGTGTTGTCCATGTACCCTCGTAGACCGAAAGCGGAAGCGTTAACACAACGCGATTGATGTAGTCGTACGTCTTCACGATTCGACCGATCAAGTACCGAACGCACGGCACCTCCGAGTTCAGCACACGTTCAGCTCGATGACGTCCCTCAAACTCCGATCTAGCCGAGTGTTGAGGGAGAGTTTCATCAGCACGACGGCGTGGTGACGATGATGATGTTCTACCGACGCAGGGCTTCGCCTAAGCACCGCTACGATATTATCGAGGTGTAATATGGTGGAGGGGGGCACCGCACACGGCTAAGAGATCAATGATCAATTGTTGTGTCTATGGGGTGCCCCCCTGCCCCCGTATATAAAGGAGCAAGGGGGGAGGCGGCCGGCCTAGGAGGAGGGCGCGCCAATGGGGGAGTCCTACTCCCACCGGGAGTAGGACTCCTCCTTTCCTTGTTGGAGTAGGAGAAGGGAAGGGAGAAGGAGAAGGAAGGAAGGGGGCGCCCCCCCTCCCTAGTCCAATTCGGACTAGTCCATGGGGAGGGGTGCGGCCAGCCTTTGGGGCCTTTCTCTCCTTTCCCGTATGGCCCATTAATTCCCAATACGAATTCCCGTAACTCTCCGGTACTCCGAAAAATACACGAATCACTCGGAACCTTTCCGATGTCCGAATATAGTCGTCCAATATATCGATCTTTACGTCTCGACCATTTCGAGACTCCTCGTCATGTCCCCGATCTCCTCCGGGACTCCGAACTCCTTCGGTACCTCAAAACTCATAAACTCATAATAAAACTGTCATCGTAACGTTAAGCGTGCGGACCCAACGGGTTCGAGAACTATGTAGACATGACCGAGACACGTCTCCGGTCAATAACCAATAGCGGGACCTGGATGCGCATATTGGCTCCCACATATTCTACGAAGATCTTTATCGGTCAAACCGCACAACAACATACGTTGTTCCCTTTGTCATCGGTATGTTACTTGCCCGAGATTCGATCGTCGGTATCTTAATACCTAGTTCAATCTCGTTACCGGCAAGTCTCTTGACTCGTTCCGTAATACATCATCTCGCAACAAACTCATTAGTTGCAATGCTTGCAAGGCTTAAGTGATGTGCATTACCGAGAGGGCCCAGAGATACCTCTCCGACAATCGGTGTGACAAATCCTAATCTCGAAATACGCCAACCCAACATGTACCTTCGGAGACACCTGTAGAGCACCTTTATAATCACCCAGTTACGTTGTGACGTTTGGTAGCACACAAAGTGTTCCTCCGGTAAACGGGAGTTGCATAATCTCATAGTTATAGGAACATGTATAAGTCATGAAGAAAGCAATATTAACATACTAAACGATCGACTGCTAAGCTAACGGAATGGGTCAAGTCAATCACATCATTCTCCTAATGATATGATCCCGTTAATCAAATGACAACTCATGTCTATGGCTAGGAAACATAACCATCTTTGATCAACGAGCTAGTCAAGTAGAGGCATACTAGTGACACTCTGTTTGTCTATGTATTCACACATGTATCATGTTTCCGGTTAATACAATTCTAGCATGAATAATAAACATTTATCATGATATAAGGAAATAAATAATAACTTTATTATTGCCTCTAGGGCATATTTCCTTCACCCAGGCCACTAACTAAACGAGATTAGTGTTAGTTTAACGCTAACTAAATTAGATTAGTTAGGTTAGTCACTGACAGACGGGACCCACAGGTCAGCTTTGACCTGGACCGTCTCTGTTGCGTGCTGACGTCACCCTGATGCAACGCTGACGCAATAACTCATTTACTGGATTATTTTTATACAGAAAATTCCAGAAAATGCCCAAAACTTCTAAAATTCATAGAAATTCAACCCTAACTCCAAATGAAACAAATTATATATGAAAAATTATCAGAAAAATCCAATCTATCCATCTGTACTAGTTTCATGCATGTTTAGACAAGTTAACTTGGTGTTTAGTGCAAAACATGATACAGCACTATTTAAGATCACAAATGAATTTGAACCTTTGGTTCAAATCAACTCAAAACCTTCTGTTCTTAGCTGCATTAGCTCAAATCACAGCATATTGACATGTCATGATCATGCATCATATTGTGCATTGCATTGATTGTGTTCTTTCTGTGTTTGCTAGTGGTTGTTTCCCCAGGCAAGCAAACCGCCTTGTTCATTCTGATACAATCCCACTCTCTCACTCCTGCTCTCTTTTACTGCATTAGGACAACATCGATTCAACTGTTACATGTTGCGGTAGCTGAACCCCTTTTCCTCTGCATGACCTGTCATTGCCACAGTAAATAGATGAAACCCACTAGCATGACTAGGAGTTGTTTGAGCCCTGATGTGCCTACTCATTCATGCTTGTTTGTCATGCCTGCTACTGCTTAGAGTTGAGTCAGGTCTGATTCATCGGGGATGAATTGGAATCGTGATGAACATGTCCTACTGGGTGTGAGCTAAGTGTGTGAACACGATTTGGTAAAGGTATCGATGAGAGGCCATGTAGGATTACATGGTGGGTAGTTTCATTGGAACCGTCCTTAAGCACTAAGATCTGTATGTGTGATTTAAGATTCAGCTACTACCATGCATTGGACCCGATGGACCCTCTCGGCTTCTTATCCACCCTTGTCCTCTGTCCAAGATTTGCAAGTAGTTTCTGATATTTGTAGTATGCTGGAGGCCGTGCACAACGTTGACCCGAGGGGTGGGCTGTGATGCGGTAGGCACGTGGCCGGGCATGTCGGGCGCCCGTTTGGTGTCTCGGAACCCTATACACATCGTTCGGGGCCGTATGTGGAAACCTCGGCTGGACTCCCTGCGGATGGAACCTGAATAGGCGATAAACCTGGACTAGAGACTTGAGTGTTTAGGTAGGCCGTGGCCGACACCCTCGTTGGGCTTCCACTTGAAGGTTGCCGAGTACATGTCGTGTAAACGGTGATAAGTGGTGAGAGCGTGTGTGAAGAAGTACACCCCTGTAGGGTTAACATCATCTATTCGAATAGCCGCGTCCGCGGTAAAGGACTACTTGGTTGCCTATACAGTTCATAGACAAGTGAAAGTGGATACTCTAAAAACTCGCAAGATAAGCGTGAGTGCTATGGATGGCCTTCTCGTAGGGAGATGGGAGCGGGTCCATAGTGGTGTATTGATATGGTGAATATGTGGACTCGTGTGCGCCACCTCAAAAGAGTTACTTGCAGTCATAGTTTAGGATAGCCACTGAGTCAAAGCTGGCTTGCTGCAATCAAACTCCACCACCCCCTTTGTTGATACTGATGCATATGTAGCTAGTTCTGATGTAAGTCTTGCTGGGTACATTTGTACTCACGTTTGCCTATTTTATGTTTTTGCAGAGGGACGTTAGTCTCGCTAGTAGTTCCGCGTGGACTTTGACGTTTACCTTTTTACCTCAGCTACGATCTTGTGCCCTCGGCAGGGTCTTGTAGATAGTCAGGCTTCTCAGCCTTTTTCTTTTGTAGTTGTGTGTACTCAGACAAGATAAGCTTCCGCATGTGCTATTGCTTGTATGACTTGAATGCTGGGTCATGAGACCCATGTTTGTAATATCTCGCTCCTCGGAGCCTAATGAATAAATACTTGAGTCGTAGAGTTATGTTGTGATGCCATGTTGTATTTACACATATCGAGCATATTTTGTGTATGATTGAAATGCTTGGTATGTGTGGGATCCGACAACCTAGTTGTTTATCCTTGGTAGTCTCTCGTATGGGGAAATGTAGTCTTGTGCTTCCATGAGCCATAGTAGTCCGCTACAGCCCGGTTCACCGGAGTCCTACTAGCCCAGCACTACTGCTCCGGAACACTTGACTGGCCGGCATGTGATTCACTTTGTTCCTGTGTCTGTCCCTTCGGGGAAATGTCACGCGGTGACATCCGGAGTCCTGCCTAGCCAGCTACAGCCCGGTTCACCAGAGTCCTGTTAGCCCAGTGCTACAGCCCGGATTCGCACCCTGCTGACTGACATGCTCGATGTTGATTCGTGTATGCCTGTCCTTGTAAGTTAGTGCCACTTTGGGTTGACGATGTCGGCCCGGGTTCTCTGTCATATGGATGCTAGTGACACTATCATATACATGAGCCAAAAGGCGCAAACGGTCCCGGGCCAGGTAAGGCGACACCCGTGGGAATACCGTGCGTGAGGCTGCAAAGTGATATGAGGTGTTACATGCTAGATCGGTGTGACTTAGAATCGGGGTCCTGACACTGAGGCGAGGTGTTCTTGTGCTTGGTGAACTTGTGTGGGTGAGGATTACTCAAGATGATATGAGATTCCTCTGAATGAGTTGCCTCCTATGGTGATGGCTAGTCCTATTTATACAGGCCCTTGTCCCCTCCGCAAATATTGAGCGGGAAGGGAGCCAACAATGGCCAATTTGAAAGGGGACAGCTAGTACAGCTTATCCTGACAAAAGCAGTCTTTGCCTACAAAAGGCTCTGGGGCTGACGCCGCCTTGGGCTCCATGGTGACCTCTGTCCTGCCGTCCTGCTGGTCTTGGTCTTGGTGCACCGATATGGAAACATTTGCTTGAAGCCTCGGTACTCCTCGCCTACGCATGCCTCCTTAGCACCAAAGAGGAAACAAGGACACTACGCGCGCTAGCGCCCGCCTGGCCTTGGTCGTCATGGCTCACGTCACGAGAACGTCGCGAGGTTTGCCTTGCCATGATCTCTCCGCCCCTCGTGAGCCATCCTGGTGAGGCTGCTCCCGAGGAGGTCTTGTTCGTCCGCCTCGCGAGGGTCTTGAATGCGTGTTGGTGAATATGGGCTGTATGGGCCTGCTCGCAGAGCCACGTCGTGGGCCACAGACAGGCAAGTATGGGGACCCCCGTTCCCAGAACGCCGACAGCTACGTGGCCAGTTAGGCTCCTGAGTCGTGATGCTCAAGAGTTCCCCTTGACACGCAAACAACTTACAGAAAGGAGATGCAGGAGTAGGCCTAGTGTTCTGCGTCGGCAGGGCCCGACCCTGCACATACCTCAGCCGCCGTTGGGTCGTCCGGATCACCAGGACGAGACCCAGGGGTGAAGGGCAACGTGGCCATTTAGGCTCCTGAGTCGCAATTCTCAGGAGTCTCCCTTGACGCTCAAACGACCTTGATACATTTTCCCTCGCTGAGGCTCCGCTCGGGAGGGGCGCGCGATGACCAGGTCCGAGGGACCTGGCAGGGCGGCATACGCTTGGGCGTGACCCGAGCGCAGCCACCGTGCACAGCCCCCTCGCGTGACTCTCCCGAGGGGAGGTGTTCCGATGAGGCCAGATACTGAGCAAGGAGGCTCCCTGAGGTTGATACGGCCATGGGGCCACCCTCAGTTGTTTATCACTAGCGCGGAGCATAGCGCTTCCGCTCTTGCATGGGCATAGCCGCTCCTTGACCATGTCGACTGCCAGCGCGGAGCATGGTGCTTCCATTGGTGCGTGGGTGAGGGCTACCTCTGAGTGGAGCCCCCGGGGCGTGTACAGCCTCGCCCTGACACGTGGCTTGCATGGCAGGGCTGGACGAGGTGTGTCTGGGCACTCGTGAGCCAGCGCGGGACTCACGGGGCCCTACCTCAAGGCGGGTTGCGCCTGGTCTTGGTTCTTGATGACTATGGTGGTCCTGCGAGATGGTTAGGCAACCTGCGCCGAGTGAATCTCCTGAGGTATCGCAGGAGAAGGCCAAGCACCAACGACCCCAGGAGGTGACGTGAATGGGCCCGACCCGCCAGATAGAGCTCAGGCATTGGGTTTATCAACACTGTAGGGACGGACCCGAGCACTGGTGTCGTGCCTACTCTTCTCATGTGAAAGATCCTAGAAAAAGACGGTCGGTGCGCGGCTCCCGCGGCGGGTGACAACCAAGCAGGTAATAACCATGGCTAACTCATGAGAGGGATCAAACTAGTTCAGATAGATGCAAGAACGATACATACCACAGGGACGAACCCGGCCTGGGATGATGCAGCTCGAGGGGCGCCCCCCAATAGAGTAAACTAAAGATGCAAAAGGATACATGCCGCGGGGACAGGCCCATGCGACTTGGGAATGATGCAGCCCAAGGGGCGCTCCCAACTAAATAAACTTGGAAAATGTTACCTGGTTCCGTTGTCGAAGGAATGTTGAAGTAGCAGAAGGCGTGCGCTAAAGAAGCCGCTCCTCATGAGCCGCCAAGACCCTGAGCCTCGGGAGGCTCTGGGGGCTCAGGTGGTTCCTTGAGGGCCGTCTCCATCTCCGCCAGGACTGCGTGATGCCTGACCTCCTAAGCCGCCATGATGCTCTGTAAGTTGTGCTAGAAGGCGGCTACCATGCTCGGCAGGCCAAACGACATGCATACATAGCTGTGAGGTGGACCCTCGCACCGCCCAACACGCGAACGCTAGAAGTGCTCCTGAGATGCGGCCCTGTTGAGCGCTGGGATGTCGATGCAGACACGCAGCCTGCCATCCTCGCCTGGATGGAGTGCTGCACCAGATGGGCGGCGGTCGCCGCGCATGGCTCTTGCATCCTGTAGCTCCTGAGTGGTCTCGGTAATGAACTCCTGAGCACTGGGTGCTCCTCACCCAGTGTCCTCCTGAGGGAAACGTGCCGTAAAGCACGCCTCCACGTGGAGCCCGAGCGCCTCTCTCGTGGTGTTGGCTAGGTCTGAGGCCCTCTAGTGGAGAGCCCCCGAGCCCTGACCGAGGAGGGCGCTTGGCGCGCCTTCCTATGCGAAGGAGGGAGGCGCCCCAGCTGCGGCCGCTAACCCTGAGGCGGCGCCGCTAGAGACACCGCCCCCCTGAGGCCCTGTGTGGAGTAGCTGCTTCTTCTTCTTGGGGATGACCTCAGGATGGTACTGCGTGTCCTCGCTGCCAGGGTCTTCGATTGCTGCGGCTTGGAAGGCGCGCTCGAGGGAGCACACTGCATCTCTTTCTTTGCAGGGGACTGTGATGATCCCGCCACTCCCTGGCATCTTGAGGACGTTGTAGCCGTGGTGGGTCACTGCCACAAACATGGCTAATGCTGGATACCCAAGGATGGCATTCTACGGCAGACGGATGTGGGCGACGTCGAAGTCGATAAGCTCGGTGCGGTAGTTATCGCGCTGGCCGAAGGTAACAGGTAGGCGGACCTGCCCTATCAGGGTGGTGGAGCCGTCGGTCACTCCTGAGAAGGGCTTAGTAGGCTGTAGCTTATTGTATGGCACTTGGAGGCTGTAGAATGTCTCGATGGACAAGACATTGAGCCCTGCGCCGCCGTTGAGGAGGGTCTTGGTGCCTTGGACGTTGCTGATGGCGGGCGAGCACAACATCGGGAGGGCGCCTGCGATCGCCGCACACTTGAGCTGGTCCGCCGAACTGAAGGTGATGGCACACTTGGACCACCTGAGCGGGCGCGTAGCCTCGAGCCTGGGAAGGGCTGCATTCACTTCGCGAGAGAAATGCTTGAAGATGCGCTGGGATGCTGGGGCCTGAGCTCCGCCCAGGATGCAGGCGATCGTGCGCGGCTCCTGGAAGCCCCCAGCCCCCTAGTCCTGATGGTGGTCGTCGTTCCTTCTGGGTGGTGGTAGTAGCGGACGCAGACCAGCATTGCCCTGAGGGCGATCCTCGCGAGGCTGATCCCTCCATGCGCCCTCACGAGGCTGGTCCTGCCAGCGGTCCTCGCGAGGCCGGTCACGCCACTCCTGGCGGGGGCCACGGTCGTCCCAGCGTCCTCCGCCTCGTCCTCCTCCTCGGCCATAGCCCCGGTCATTGCGCTCGTGGCTTCGACCGAAGCGTCAATCTCGGATGGCCCTGAGCTCCGGACAATCGTTGGTGTTGTGGCTGTGTACGTTGTGGAAGGCGCAAAACGGACGGTTGCTCATGGACGACTCGGGGTGGTCCCGGCCGCGCTTCGTGTCTAGCTCTGCCGTGAGCACAGCTACCCCCTTGCGCTTCACGTCCTTGGCCTTGGCTTTCTTCTCCTCTAGGTCGGCAGCAGGGAGCTCGAGGAGGGACAGGCGCCCTTCCTCAGCTCTTGCGCACTTGGTCGCCATGTTGAATAGCTCCAGGGCCGTGCACAACTCCTCATGGATGGCGAGCTCCTCCTTCATCTTGACATCACGGACGCCATCGGAAAACGCTGAAATGATGGCCTCGTCCGTCACCTTGGGGATCTTGAGATGAACGTTGTTGAAGCGCTGGATGTACTTCTGCAGGGTCTCTCCTGGCTGCTGCTTGATGCGGCGTAGGTCACCCATGGCAGGCGGGCATCCGCGAGTGCCCTGGAAGTTGGCGACGAAGCGGTCGCGCATCTCATTCCAGGAGGATATCGAGCCCGGGGTCAGGTTCAGGAGCCACGAGCGAGCAGCATCCTTGAAAGCCATGGGGAACTAGTTCGCCATGACTTTCTCGTCGTTGTTGGCCGCCTCGATGCTCAGCTCGTAGAGCTGCAAGAACTACATAGGGTTGAGGGTGCCGTCATAGCGAGGAGGCAGGTCTGTCTTGAACTTGCCCGGCCAGACGATGCTACACAGCTCTGGGGTGAAGGCGCGGCAGCCTGTCGTGGCCACCGGGGCCCTTTGCAGATGCGGAGCCTGCCCTTGATGTCCGCGCGCCGCCATCGCAGGCGGCACGCGGTCTTGTCATGGTGGCGCCGGGAGCGCAGGAGCGTCTTCCTGTGGCCGGGGAACCTCCTGGCAGCTTCCTTCTTCTCGCGCCGGTGCCCGGCATGGTGGGTCGCGCCGGGGGGCTGCGCGCCTTGGCGCCAAGGCTTCGTCTTGGTGCAGAGGTGGTGGAGGTGCTCCGTGAGCCACGTCGCCCGCAGCTGGCGGAGGGCGAGGTAGTGAGAGGGATGGTGCACGAGAGCCACCAGCGGCGCTGACGAGCTCGGCGATGCGGTCCAACCATTCCTCGTAGAGGTCGTCGACCGGGCGGTAGCGCAAGAGCTCGCGCGGCATGAGCAGCGTGGCATGCGCGTCCGTGGGCGCGCGACGAGCGTGAGACGATGAGCAGGCCGGGGTTAGTGATGTAGTGGCGGTGCGGCCATCCCGCCGCACAGACGGATGCAGTGAGAACGTTTGCTGCTTGTTTCCCGCTGGGCCGGTGGTGGCGTTGGCGGCGGGCGACGGGGAACGACGGGGAGGCCCACCGATAGGGGCCGTCTGAGCGACACGGGCGGCGAGGGCGGCCCGGCGCTCAGCGCGGGCTCGACGCGCGTCCGCCATGGATGCGGTGGAGCGGTGCTCGTTTCCCGTCGGGCGGGTGGCGGCATTGGCGGCGGGCGATGGGGAGGCCCGCCGAAAGGGGCCGTCTGAGCTACACGGGCGGCGAGGGCGGCCCGACGCTCAGCGCGGGCCCGACGCGCGTCCGCCATGTGTGCGGTGCAGCGGTGGAACGTGGATCGACGGAAGGAAAGCTTCAGCGCACCCCTACCTGGCGCGCCAAATGTCGGATTGCGGGTTCCGGCAAAACCCTAGAGGTTCGAACACTGGGGTGCGCACAAAGATCTCTGCCCCTTCTAGCTCACACACTCACCGCGATTTCCAAGCTCATCACGTCGAACTCGCAGGACAAGGGACACAGGGTTTATAGTGGTTCGGGCCACCGATGTGGTGTAATACCCTACTCCAGTGTGGTGTGGTGGATTGCCTCTTGGTCTGAGGATGAACAAGTACAACGGAAGAACAACCTCCTGAGGAGAGGTGTCCTTGAGCTCGGTAAGCTTGGGTGGTTGAGGATGATCTGAATGGCCCCAGATCAGTTGCCTCCTACTGTGGTGGCTAGTCCTATTTATAGAGGCCCTGGTCCTCTTCCCAAATGTAGGTGGGAAGGGATCCTACAACGGCCAAATTTGAAGGGAGAAAACTAGTACAAGCTATCCTGACTAAAGGTGGTCTTCGCCTGCCAAAGGCACTGGTGGTGACGCCGTCCTGGGCTCCACGGTGACCTCCGTCTTGCCGTCTTGCTGGTCTTGGTCTTGTTGCACTGATATGGAAACCTTTTCCTGATGCCTCGGGACTCCTCGCCTGCGCTTGCCTCTTTAGCACCAAAGAGGAAACGAGTACGCTGCACGCTCTGGCGCCCACCTAGCCTTGGTCGTCATTGCTTGCGTCACAGGGACCTCGCGAGGTGGCCCTCGCCTTGATCTCTCCGCCCCTCGCGATCCAACCTAGTGAGGCCGCCCCCGAGGATGTCTTGCATCGTCCGCCTCGCGAGGCTTGGCCCCTCGCGTGGGTCTTGAGTGCTCGCTGATGAAGATGGGCCGTACAGGGCCGCTGGCCGAGCCACGCCGTGGGCTGCAGGCAGGCAAGTGTGGGGACCCCCGTTCCCAGGACGCCGACAAGTTTTGAAGAGAATATCGCGTGTGATTGTTCATTGATCCAACACGGTTTACTCCTAGAAACTGTGTGCGTTGCCTTAGGTCATTTCCCACGGTGTTTTCTCGTTAACCGTTTGCAATAAGAAAACCCAATTAGCAAGCTCATTGGGCAATTAGTGGGCTAATTGGCCTATTATTAATAATCCATTTACTAATCTAGTTGACATTCATATTAAGCACATAATATATTCCATTTCCATATTAAGGAAGCAAGATTTCATAATTGAAATACATTGGAGTACATTGGAGTACAACATGATATAGCTTCAGCACTCATCTACCCCATTACAGAACTGCACCAGCAGCAAGTTTCACATGCAACATCTCGAACCTTTCGAAATTAGCATCATAGACGGTACATAGAGAGATGCATCTCATCTTGAAAACAGCTGAAGCGGAAGGTGAATATTGAGCCTTCACTCATGTTGAAGGTCTTTGCAACTTTAGGCTAGTGCCTGTGGATGATTGACCGTCCATCCTTCGACCTCTTCAGGAACACTTCAATATTGAACCGTGGGTGTTGTATGAAAACTTTCCACGCCTCCTGACCATAGAGGTGGTTTGAGAGGTAACCATCAGTGAACCCTGAAAACAAGGATGTGCATAAATATCTTCTCTATTTTGGAAACGAGGCAAAGGAATAAAAAAGGCAAGGTATAATAGTTAGTACCATCTTGTAAACCTCAGTGCTTCCCATTGTTCCTTGCAGCACATATAAGGTAGTTAGTCATCAGGTTAAGTAAGTGTTCGCATGCTATCAGTAAAATATGTTGATAAAAAATAAGCACATTGCATATTCATCAGATTAATTCAAGCCACATGGAAAACCCATTTATCCAAACCAAGCATGAATAAGAACTAGAAAATATAGCACTTGTATATGTTTCTCATGTACTAAGTGCATCCAAAATCAATTTATTCCTCACATAGTATACAATAAGAGAATGCAGCCACAACAATTGAACATCGCATTGCAGAATTGAACCAAGCAGTTAACTAAACACCACAACAAATGAACCAAACGTTAACTGAGCACCACATTGCACAATATAACATACTCCTAATAGAAGATCAGACAGTTAACCAAACCAAGCATGCTTAACAACTTGGAAATATAGTAATTGTATTTGTTTATCATGTATTTAGTACAGCCAAATTCGATTTATTCCTCACATGGTATACAATAAGAGAATGCAGCCACAACAATTGAACATCGCATTGCAGAATTGAACCAAGCAGTTAACTAAACACCACAACAAGTGAACCAAGCCACAACAAATCAACCAAGCAGTTAACTAAACACCAATTGAACAATATAACATACTCCTAATAGAAGATCAAAAATTTAACCAAACCAAGCATGCTTAACAACTTGGAAATATTGCACCCTGAAGAATTGAACATCTCATTTGCAGAATTGAACCAAGCAGTTAATTTAACACCACATTGCAAGACATATAGAACATATACACTATAGCAGAAGATTGCATGGTGAAAGTAGATAGCACAATTCACTAGAATTTGTTAAGGAAAGGCAGTAGCTAGCAAACTGAACATGGGTCCTTATAGTGAGCTAATAAGACAAGCTACTCCTCATTGTCGGAGATATCGATGAAGGTTGGCTCCTTGGACATGGAAGAGGGCGAGGCCTCCGCATCGTGGGTGCCCTCATTGTAGTGGTGAGTTGCCTGAGCCGATCCAGGCACCAACCTACTGGATCTCGAGATGAGGTAAGCACGTGCACGCTGAGAAAACACCTCGTAGTCTTCGTTGATGGCACCGACGGTGGCCTCGAGAAAACGCCACGAACCGTCGTTTAAAGCAGCCAACCGCGTCGTGGCATCGGCGCGCGAGGCGTCAATGGTGGCCTCGACGGGTTGTCAGGACCCCGATCCTAAGTCACACGATCTAGCATGTAACACATCATATCACTTTGCGGCCTCACGCACGGTATTCCCACGGGTGCCACCTTACCTGGCCCGGGACCGTTTGCGCCTATTGGCTCACGTATATGATAGTGTCGCTAGCATCCGTATGACAGAGAACCCGGGCCGACATGACTAGTCGTGAATCCAAATTGGCACTAACTTACAGGGACAGGCATACATGCCCCAACAACGAACGTGTCGGTCATCAGCGAGTGAATCTGGGCTGTAGCAAGCTAACAGCACACCGGTAGACAACGCGTGACATTTCCCCGAAGGGACAGACACAGGAACGAAGAAGGACACATGCCGCTAGCCTAAGTGTTCCGGAGCAGTAGCAAGCTACCATGGCTCAGTGGAAGCACTAGGAGACATTTCCCGGTAAGAGAGGCTACCAAGAATAAACAACTAGGTTGTCAGATCCCACACATACCAAGCATTTCAATAACATACACACAATATGCTCGATATGTGCAAATACAACATGGCATCACAACAAAACTCTATGACTCAAAGTATTTATTCATTAGGCTCCGAGGAGCCAGATATTACAAACATGGGTCTGATGACCCAGCATTCAAGTCATACAAGCAATAAGCACATGCGGAAGCTTAACTTGTCTGAGTACAGACAACTACAAATGAAAAGGCTGAGAAGCCTGACTATCTACAAGACCCTGCCGAGGTCACAAGATCGTAGCTGAGGTAACAAGCTAAACGTCGAAGTCCATGCGGAACTACTAGTGAGACTAAAGTCTCTCTACAAAAACGTAAATTAAGCAAACGTGAGTACAAATGTACCTAGCAAGACTTACATCAGAACTAGCTACGTATGCATCAGTATCAGCAAGGGGGTGGTGGAGTTTAACTATAGCAAGCCAGCTTTGACTCAGTGGCTATCTTGAACTACGTCTGCTGGTAACTCTTTTGAGGTGGCGCACACGAGTCCACATATTCACCATATAAATACACCACTATGGATCCGCTCACATCTCCCTACGAGAAGGCCATCCATAGCACTCACGCTTATCTTGCGTATTTTAGAGTATCCACTTTCACTTGTCTATGAACTGTACAGGCAACCCAGAAGTCCTTTACCGTGGACACGACTATTCGAATAGATCATTTATAACCCTGCAGGGGTGTACTTCTTCACACACGCTCTGGCCACTTACCGCCATGTACTCGTCTTGTATCTCGACAACCTTCAAGCGGAAGCTTGGCGATGGTGTCGGCCACGACCTGACTAACCACGCAAGTCTCTAGTCCAGGTTTATCGCCTATTCGGGTTCCATCTGCAAGGATATCCGGCCGGGGTGTCGCTCACGGCCCCATACGATGTGTACAAGGTTCCCAAGCCCACCAAACGGGCGATGCTTGGTAGACCCGGCCGTGGTGCCTAGTCTGTCCCAAGCCCACCTGTACCGGGTGCCACTTGGTAAACTACTAACACTACCTACAAAGACTAGAAACTAGTTGCAACTCCTGGATAGAGATTAGGTTGATTAATAAGCCAAGAGGGGTCGAGTTACCGGAACCCAATGTGTGGAAGTAGCTGTTCATGGATCACAAACATAGAACTCAGTTCCTGAGGATGGTTTCAATGAGACAACCCACCATGAACTCCTACATGGCCTCTCACCGCTACCTTTCACAAATCGTGTTCACACACTTACCTCTCAACAGTAGGACATGTTCACAACTTTCCAATTCATCCCCGAGGAATCAGACCTGACACAACTCTAAGCAATAGCAGGCATGACAAACAAGCATGAATGAGTAGGCACATCAGGGCTCAAACAACTCCTACTCATGCTGGTGGGTTTCATCTATTTACAGTGGCAATGACAGGTCATGCAGAGGAAGGGGGTTCAACTTCCGCAGCATGTAACAGTTGAATCGTTGTTGTCCTAATGCAGTAAAAGAGAGCAGGAGCGAGAGAGTGGAATTTTATCGGATTGAACAAGGGGTTTTTGCTTGCCTGGCACTTCTGAAGATAGTATAGTTCTTCATCGGTGTCATCGATCTCGTCGTCGGAACGACGTCTACTGAGTGGGGACAAACACCGGCAAACAAGAGAGAACACAATCAATGCAGTGCAACAATATGATGCATGGATGTGACATGGTAGTATGTTGTGATTTGAGCTAATGCAGCTAGCAACAATTTAAATGAAGTCCATATGAACCAAGGGTTCATATGCAAACTCCATATCAAGCACTAAAAATGCCATTATCATTTTTTGATTTAAACAGCAAAGTTAAGTTGCTTTATCATCCACGGAACTAGTACCAATGGATAGATTAGATTTTTCTAATCATTTTTCATATATAATTTATTTCATTCTGAGTTATAGATTATTTTCTATGATTTTATGAAGTTTATAACATTTTCTGGAATTTCCTGGTTATTTAAAATAAGCTAAATCCAGAAAATGCTTTATCGCATCAGCACTACGTCACTGTGACGTCAGCGAGTCAACAGGGCTCGTCCAGGTTAAACCTGACCCATGGGGCCCATGTGTCAGTGTCTAATCTATCTAACAGAATTAATTAACATTAAGCTAATACTAGGCCTAAATTAGTTAGGGGCCTGGGCCCACATGTCATTGACACGGGGAGGTCAAACCTCCGGTCAGCAGGGTCAAACTCACCGGTGTCTAGCCGCCAGCAAGGCCAAACGTGGCGGTGAGGCACGGGTTTCGTGCTCCGGCGGTCAAATGGACAGCAGAGAGCACCTACATGTAGCGGGCAGTCGTCCACGTCGAGTGGTGATGATGGCCGGAGCTGCGGTGGTCGGGTTCGATGGCGGCGACCACTTCCGCGGCGGCCGGAGCTCGGGTGGGTGTGGGGTTGGCGCTAGAGGGCGTGCGGGGCGACGCGGATAGGGGCAAAACGAAGAGGGGCTCACCCCACGTTATTTGGAGGCACCAGCGAGCTCGGGGGAGGCCGGACGGCGACGTGACGTTGCCGGCGATCTTGGGCGCTGCAGAGTGAGGACGACGGTGATGGCGGCGTTGCAGGGGCTCCCGCAGTCGCATGCTTTAGCTACGGACCGGACGGCGAGGCGAGGCATGCGCGGTGGCTGCGGTGGTGCTCGTCGGTGCTCTCTGGTGCGCTCGGGGAGGAGAGGGAGAGAGGCGCCAGGGGAGGGAGAACGAGGGCAAGAGTGAGAGAGAGACCAGGAAGGGTGTGTGGCGTCGTCCAGGGGATCGGGGAGGGAGGCAACCAGGCAGGAGGTGGTCAGGCGCGGCGTCGGCGCTCGCCACCGAGCTGCTTCGTGCGCTGGCACGGGGAAGAAGACGGGTGTGCCCCTGGTGGGCTGGGCCGCCAGGTGGCCTGGCCAGGTGGGCTGCTGCTACCGGTAAGATGCCCAGGTGAGTTTTGTTGTTCTGGTTTAATTTTTGTTCTGTTTTCTTTTTATTTATTCATTTTGCCACTGATTCAAATTCAAAAGAAATTCTTAACAGGGCAAAACCTCCTGAATATTTTTATGTAGCCATTCTGGACTTCTCCAAAGGCACATAAATAACTTCAGGGCCTTTTGAATTATATTCTATATAAAATGAATATAATCCAAAACTCAAATACATATTGATTTAATTTCAAAGTCCCAAAATAAATATCTCTGAGCTTCCAAAAATATTGGTTTGAATTTTACCTCTTGCCAATATTTTCAGAGGAAAAGAGAAACATTTTCTTGGACTTCTTTAATGAGATTTTAATGTTGATTATTTCTGAAATGATTTCTGAGGGTTTCAACTAACCTCAATTCAAATTCATTTGAAATTTAAACATGATGCTCACATGAAAGCTAGGCTAGGTCATACCAGAACTAGCGATGTGACAGGGGTGCTCCTCCAAGATCTGGGGGTCGGCACGAATGGCAGCCATCGCGACCTCATCCGCGCGTGCGGCCGGGATTTGCTTCTCTGCTGCCAAATGCTCCTTGAGGTCCTGGCTATACTGCGTGCACCGTGGCTTAGGTCGGCGCTTATTTCGTGGAGGGGTTGGTGATTTGGGTGGAAGGTGTTGCGCTCGCGCCGGTCGTCGGGGCATGTGGGATGTGGAAGGAGGAGGATGGGGGTCGGGTGTGGATTACCTGCCTGGATAGGCGAGGCCGAGCAGCGTGACGGAGGGTCGCCGGCGAGGAGGCGGCAGCGCTGCAAGCAAGGAGTGAAGGTTTCAACTTTGAAAGGAAGGCGGAAAGGGGGAAATGTGGCTTCTGGTAAGGGGGAGGGGCGGAGAGGTAGATATTTTCGCGGAAGCCGAAAATTTGGAATCGCTTCAGCCAAAAAACTGGCGCGCAAAGTGTCATTAGACAGGGTCCCTTATTCAGACACGGTCCCTTATTCAGACACGGCTCGAAGATATTTTGTGCTGCATCTCACACTATTGTTTATAATAAACTGTGTGGGATCTACTTGATTTTTCGTCTTGATTTGAATTACATAATGGGGTCACAGCAGCCATGGACGGTGTTTGAATTGCTAGACCTTTTATCTGCAATGATCATAAAAGAATTGGAATTATTCAGGGTTTGTTTGGACATTTTCATGCATTAAGTGAGTTTTCAATGCATTTATGTGCATAATTCAAATTTGAACTACATGCACATGCTCCAGTGCATATAAATTGGTTGAAAAATCAAATCTTTGTCCTTGGGTGCATGCCTAGGGCCCATGCAAGAAATGGGAATGAATGTCAAGCACCGTGCCACCGTCATTCCGCCGCAAACATTGAGCTACCTGGTTTTTAAATTCTAGTAAATCCAAAACTCGTCCAAAATTCATGAAACTTGGCATGCTATCATGGAGCGGCATCAACATGGCGTGGTAAAGTTTTTGTCCTATTTGGGGCAGGTTTGGGTATATGCTTCTCACAAACCAGAGCTTCTCACAACAACCATGATGATTTCGGTAGGGAACGCCCCAACTTTGGGAACGAAACGATATCCATTGCCTCTAATTGCTTTCAAATTATTTTCTCGTGTCAACATAGAACAACAGGAGTGTTGTGTTATTTTTTGTCATTTTTTGGGGTTCGTTTGGTCATTTTTATGAAATAAGTGAGTTTTCAATGCATTTATGTGCATAATTTAAATTTGAACTACATGCACATGCTCCCGTGCATATAAATTGGTTGAAAAATCAAATCTTTGTCCTTGGGTGCATGCTTAGGTCCCATGCAAGAAATGGGAATGAATCTCAAGCACCCTGCCACCGTCACTCGGCCGCAAACATTGAGATACCTGGTTTTTAAATTCTAGTAAATCCAAAACTCGTCTGAAATTCATGAAACTTGGCATGCTATCATGGAGCGGCATCAACATGGCGTGGGAAAGTTTTTGTCCCATTTGGGGCAGGTTTGGGTATATGCTTCTCACAAACCAGTGCTTCTCACAACAAGCATGATGGTTTCGGTAGGGAACGCCCCAACTTTGGTGACGAAATGATATCCATTGCCTCTAATTGCTTTTAATTTTTTTTTATGTCAACATAGAACAACAGCAGTGTTGTTTTATTTTTTGTGATGTTTCAGGGTTCATTTGGACTTTTTATGCATTCAGTGAGTTTTCAATGCATTTATGTGCATAATTCAAATTTCAACTACATGCACATGCTCCCGTGCATATAAATTGGCTGAAAAATCAAATCTTTGTCCTTGGGTGCATGCTTAGGTCCCATGCGAGAAATGGGAATGAATGTCAAGCACCCTGCCACCATCACTCGGCCGCAAACATTGAGATACTTGGTTTTTTAAATTCTAGTGAATCCAAAACTCGTCGGAAATTCATGAAACTTGGCCTGCTATCATAGACCGGCATCAACATGGCGTGGTAAAGTTTTTATCCCATTTGGGGCAGGTTTGGGTATATGCTTCTCACAAACCACATATTCTCACAACAAGCATGATGGTTTCGGTAGGGAACGCCCCAACTTTGGGGACCAAACAATATCCATTGCCTCTAATTGCTTTCAAATTTTTCTCGTGTGAACATAGAACAACAGGAGTGTTGTGTAATTTTTTGTGATTTTTTGGGGTTCGTTTGGACATTTTTATGCATTAAGTGAGTTTTCAGTGCATTTACGTGCATAATTCAAATTTGAACTGCATGCACATGCTCCAGTGCATATAAATTGGTTGAAAAATCAAATCTTTGACCTTGGGTGCATGCTTGGGTCCCATGCAAGAAATGGGCATGAATGTCAAACATCCTGCCACCGTCACTCGGGCGCAAACATTGAGATACCTGGTATTTAAATTCTAGTAAATCCAAAACTCGTCTGAAATTCATGAAACTTGGCATGCTATCATGGATCGGCATCAACATGGCATGGTAAAGTTTTTGTCCCATTTGGGGCAGGTTTGGGTATATGCTTCTCACAAAGCAAAGCTTCTCACAACAAGCATGATGGTTTCGGTAGGGAACGCCCAAACTTTGGCGACCAAACAATATCCATTGCCTCTAATTGCTTCCAATTTTTTTTCGTGTGAACATAGAACAACAGGTGTGCTGCATTATTTTTTGTGATTTTTTGGGGTTCGTTGGACATTTTTATGCATTAAGTGAGTTTTCAATGCATTTGTGTGCATAATTTAAATTTGAACTACGTGCACATGCTCCCGTGCATATAAATTGGTTGAAAAATCAAATCTTTGACCTTGGGTGCATGCTTAGGTCCCATGCAAGAAATGGGAATGAATGTCAAGCACCCTGCCACCGTCACACGGCCGCAAACATTGAGATTCCTGGTTTTTAAATTCTAGTAAGTCCAAAACTCGTCTGAAATTCATGAAACTTGGCATGCTATCATAGAGTGGCATCAACATGGTGTGGTAAAGTTTTTGTCCTATTTGGGGCAGGTTTGGGTATATGCTTCTCACAAACGAGAGCTTCTCACAGCAAGCATGATGGTTTCGGTAGGGAATGCCCCAACTTTGGGAACGAAACGATATCCATTGCC
Organism: Aegilops tauschii subsp. strangulata; assembly: GCF_002575655.3. Taxonomy (NCBI): domain Eukaryota; kingdom Viridiplantae; phylum Streptophyta; class Magnoliopsida; order Poales; family Poaceae; genus Aegilops; species Aegilops tauschii. The sequence goes on from NC_053039.3 coordinate 157,825,231, forward strand.
TCTAATTGCTTTCAAATTATTTTCTCGTGTCAACATAGAACAACAAGAGTGTTGTGTTATTTTTTGTTATTTTTCGGGGTTCGTTTGGACATTTTTATGAAATAAGTGAGTTTTTAATGCATTTATGTGCATAATTTAAATTTGAACTACATGCACATGCTCCCGTGCATATAAATTGGTTGAAAAATCAAATCTTTGTCCTCGGGTGCATGCTTAGGTCCCATGCAAGAAATGGGAATGAATGTCAAGCACCCTGCCACCGTCACTCGGCCGCAAACATTGAGATACCTGGTTTTTAAATTCTAGTAGATCCAAAACTCGTCTGAAATTCATGAAACTTGACATGCTATCATGGAGCGGCATCAACATGGTGTGGTAAAGTTTTTGTCCCATTTGGGGCAGGTTTGGGTATATGCTTCTCACAAACCAGAGCTTCTCACAACAAGCATGATGGTTTCGGTAGGGAACGCCCCAACTTTGGCGACGAAATGATATCCATTGCCTCTAATTGCTTTTAAATTATTTTCTCGTGTCAACATAGAACAACAGGAGTGTTGTGTTATTTTTTGTGATTTTTCGGGGTTCGTTTGGACATTTTTATGAATTAAGTGAGTTTTCAATGCATTTATGTGCATAATTTAAATTTCAACTACATGCACATGCTCCCGTGCATATAAATTGATTGAAAAATCAAATCTTTGTCCTCGGTTGCATGCTTAGGTCCCATGCAAGAAATGAGAATGAATGTCAAGCACCCTGCCACCGTCACTCGGCCACAAACATTGAGATACCTGGTATTTAAATTCTAGTAAATCCAAAACTCGTCTGAAATTCATGAAACTTGGCATGCTATCATGGATCGGCATCAACATGGTATGGTAAAGTTTTTGTCCCATTTGGGGCAGGTTTGGGTATATGCTTCTCACAAAGCAAAGCTTCTCACAACAAGCATGATGGTTTCGGTAGGGAACGCCCATACTTTGGGGACCAAACAATATCCATTGCCTCTAATTGCTTCCAAATTTTTTTCGTGTGAACATAGAACAACAGGTGTGTTGCATTATTTTTTGTGATTTTTTGGGGTTCGTTGGACATTTTTATGCATTAAGTGAGTTTTCAATGCATTTGTGTGCATAATTCAAATTTGAACTACATGCACATGCTCCCGTGCATATAAATTGGTTGAAAAATCAAATCTTTGTCCTTGGGTGCATGCTTAGGTCCCATGCAAGAAATGGGAATGAATGTCAAGCACCCTGCCACCGTCACTCGGCCGCAAACATTGAGATTCCTGGTTTTTAAATTCTAGTAAGTCCAAAACTCGTCTGAAATTCATGAAACTTGGCATGCTATCATAGAGTGGCATCAACATGGTGTGGTAAAGTTTTTGTCCTATTTGGGGCAGGTTTGGGTATATGCTTCTCAAAAACCAGAGCTTCTCACAACAAGCATGATGGTTTCGGTAGGGAATGCCCCAACTTTGGGAACGAAACGATATCCATTGCCTCTAATTGCTTTCAAATTATTTTCTCGTGTCAACATAGAACAACAAGAGTGTTGTGTTATTTTTTGTTATTTTTCGGGGTTCGTTTGGACATTTTTATGAAATAAGTGAGTTTTTAATGCATTTATGTGCATAATTTAAATTTCAACTACATGCACATGCTCCCGTGCATATAAATTGGTTGAAAAATCAAATCTTTGTCCTCGGGTGCATGCTTAGGTCCCATGCAAGAAATGGGAATGAATGTCAAGCACCCTGCCACCGTCACTCGGCCGCAAACATTGAGATACCTGGTTTTTAAATTCTAGTAGATCCAAAACTCGTCTGAAATTCATGAAACTTGACATGCTATCATGGAGCGGCATCAACATGGCGTGGTAAAGTTTTTGTCCCATTTGGGGCAGGTTTGGGTATATGCTTCTCACAAACCAGAGCTTCTCACAACAAGCATGATGGTTTCGGTGGGGAACGCCCCAACTTTGGCGACGAAATGATATCCATTGCCTCTAATTGCTTTTAAATTTTTTATCATGTCAACAGAGAACAACAAGAGTGTTGTTTTAGTTTTTGTGATTTTTCAGGGTTCGTTCGGACTTTTTATGCATTAAGTGAGTTTTCTATGCATTTATGTGCATAATTCAAATTTCAACTACATGCACATGCTCCCGTGCATATAAATTGGTTGAAAAATCAAATCTTTGTCCATGGGTGCATGCTTAGGTCCCATGCAAGAAATGGGAATGAATGTCAAGCACCCTGCCACCGTCACTCGGCCGCAAACATTGAGATACTTGGTTTTTTAAATTCTAGTAAATCCAAAACTCGTCTGAAATTCATGAAACTTGGCATGCTATCATTGAGCGGCATCAACATGGCGTGGTAAAGTTTTTGTCCCATTTGGGGTAGGTTTAGGTATATGCTTCTCACAAACCAGAGCGTCTCACAACACGCATGATGGTTTCGGTAGGGAACGCCCCAACTTTGGGGACCAAACGATATCCATTTTCTCTAATTGCTTTCAAATTTTTTCTCGTGTCAACATAGAACAAACAGGAGTGTTGTGTTATTTTTTGTGATTTTTTGGGGTTCGTCTGGACATTTTTATGCATTAAGTGAGTTTTCAGTGCATTTAGGTGCATAATTCAAATTTTAACTACATGCACATGCTCCTGTGCATATAAATTGGTTGAAAAATCAAATCTTTGTCCTTGGGTGCATGCTTAGGTCCCATGCAAGAAATGGGAATGAATGTCAAGCACCCTGCCACCGTCACTCGGCCGAAAACATTGAGATTCCTGGTTTTTAAATTCTAGTAAGTCCAAAACTCGTCTGAAATTCATGAAACTTGGCATGCTATCATAGAGTGGCATCAACATGGTGTGGTAAAGTTTTTGTCCTATTTGGGGCAGGTTTGGGTATATGCTTCTCACAAACCAGAGCTTCTCACAGCAAGCTTGATGGTTTCGGTAGGGAATGCCCCAACTTTGGGAACGAAACGATATCCATTGCCTCTAATTGCTTTCAAATTATTTTCTCGTGTCAACATAGAACAACAAGAGTGTTGTGTTATTTTTTGTTATTTTTCGGGGTTCGTTTGGACATTTTTATGAAATAAGTGAGTTTTTAATGCATTTATGTGCATAATTTAAATTTGAACTACATGCACATGCTCCCGTGCATATAAATTGGTTGAAAAATCAAATCTTTGTCCTCGGGTGCATGCTTAGGTCCCATGCAAGAAATGGGAATGAATGTCAAGCACCCTGCCACCGTCACTCAGCCGCAAACATTGAGATACCTGGTTTTTAAATTCTAGTAGATCCAAAACTCGTCTGAAATTCATGAAACTTGACATGCTATCATGGAGCGGCATCAAAATGGCGTAGTAAAGTTTTTGTCCCATTTGGGGCAGGTTTGGGTATATGCTTCTCACAAACCAGAGCTTCTCACAACAAGCATGATGGTTTCGGTAGGGAACGCCCCAACTTTGGCGACGAAATGATATCCATTGCCTCTAATTGCTTTTAAATTATTTTCTCGTGTCAACATAGAACAACAGGAGTGTTGTGTTATTTTTTGTGATTTTTCGGGGTTCGTTTGGACATTTTTATGAATTAAAGGAGTTTTCAATGCATTTATGTGCATAATTTAAATTTCAACTACATGCACATGCTCCCGTGCATATAAATTGATTGAAAAATCAAATCTTTGTCCTCGGTTGCATGCTTAGGTCCCATGCAAGAAATGAGAATGAATGTCAAGCACCCTGCCACCGTCACTCGGCCACAAACATTGAGATACCTGGTATTTAAATTCTAGTAAATCCAAAACACGTCTGAAATTCATGAAACTTGGCATGCTATCATGGATCGGCATCAACATGGTATGGTAAAGTTTTTGTCCCATTTGGGGCAGGTTTGGGTATATGCTTCTCACAAAGCAAAGCTTCTCACAACAAGCATGATGGTTTCGGTAGGGAACGCCCAAACTTTGGGGACCAAACAATATCCATTGCCTCTAATTGCTTCCAAATTTTTTTCGTGTGAACATAGAACAATAGGTGTGTTGCATTATCTTTTGTGATTTTTTGGGGTTCGTTGGACATTTTTATGCATTAAGTGAGTTTTCAATGCATTTGTGTGCATAATTCAAATTTGAACTACATGCACATGCTCCCGTGCATATAAATTGGTTGAAAAATCAAATCTTTGTCCTTGGGTGCATGCTTAGGTCCCATGCAAGAAATGGGAATGAATGTCAAGCACCCTGCCACCGTCACTCGGCCGCAAACATTGAGATTCCTGGTTTTTAAATTCTGGTAAGTCCAAAACTCGTCTGAAATTCATGAAACTTGGCATGCTATCATAGAGTGGCATCAACATGGTGTGGTAAAGTTTTTGTCCTATTTGGGGCAGGTTTGGGTATATGCTTCTCAAAAACCAGAGCTTCTCACAACAAGCATGATGGTTTCGGTAGGGAATGCCCCAACTTTGGGAACGAAACGATATCCATTGCCTCTAATTGCTTTCAAATTATTTTCTCGTGTCAACATAGAACAACAAGAGTGTTGTGTTATTTTTTGTTATTTTTCGGGGTTCGTTTGGACATTTTTATGAAATAAGTGAGTTTTTAATGCATTTATGTGCATAATTTAAATTTGAACTACATGCACATGCTCCCGTGCATATAAATTGGTTGAAAAATCAAATCTTTGTCCTCGGGTGCATGCTTAGGTCCCATGCAAGAAATGGGAATGAATGTCAAGCACCCTGCCACCGTCACTCGGCCGCAAACATTGAGATACCTGGTTTTTAAATTCTAGTAGATCCAAAACTCGTCTGAAATTCATGAAACTTGACATGCTATCATGGAGCGGCATCAACATGGCGTGGTAAAGTTTTTGTCCCATTTGGGGCAGGTTTGGGTATATGCTTCTCACAAACCAGAGCTTCTCACAACAAGCATGATGGTTTCGGTAGGGAACGCCCCAACTTTGGCGACGAAATGATATCCATTGCCTCTAATTGCTTTTAAATTTTTTATCATGTCAACAGAGAACAACAAGAGTGTTGTTTTAGTTTTTGTGGTTTTTCAGGGTTCGTTCGGACTTTTTATGCATTAAGTGAGTTTTCAATGCATTTATGTGCATAATTCAAATTTCAACTACATGCACATGCTCCCGTGCATATAAATTGGTTGAAAAATCAAATCTTTGTCCATGGGTGCATGCTTAGGTCCCATGCAAGAAATGGGAATGAATGTCAAGCACCCTGCCACCGTCACTCGGCCGCAAACATTGAGATACTTGGTTTTTTAAATTCTAGTAAATCCAAAACTCGTCTGAAATTCATGAAACTTGGCATGCTATCATTGAGCGGCATCAACATGGCGTGGTAAAGTTTTTGTCCCATTTGGGGCAGGTTTGGGTATATGCTTCTCACAAACCAGAGCGTCTCACAACACGCATGATGGTTTCGGTAGGGAACGCCCCAACTTTGGGGACCAAACGATATCCATTTTCTCTAATTGCTTTCAAATTTTTTCTCGTGTCAACATAGAACAAACAGGAGTGTTGTGTTATTTTTTGTGATTTTTTGGGGTTCGTCTGGACATTTTTATGCATTAAGTGAGTTTTCAGTGCATTTAGGTGCATAATTCAAATTTTAACTACATGCACATGCTCCTGTGCATATAAATTGGTTGAAAAATCAAATCTTTGTCCTTGGGTGCATGCTTAGGTCCCATGCAAGAAATGGGAATGAATGTCAAGCACCCTGCCACCGTCACTCGGCCAAAAACATTGAGATACCTGGTTTTTAAATTCTAGTAAAGCCAAAACTCGTCTGAAATTCATGAAACTTGGCATTCTATCATAGAGCGGCGTCAACATGGCATGGTAAAGTTTTTGTCCTATTTGGGCAGGTTTGGGTATATGCTTCTCACAAACCAGAGCTTCTCACAACAAGCATGATGGTTTCGGTAGGGAACGCCCCAACTTTGGGGACGAAACGATATCCATTGCCTCTAATTGCTTTTAAATTTTTTTCATGTCAACATAGAACAACAAGAGTGTTGTGTTATTTTTTGCGATTTTTCGGGGTTCCTTTGGACATTTTTATGAAATAAGTGAGTTTTCAATGCATTTATGTGCATAATTTAAATTTGAACTACATGCACATGCTCCCGTGCATATAAATTGGTTGAAAAATCAAATCTTTGTCCTCGGGTGCATGCTTAGGTCCCATGCAAGAAATGGGAATGAATGTCAAGCACCCTGCCACCGTCACTCGGCCGCACACATTGAGATACCTGGTTTTTAAATTCTAGTAAATCCAACACTCGTCTTAAATTCATGAAACTTGGCATGCTTTCATGGAGCGGCATCAACATGGCGTGGTAAAGTTTTTGTCCCATTTGGGGCAGGTTTGGGTATATGCTTCTCACAAACCAGAGCTTCTCACAACAAGCATGATGGTTTCGGTAGGGAACGCCCCAACTTTGGGGGCGAAACGATATCCATTGGCTCTAATTGCTTTCAAATTATTTTCTCGTGTCAACATAGAACAACAGGAGTGTTGTGTTATTTTTTGTGATTTTTCGGGGTTCGTTTGGACATTTTTATGAATTAAGTGAGTTTTCAATGCATTTATGTGCATAATTTAAATTTCAACTACATGCACATGCTCCCGTGCATATAAATTGATTGAAAAATCAAATCTTTGTCCTCGGGTGCATGCTTAGGTCCCATGCAAGAAATGAGAATGAATGTCAAGCACCTTGCCACCGTCACTCGGCCGCAAACATTGAGATACCTGGTATTTAAATTCTAGTAAATCCAAAACTCGTCTGAAATTCATGAAACTTGGCATGCTATCATGGATCGGCATCAACATGGTATGGTAAAGTTTTTGTCCCATTTGGGGCAGGTTTGGGTATATGCTTCTCACAAAGCAAAGCTTGTCACAACAAGGATGATGGTTTCGGTAGGGAACGCCCAAACTTTGGGGACCAAACAATATCCATTGCCTCTAATTGCTTCCAAATTTTTTTCGTGTGAACATAGAACAACAGGTGTGTTGCATTATTTTTTGTGATTTTTTGGGGTTCGTTGGACATTTTTATGCATTAAGTGAGTTTTCAATGCATTTGTGTGCATAATTCAAATTTGAACTACATGCACATGCTCCCGTGCATATAAATTGGTTGAAAAATCAAATCTTTGTCCTTGGGTGCATGCTTAGGTCCCATGCAAGAAATGGGAATGAATGTCAAGCACCCTGCCACCGTCACTCGGCCGCAAACATTGAGATTCCTGGTTTTTAAATTCTGGTAAGTCCAAAACTCGTCTGAAATTCATGAAACTTGGCATGCTATCATAGAGTGGCATCAACATGGTGTGGTAAAGTTTTTGTCCTATTTGGGGCAGGTTTGGGTATATGCTTCTCAAAAACCAGAGCTTCTCACAACAAGCATGATGGTTTCGGTAGGGAATGCCCCAACTTTGGGAACGAAACGATATCCATTGCCTCTAATTGCTTTCAAATTATTTTCTCGTGTCAACATAGAACAACAAGAGTGTTGTGTTATTTTTTGTTATTTTTCGGGGTTCGTTTGGACATTTTTATGAAATAAGTGAGTTTTTAATGCATTTATGTGCATAATTTAAATTTGAACTACATGCACATGCTCCCGTGCATATAAATTGGTTGAAAAATCAAATCTTTGTCCTCGGGTGCATGCTTAGGTCCCATGCAAGAAATGGGAATGAATGTCAAGCACCCTGCCACCGTCACTCGGCCGCAAACATTGAGATACCTGGTTTTTAAATTCTAGTAGATCCAAAACTCGTCTGAAATTCATGAAACTTGACATGCTATCATGGAGCGGCATCAACATGGCGTGGTAAAGTTTTTGTCCCATTTGGGGCAGGTTTGGGTATATGCTTCTCACAAACCAGAGCTTCTCACAACAAGCATGATGGTTTCGGTAGGGAACGCCCCAACTTTGGCGACGAAATGATATCCATTGCCTCTAATTGCTTTTAAATTTTTTATCATGTCAACAGAGAACAACAAGAGTGTTGTTTTAGTTTTTGTGGTTTTTCAGGGTTCGTTCGGACTTTTTATGCATTAAGTGAGTTTTCAATGCATTTATGTGCATAATTCAAATTTCAACTACATGCACATGCTCCCGTGCATATAAATTGGTTGAAAAATCAAATCTTTGTCCATGGGTGCATGCTTAGGTCCCATGCAAGAAATGGGAATGAATGTCAAGCACCCTGCCACCGTCACTCGGCCGCAAACATTGAGATACTTGGTTTTTTAAATTCTAGTAAATCCAAAACTCGTCTGAAATTCATGAAACTTGGCATGCTATCATTGAGCGGCATCAACATGGCGTGGTAAAGTTTTTGTCCCATTTGGGGCAGGTTTGGGTATATGCTTCTCACAAACCAGAGCGTCTCACAACACGCATGATGGTTTCGGTAGGGAACGCCCCAACTTTGGGGACCAAACGATATCCATTTTCTCTAATTGCTTTCAAATTTTTTCTCGTGTCAACATAGAACAAACAGGAGTGTTGTGTTATTTTTTGTGATTTTTTGGGGTTCGTCTGGACATTTTTATGCATTAAGTGAGTTTTCAGTGCATTTAGGTGCATAATTCAAATTTTAACTACATGCACATGCTCCTGTGCATATAAATTGGTTGAAAAATCAAATCTTTGTCCTTGGGTGCATGCTTAGGTCCCATGCAAGAAATGGGAATGAATGTCAAGCACCCTGCCACCGTCACTCGGCCGAAAACATTGAGATACCTGGTTTTTAAATTCTAGTAAAGCCAAAACTCGTCTGAAATTCATGAAACTTGGCATTCTATCATAGAGCGGCGTCAACATGGCATGGTAAAGTTTTTGTCCTATTTGGGCAGGTTTGGGTATATGCTTCTCACAAACCAGAGCTTCTCACAACAAGCATGATGGTTTCGGTAGGGAACGCCCCAACTTTGGGGACGAAACGATATCCATTGCCTCTAATTGCTTTTAAATTTTTTTCATGTCAACATAGAACAACAAGAGTGTTGTGTTATTTTTTGCGATTTTTCGGGGTTCCTTTGGACATTTTTATGAAATAAGTGAGTTTTCAATGCATTTATGTGCATAATTTAAATTTGAACTACATGCACATGCTCCCGTGCATATAAATTGGTTGAAAAATCAAATCTTTGTCCTCGGGTGCATGCTTAGGTCCCATGCAAGAAATGGGAATGAATGTCAAGCACCCTGCCACCGTCACTCGGCCGCACACATTGAGATACCTGGTTTTTAAATTCTAGTAAATCCAACACTCGTCTTAAATTCATGAAACTTGGCATGCTTTCATGGAGCGGCATCAACATGGCGTGGTAAAGTTTTTGTCCCATTTGGGGCAGGTTTGGGTATATGCTTCTCACAAACCAGAGCTTCTCACAACAAGCATGATGGTTTCGGTAGGGAACGCCCCAACTTTGGGGGCGAAACGATATCCATTGGCTCTAATTGCTTTCAAATTATTTTCTCGTGTCAACATAGAACAACAGGAGTGTTGTGTTATTTTTTGTGATTTTTCGGGGTTCGTTTGGACATTTTTATGAATTAAGTGAGTTTTCAATGCATTTATGTGCATAATTTAAATTTCAACTACATGCACATGCTCCCGTGCATATAAATTGATTGAAAAATCAAATCTTTGTCCTCGGGTGCATGCTTAGGTCCCATGCAAGAAATGAGAATGAATGTCAAGCACCTTGCCACCGTCACTCGGCCGCAAACATTGAGATACCTGGTATTTAAATTCTAGTAAATCCAAAACTCGTCTGAAATTCATGAAACTTGGCATGCTATCATGGATCGGCATCAACATGGTATGGTAAAGTTTTTGTCCCATTTGGGGCAGGTTTGGGTATATGCTTCTCACAAAGCAAAGCTTCTCACAACAAGGATGATGGTTTCGGTAGGGAACGCCCAAACTTTGGGGACCAAACAATATCCATTGCCTCTAATTGCTTCCAAATTTTTTTCGTGTGAACATAGAACAACAGGTGTGTTGCATTATTTTTTGTGATTTTTTGGGGTTCGTTGGACATTTTTATGCATTAAGTGAGTTTTCAATGCATTTGTGTGCATAATTCAAATTTGAACTACATGCACATGCTCCCGTGCATATAAATTGGTTGAAAAATCAAATCTTTGTCCTTGGGTGCATGCTTAGGTCCCATGCAAGAAATGGGAATGAATGTCAAGCACCCTGCCACCGTCACTCGGCCGCAAACATTGAGATTCCTGGTTTTTAAATTCTAGTAAGTCCAAAACTCGTCTGAAATTCATGAAACTTGGCATGCTATCATAGAGTGGCATCAACATGGTGTGGTAAAGTTTTTGTCCTATTTGGGGCAGGTTTGGGTATATGCTTCTCACAAACCAGAGCTTCTCACAACAAGCATGATGGTTTCGGTAGGGAACGCCCCATCTTTGGCGACGAAATGATATCCATTGCCTCTAATTGCTTTTAAATTTTTTATCATGTCAACAGAGAACAACAAGAGTGTTGTTTTAGTTTTTGTGATTTTTCAGGGTTCGTTCGGACTTTTTATGCATTAAGTGAGTTTTCAATGCATTTATGTGCATAATTCAAATTTCAACTACATGCACATGCTCCCGTGCATATAAATTGGTTGAAAAATCAAATCTTTGTCCATGGGTGCATGCTTAGGTCCCATGCAAGAAATGGGAATGAATGTCAAGCACCCTGCCACCGTCACTCGGCCGCAAACATTGAGATACTTGGTTTTTTAAATTCTAGTAAATCCAAAACTCGTCTGAAATTCATGAAACTTGGCATGCTATCATTGAGCGGCATCAACATGGCGTGGTAAAGTTTTTGTCCCATTTGGGGTAGGTTTGGGTATATGCTTCTCACAAACCAGAGGGTCTCACAACACGCATGATGGTTTCGGTAGGGAACGCCCCAACTTTGGGGACCAAACGATATCCATTTTCTCTAATTGCTTTCAAATTTTTTCTCGTGTCAACATAGAACAAACAGGAGTGTTGTGTTATTTTTTGTGATTTTTTGGGGTTCGTCTGGACATTTTTATGCATTAAGTGAGTTTTCAGTGCATTTTGGTGCATAATTCAAATTTTAACTACATGCACATGCTCCTGTGCATATAAATTGGTTGAAAAATCAAATCTTTGTCCTTGGGTGCATGCTTAGGTCCCATGCAAGAAATGGGAATGAATGTCAAGCACCCTGCTACCGTCACTCGGCCGAAAACATTGAGATTCCTGGTTTTTAAATTCTAGTAAGTCCAAAACTCGTCTGAAATTCATGAAACTTGGCATGCTATCATAGAGTGGCATCAACATGGTGTGGTAAAGTTTTTGTCCTATTTGGGGCAGGTTTGGGTATATGCTTCTCACAAACCAGAGCTTCTCACAGCAAGCTTGATGGTTTCGGTAGGGAATGCCCCAACTTTGGGAACGAAACGATATCCATTGCCTCTAATTGCTTTCAAATTATTTTCTCGTGTCAACATAGAACAACAAGAGTGTTGTGTTATTTTTTGTTATTTTTCGGGGTTCGTTTGGACATTTTTATGAAATAAGTGAGTTTTTAATGCATTTATGTGCATAATTTAAATTTGAACTACATGCACATGCTCCCGTGCATATAAATTGGTTGAAAAATCAAATCTTTGTCCTCGGGTGCATGCTCAGGTCCCATGCAAGAAATGGGAATGAATGTCAAGCACCCTGCCACCGTCACTCAGCCGCAAACATTGAGATACCTGGTTTTTAAATTCTAGTAGATCCAAAACTCGTCTGAAATTCATGAAACTTGACATGCTATCATGGAGCGGCATCAAAATGGCGTAGTAAAGTTTTTGTCCCATTTGGGGCAGGTTTGGGTATATGCTTCTCACAAACCAGAGCTTCTCACAACAAGCATGATGGTTTCGGTAGGGAACGCCCCAACTTTGGCAACGAAATGATATCCATTGCCTCTAATTGCTTTTAAATTATTTTCTCGTGTCAACATAGAACAACAGGAGTGTTGTGTTATTTTTTGTGATTTTTCGGGGTTCGTTTGGACATTTTTATGAATTAAGTGAGTTTTCAATGCATTTATGTGCATAATTTAAATTTCAACTACATGCACATGCTCCCGTGCATATAAATTGATTGAAAAATCAAATCTTTGTCCTCGGTTGCATGCTTAGGTCCCATGCAAGAAATGAGAATGAATGTCAAGCACCCTGCCACCGTCACTCGGCCACAAACATTGAGATACCTGGTATTTAAATTCTAGTAAATCCAAAACTCGTCTGAAATTCATGAAACTTGGCATGCTATCATGGATCGGCATCAACATGGTATGGTAAAGTTTTTGTCCCATTTGGGGCAGGTTTGGGTATATGCTTCTCACAAAGCAAAGCTTCTCACAACAAGCATGATGGTTTCGGTAGGGAACGCCCAAACTTTGGGGACCAAACAATATCCATTGCCTCTAATTGCTTCCAAATTTTTTTCGTGTGAACATAGAACAACAGGTGTGTTGCATTATTTTTTGTGATTTTTTGGGGTTCGTTGGACATTTTTATGCATTAAGTGAGTTTTCAATGCATTTGTGTGCACAATTCAAATTTGAAATACATGCACATGCTCCCGTGCATATAAATTGGTTGAAAAATCAAATCTTTGTCCTTGGGTGCATGCTTAGGTCCCATGCAAGAAATGGGAATGAATGTCAAGCACCCTGCCACCGTCACTCGGCCGCAAACATTGAGATTCCTGGTTTTTAAATTCTAGTAAGTCCAACACTCGTCTGAAATTCATGAAACTTGGCATGCTATCATAGAGTGGCATCAACATGGTGTGGTAAAGTTTTTGTCCTATTTGGGGCAGGTTTGGGTATATGCTTCTCAAAAACCAGAGCTTCTCACAACAAGCATGATGGTTTCGGTAGGGAATGCCCCAACTTTGGGAACGAAACGATATCCATTGCCTCTAATTGCTTTCAAATTATTTTCTCGTGTCAACATAGAACAACAAGAGTGTTGTGTTATTTTTTGTTATTTTTCGGGGTTCGTTTGGACATTTTTATGAAATAAGTGAGTTTTTAATGCATTTATGTGCATAATTTAAATTTGAACTACATGCACATGCTCCCGTGCATATAAATTGGTTGAAAAATCAAATCTTTGTCCTCGGGTGCATGCTTAGGTCCCATGCAAGAAATGGGAATGAATGTCAAGCACCCTGCCACCGTCACTCGGCCGCAAACATTGAGATACCTGGTTTTTAAATTCTAGTAGATCCAAAACTCGTCTGAAATTCATGAAACTTGACATGCTATCATGGAGCGGCATCAACATGGCGTGGTAAAGTTTTTGTCCCATTTGGGGCAGGTTTGGGTATATGCTTCTCACAAACCAGAGCTTCTCACAACAAGCATGATGGTTTCGGTAGGGAACGCCCCAACTTTGGCGACGAAATGATATCCATTGCCTCTAATTGCTTTTAAATTTTTTATCATGTCAACAGAGAACAACAAGAGTGTTGTTTTAGTTTTTGTGATTTTTCAGGGTTCGTTCGGACTTTTTATGCATTAAGTGAGTTTTCAATGCATTTATGTGCATAATTCAAATTTCAACTACATGCACATGCTCCCGCGCATATAAATTGGTTGAGAAATCAAATCTTTGTCCATGGGTGCATGCTTAGGTCCCATGCAAGAAATGGGAATGAATGTCAAGCACCCTGCCACCGTCACTCGGCCGCAAACATTGAGATACTTGGTTTTTTAAATTCTAGTAAATCCAAAACTCGTCCGAAATTCATGAAACTTGGCATGCTATCATTGAGCGGCATCAACATGGCGTGGTGAAGTTTTTGTCCCATTTGGGGTAGGTTTGGGTATATGCTTCTCACAAACCAGAGCGTCTCACAACAAGCATGATGGTTTCGGTAGGGAACGCCCCAACTTTGGGGACCAAACGATATCCATTTTCTCTAATTGCTTTCAAATTTTTTCTCGTGTCAACATAGAACAAACAGGAGTGTTGTGTTATTTTTTGTGATTTTTTGGGGTTCGTCTGGACATTTTTATGCATTAAGTGAGTTTTCAGTGCATTTAGGTGCATAATTAAAATTTTAACTACATGCACATGCTCCTGTGCATATAAATTGGTTGAAAAATCAAATCTTTGTCCTTGGGTGCATGCTTAGGTCCCATGCAAGAAATGGGAATGAATGTCAAGCACCCTGCCACCGTCACTCGGCCGAAAACATTGAGATACCTGGTTTTTAAATTCTAGTAAAGCCAAAACTCGTCTAAAATTCATGAAACTTGGCATTCTATCATAGAGCGGCGTCAACATGGCATGGTAAAGTTTTTGTCCTATTTGGGCAGGTTTGGGTATATGCTTCTCACAAACCAGAGGTTCTCACAACAAGCATGATGGTTTCGGTAGGGAACGCCCCAACTTTGGGGACGAAACGATATCCATTGCCTCTAATTGATTTTAAATTTTTTTCATGTCAACATAGAACAACAAGAGTGTTGTGTTATTTTTTGCGATTTTTCGGGGTTCCTTTGGACATTTTTATGAAATAAGTGAGTTTTCAATGCATTTATGTGCATAATTTAAATTTGAACTACATGCACATGCTCCCGTGCATATAAATTGGTTGAAAAATCAAATCTTTGTCCTCGGGTGCATGCTTAGGTCCCATGCAAGAAATGGGAATGAATGTCAAGCACCCTGCCACCGTCACTCGGCCGCACACATTGAGATACCTGGTTTTTAAATTCTAGTAAATCCAACACTCGTCTGAAATTCATGAAACTTGGCATGCTAACATGGATCGGCATCAACATGGTATGGTAAAGTTTTTGTCCCATTTGGGGCAGGTTTGGGTATATGCTTCTCACAAAGCAAAGCTTCTCACAACAAGCATGATGGTTTCGGTAGGGAACGCCCCAACTTTGGGGGCGAAACGATATCCATTGGCTCTAATTGCTTTCAAATTATTTTCTCGTGTCAACATAGAACAACAGGAGTGTTGTGTTATTTTTTGTGATTTTTCGGGGTTCGTTTGGACATTTTTATGAATTAAGTGAGTTTTCAATGCATTTATGTGCATAATTTAAATTTCAACTACATGCACATGCTCCCGTGCATATAAATTGATTGAAAAATCAAATCTTTGTCCTCGGGTGCATGCTTAGGTCCCATGCAAGAAATGAGAATGAATGTCAAGCACCTTGCCACCGTCACTCGGCCGCAAACATTGAGATACCTGGTATTTAAATTCTAGTAAATCCAAAACTCGTCTGAAATTCATGAAACTTGGCATGCTAACATGGATCGGCATCAACATGGTATGGTAAAGTTTTTGTCCCATTTGGGGCAGGTTTGGGTATATGCTTCTCACAAAGCAAAGCTTCTCACAACAAGCATGATGGTTTCGGTAGGGAACGCCCAAACTTTGGGGACCAAACAATATCCATTGCCTCTAATTGCTTCCAAATTTTTTTCGTGTGAACATAGAACAACAGGTGTGTTGCATTATTTTTTGTGATTTTTTGGGGTTCGTTGGACATTTTTATGCATTAAGTGAGTTTTCAATGCATTTGTGTGCATAATTCAAATTTGAACTACATGCACATGCTCCCGTGCATATAAATTGGTTGAAAAATCAAATCTTTGTCCTTGGGTGCATGCTTAGGTCCCATGCAAGAAATGGGAATGAATGTCAAGCACCCTGCCACCGTCACTCGGCCGCAAACATTGAGATTCCTGGTTTTTAAATTCTAGTAAGTCCAAAACTCGTCTGAAATTCATGAAACTTGGCATGCTATCATAGAGTGGCATCAACATGGTGTGGTAAAGTTTTTGTCCTATTTGGGGCAGGTTTGGGTATATGCTTCTCACAAACCAGAGCTTCTCACAACAAGCATGATGGTTTCGGTAGGGAATGCCCCAACTTTGGGAACGAAACGATATCCATTGCCTCTAATTGCTTTCAAATTATTTTCTCGTGTCAACATAGAACAACAAGAGTGTTGTGTTATTTTTTGTTATTTTTCGGGGTTCGTTTGGACATTTTTATGAAATAAGTGAGTTTTTAATGCATTTATGTGCATAATTTAAATTTGAACTACATGCACATGCTCCCGTGCATATAAATTGGTTGAAAAATCAAATCTTTGTCCTCGGGTGCATGCTTAGGTCCCATGCAAGAAATGGGAATGAATGTCAAGCACCCTGCCACCGTCACTCGGCCGCAAACATTGAGATACCTGGTTTTTAAATTCTAGTAGATCCAAAACTCGTCTGAAATTCATGAAACTTGGCATGCTATCATGGAGCGGCATCAACATGGCGTGGTAAAGTTTTTGTCCCATTTGGGGCAGGTTTGGGTATATGCTTCTGACAAACCAGAGCTTCTCACAACAAGCATGATGGTTTCGGTAGGGAACGCCCCAACTTTGGGGGCGAAACGATATCCATTGGCTCTAATTGCTTTCAAATTATTTTCTCGTGTCAACATAGAACAACAGGAGTGTTGTGTTATTTTTTGTGATTTTTCGGGGTTCGTTTGGACATTTTTATGAATTAAGTGAGTTTTCAATGCATTTATGTGCATAATTTAAATTTCAACTACATGCACATGCTCCCGTGCATATAAATTGATTGAAAAATCAAATCTTTGTCCTCGGGTGCATGCTTAGGTCCCATGCAAGAAATGAGAATGAATGTCAAGCACCTTGCCACCGTCACTCGGCCGCAAACATTGAGATACCTGGTATTTAAATTCTAGTAAATCCAAAACTCGTCTGAAATTCATGAAACTTGGCATGCTATCATGGATCGGCATCAACATGGTATGGTAAAGTTTTTGTCCCATTTGGGGCAGGTTTGGGTATATGCTTCTCACAAAGCAAAGCTTCTCACAACAAGCATGATGGTTTCGGTAGGGAACGCCCAAACTTTGGGGACCAAACAATATCCATTGCCTCTAATTGCTTCCAAATTTTTTTCGTGTGAACATAGAACAACAGGTGTGTTGCATTATTTTTTGTGATTTTTTGGGGTTCGTTGGACATTTTTATGCATTAAGTGAGTTTTCAATGCATTTGTGTGCATAATTCAAATTTGAACTACATGCACATGCTCCCGTGCATATAAATTGGTTGAAAAATCAAATCTTTGTCCTTGGGTGCATGCTTAGGTCCCATGCAAGAAATGGGAATGAATGTCAAGCACCCTGCCACCGTCACTCGGCCGCAAACATTGAGATTCCTGGTTTTTAAATTCTAGTAAGTCCAAAACTCGTCTGAAATTCATGAAACTTGGCATGCTATCATAGAGTGGCATCAACATGGTGTGGTAAAGTTTTTGTCCTATTTGTGGCAGGTTTGGGTATATGCTTCTCACAAACCAGAGCTTCTCACAACAAGCATGATGGTTTCGGTAGGGAATGCCCCAACTTTGGGAACGAAACGATATCCATTACCTCTAATTGCTTTCAAATTATTTTCTCATGTCAACATAGAACAACAAGAGTGTTGTGTTATTTTTTGTTATTTTTCGGGGTTCGTTTGGACATTTTTATGAAATAAGTGAGTTTTTAATGCATTTATGTGCATAATTTAAATTTGAACTACATGCACATGCTCCCGTGCATATAAATTGGTTGAAAAATCAAATCTTTGTCCTCGGGTGCATGCTTAGGTCCCATGCAAGAAATGGGAATGAATGTCAAGCACCCTGCCACCGTCACTCGGCCGCAAACATTGAGATACCAGGTTTTTAAATTCTAGTAGATCCAAAACTTGTCTGAAATTCATGAAACTTGGCATGCTATCATGGAGCGGCATCAACATGGCGTGGTAAAGTTTTTGTCCCATTTGGGGCAGGTTTGGGTATATGCTTCTCACAAACCAGAGCTTCTCACAACAAGCATGATGGTTTCGGTAGGGAACGCCCCAACTTTGGCGACGAAATGATATCCATTGCCTCTAATTGCTTTTAAATTTTTTATCATGTCAACAGAGAACAACAGGAGTGTTGTTTTAGTTTTTGTGATTTTTCAGGGTTCGTTCGGACTTTTTATGCATTAAGTGAGTTTTCAATGCATTTATGTGCATAATTCAAATTTCAACTACATGCACATGCTCCCGCGCATATAAATTGGTTGAGAAATCAAATCTTTGTCCATGGGTGCATGCTTAGGTCCCATGCAAGAAATGGGAATGAATGTCAAGCACCCTGCCACCGTCACTCGGCCGCAAACATTGAGATACTTGGTTTTTTAAATTCTAGTAAATCCAAAACTCGTCTGAAATTCATGAAACTTGGCATGCTATCATTGAGCGGCATCAACATGGCGTGGTGAAGTTTTTGTCCCATTTGGGGTAGGTTTGGGTATATGCTTCTCACAAACCAGAGCGTCTCACAACAAGCATGATGGTTTCGGTAGGGAACGCCCCAACTTTGGGGACCAAACGATATCCATTTTCTCTAATTGCTTTCAAATTTTTTCTCGTGTCAACATAGAACAAACAGGAGTGTTGTGTTATTTTTTGTGATTTTTTGGGGTTCGTCTGGACATTTTTATGCATTAAGTGAGTTTTCAGTGCATTTAGGTGCATAATTAAAATTTTAACTACATGCACATGCTCCTCTGCATATAAATTGGTTGAAAAATCAAATCTTTGTCCTTGGGTGCATGCTTAGGTCCCATGCAAGAAATGGGAATGAATGTCAAGCACCCTGCCACCGTCACTCGGCCGAAAACATTGAGATACCTGGTTTTTAAATTCTAGTAAAGCCAAAACTCGTCTGAAATTCATGAAACTTGGCATTCTATCATAGAGCGGCGTCAACATGGCATGGTAAAGTTTTTGTCCTATTTGGGCAGGTTTGGGTATATGCTTCTCACAAACCAGAGCTTCTCACAACAAGCATGATGGTTTCGGTAGGGAACGCCCCAACTTTGGGGACGAAACGATATCCATTGCCTCTAATTGCTTTTAAATTTTTTTTCATGTCAACATAGAACAACAAGAGTGTTGTGTTATTTTTTGCGATTTTTCAGGTTTCGTTTGGACATTTTTATGAATTAAGTGAGTTTTCAATGCATTTATGTGCATAATTTAAATTTGAACTACATGCACATGCTCCCGTGCATATAAATTGGTTGAAAAATCAAATCTTTGTCCTCGGGTGCATGCTTAGGTCCCATGCAAGAAATGGGAATGAATGTCAAGCACCCTGCCACCGTCACTCGGCCGCAAACATTGAGATACCTGGTTTTTAAATTCTAGTAAATCCAAAACTCGTCTGAAATTCATGAAACTTGGCATGCTTTCATGGAGCGGCATCAACATGGCGTGGTAAAGTTTTTGTCCCATTTGGGGCAGGTTTGGGTATATGCTTCTCACAAACCAGAGCTTCTCACAACAAGCATGATGGTTTCGGTAGGGAACGCCCCAACTTTGGGGGCGAAACGATATCCATTGGCTCTAATTGCTTTCAAATTATTTTCTCGTGTCAACATAGAACAACAGGAGTGTTGTGTTATTTTTTGTGATTTTTCTGGGTTCGTTTGGACATTTTTATGAATTAAGTGAGTTTTCAATGCATTTATGTGCATAATTTAAATTTCAACTACATGCACATGCTCCCGTGCATATAAATTGATTGAAAAATCAAATCTTTGTCCTCGGGTGCATGCTTAGGTCCCATGCAAGAAATGAGAATGAATGTCAAGCACCCTGCCACCGTCACTCGGCCGCAAACATTGAGATACCTGGTATTTAAATTCTAGTAAATCCAAAACTCGTCTGAAATTCATGAAACTTGGCATGCTATCATGGATCGGCATCAACATGGTATGGTAAAGTTTCTGTCCCATTTGGGGCAGGTTTGGGTATATGCTTCTCACAAAGCAAAGCTTCTCACAACAAGCATGATGGTTTCGGTAGGGAACGCCCAAACTTTGGGGACCAAACAATATCCATTGCCTCTAATTGCTTCCAAATTTTTTTCGTGTGAACATAGAACAACAGGTGTGTTGCATTATTTTTTGTGATTTTTTGGGGTTCGTTGGACATTTTTATGCATTAAGTGAGTTTTCAATGCATTTGTGTGCATAATTCAAATTTGAACTACATGCACATGCTCCCGTGCATATAAATTGGTTGAAAAATCAAATCTTTGTCCTTGGGTGCATGCTTAGGTCCCATGCAAGAAATGGGAATGAATGTCAAGCACCCTGCCACCGTCACTCGGCCGCAAACATTGAGATTCCTGGTTTTTAAATTCTAGTAAGTCCAAAACTCGTCTGAAATTCATGAAACTTGGCATGCTATCATAGAGTGGCATCAACATGGTGTGGTAAAGTTTTTGTCCTATTTGGGGCAGGTTTGGGTATATGCTTCTCACAAACCAGAGCTTCTCACAACAAGCATGATGGTTTCGGTAGGGAATGCCCCAACTTTGGGAACGAAACGATATCCATTGCCTCTAATTGCTTTCAAATTATTTTCTCGTGTCAACATAGAACAACAAGAGTGCTGTGTTATTTTTTGTTATTTTTCGGGGTTCGTTTGGATATTTTTATGAAATAAGTGAGTTTTTAATGCATTTATGTGCATAATTTAAATTTGAACTACATGCACATGCTCCCGTGCATATAAATTGGTTGAAAAATCAAATCTTTGTCCTCGGGTGCATGCTTAGGTCCCATGCAAGAAATGGGAATGAATGTCAAGCACCCTGCCACCGTCACTCGGCCGCAAACATTGAGATACCTGGTTTTTAAATTCTAGTAGATCCAAAACTCGTCTGAAATTCATGAAACTTGACATGCTATCATGGAGCGGCATCAACATGGCGTGGTAAAGTTTTTGTCCCATTTGGGGCAGGTTTGGGTATATGCTTCTCACAAACCAGAGCTTCTCACAACAAGCATGATGGTTTCGGTAGGGAACGCCCCAACTTTGGCGACGAAATGATATCCATTGCCTCTAATAGCTTTTAAATTTTTTATCATGTCAACAGAGAACAACAGGAGTGTTGTTTTAGTTTTTGTGATTTTTCAGGGTTCGTTCGGACTTTTTATGCATTAAGTGAGTTTTCAATGCATTTATGTGCATAATTCAAATTTCAATTACATGCACATGCTCCCGTGCATATAAATTGGTTGAAAAATCAAATCTTTGTCCATGGGTGCATGCTTAGGTCCCATGCAAGAAATGGGAATGAATGTCAAGCACCCTGCCACCGTCACTCGGCCGCAAACATTGAGATACTTGGTTTTTTAAATTCTAGTAAATCCAAAACTTGACATGCTATCATGGAGCGGCATCAACATGGCGTGGTAAAGTTTTTGTCCCATTTGGGGTAGGTTTGGGTATATGCTTCTCACAACAAGCATGATGGTTTCGGTAGGGAACGCCCCAACTTTGGGGACCAAACGATATCCATTCTCTCTAATTGCTTTCAAATTTTTTCTCGTGTCAACATAGAACAAACAGGAGTTGGTGTTATTTTTTGTGATTTTTTGGGGTTCGTCTGGACATTTTTATGCATTAAGTGAGTTTTCAGTGCATTTAGGTGCATAATTCAAATTTTAACTACATGCACATCCTCCTGTGCATATAAATTGGTTGAAAAATCAAATCTTTGTCCTTGGGTGCATGCTTAGGCCCCATGCAAGAAATGGGAATGAATGTCAAGCACCCTGCCACCGTCACTCGGCCGAAAACACTGAGATACCTGGTTTTTAAATTCTAGTAAAGCCAAAACTCGTCTGAAATTCAAGAAACTTGGCATTCTATCATAGAGCGGCGTCAACATGGCATGGTAAAGTTTTTGTCCTATTTGGGCAGGTTTGGGTATATGCTTCTCACAAACCAGAGCTTCTCACAACAAGCATGATGGTTTCGGTAGGGAACGCCCCAACTTTGGGGACGAAACGATATCCATTGCCTCTAATTGCTTTTAATTTTTTTTTCATGTCAACATAGAACAACAAGAGTGTTGTGTTATTTTTTGCGATTTTTCGGGGTTCGTTTGGACATTTTTATGAAATAAGTGAGTTTTCAATGCATTTATGTGCATAATTTAAATTTGAACTACATGCACATGCTCACGTGCATATAAATTGGTTTAAAAATCAAATCTTTGTCCTCGGCTGCATGCTTAGGTCCCATGCAAGAAATGGGAATGAATGTCAAGCACCCTGCCACCGTCACTCGGCCGCAAACATTGAGATACCTGGTTTTTAAATTCTAGTAAATCCAAAACTCGTCTGAAATTCATGAAACTTGGCATGCTTTCATGGAGCGGCATCAACATGGCGTGGTAAAGTTTTGTCCCATTTGGGGCAGGTTTGGGTATATGCTTCTCACAAACCAGAGCTTCTCACAACAAGCATGATGGTTTCGGTAGGGAACGCCCCAACTTTGGGGGCGAAACGATATCCATTGGCTCTAATTGCTTTCAAATTATTTTCTCGTGTCAACATAGAACAACAGGAGTGTTGTGTTATTTTTTGTGATTTTTCGGGGTTCGTTTGGACATTTTTATGAATTAAGTGAGTTTTCAAAGCATTTATGTGCATAATTTAAATTTCAACTACATGCACATGCTCCCGTGCATATAAATTGATTGAAAAATCAAATCTTTGTCCTCGGGTGCATGCTTAGGTCCCATGCAAGAAATGAGAATGAATGTCAAGCACCCTGCCACCGTCACTCGGCCGCAAACATTGAGATACCTGGTTTTTAAATTCTAGTAAATCCAAAACTCGTCTGAAATTCATGAAACTTGGCATGCTATCATGGAGCGGCATCAACATGGCGTGGTAAAGTTTTTATCCCATTTGGGGCAGGTTTGGGTATATGCTTCTCACAAACCAGAGCTTCTCACAACAAGCATGATGGTTTCGGTAGGGAACGCCCCAACTTTGGCGACAAAACGATATCCATTGGCTCTAATTGCTTTCAAATTATTTTCTCGTGTCAACATAGAACAACAGGAGTGTTGTGTTATTTTTTGTGATTTTTCGGGGTTCGTTTGGACATTTTTATGAATTAAGTGAGTTTTCAATGCATTTATGAGCATAATTTAAATTTCAACTACATGCACATGCTCCCGTGCATATAAATTGATTGAAAAATCAAATCTTTGTCCTCGGGTGCATGCTTAGGTCCCATGCAAGAAATGAGAATGAATGTCAAGCACCCTGCCACCGTCACTCGGTCGCAAACATTGAGATACCTGGTTTTTAAATTCTAGTAAATCAAAAACTCGTCTGAAATTCATGAAACTTGGCATGCTATCATGGAGCGGCATCAACATTGCGTGGTAAAGTTTTTATCCCATTTGGGGCAGGTTTGGGTATATGCTTCTGACAAACCAGAGCTTCTCACAACAAGCATAATGGTTTCGGTAGGGAACGCCCCAACTTTGGCGACGAAATGATATCCATTGCCTGTAATTGCTTTTAAATTTTTTTCTCATGTCAACATAGAACAAGAGGAGTGTTGTTTTATTTTTTGTGATTTTTCAGGGTTCGTCTGGAAATTTTTATGCATTAAGTGAGTTTTCAATGCATTTATGTGCATAATTCAAATTTGAACTACATGCACATGCTCCCGTGCATATAAATTGGTTGAAAAATCAAATCTTTCTCCATGGGTGCATGCTTGGGTCCCATGCAAGAAATGGGAATGAATGTCAGGCACCCTGCCACCGTCACTTGGCCGCAAACACTGAGATACCGTGTATTTAAATTCTAGTAAATCCAAAACTCGTCTGAAATTCATGAAACTTGGCATGCTATCATGGAGCAGCATCAACATGGCATGGTAAAGTTTTTGTCCTATTTGGGGCAGGTTTGGGTATATGCTTCTCACAAACCAGAGCTTCTCACAACAAGCATGATGGTTTCGGTAGGGAACGCCCCAACTTTGGGGATGAAACGATATCCATTGCCTCTAATTGCTTTCAAATTATTTTCTCGTGTCAACATAGAACAACAGGAGTGTTGTGTTATTTTTTGTGATTTTTCAGGGTTCGTTTGGACATTTTTATGAATTAAGTGAGTTGTCAATGCATTTATGTGCATAATTTAAGTTTGAACTACATGCACATGCTCCTGTGCATATAAATTGATTGAAAAATCAAATCTTTGTCCTCGGGTGGATGCTTAGGTCCCATGCAAGAAATGAGAATGAATGTCAAGCACCCTACCACCGTCACTCGGCCGCAAACATTGAGATACCTGGTTTTTAAATTCTAGTAAATCCAAAACTCGTCTGAAATTCATGGAACTTGGCATGCTATCGTGGAGCGGCATCAACATGGCGTGGTAAAGTTTTTGTCCTATTTGGGGCAGGTTTGGGTATATGCTTCTCACAAACCAGAGCTTCTCACAACAAGCATGATGGTTTCGGTAGGGAATGCCCCAACTTTGGCGACGAAACGATATCCATTGCCTCTAATTGCTTTCAAATTATTTTCTCGTGTCAACATAGAACAACAGGAGTGTTGTGTTATTTTCTGTGATTTTTCAGGGTTCGTCTGGACATTTTTATGAATTAAGTGAGTTTTCAATGCATTTATGTGCATAATTTAAATTTGAACTACATGCACATGCTCCCGTGCATATAAATTGATTGAAAAATCAAATCTTTGTCCTCGGGTGCATGCTTAGGTCCCATGCAAGAAATGGGAATGAATGTCAAGCACCCTGCCACCGTCACTCGGCCGCAAACATTGAGATACCTGGTTTTTAAATTCTAGTAAATCCAAAACTCGTCTGAAATTCATGAAACTTGCCATGCTATCATGGAGCGGCATCAACATGGCGTGGTAAAGTTTTTATCCCATTTGGGGCAGATTTGGGTATATGCTTCTGACAAACCAGAGCTTCTCACAACAAGCATGATGGTTTCGGTAGGGAACGCCGCAACTTTGGGGACCAAATGATATCCATTGCCTCTAATTGCTTTTAAATTTTTTTCTCATGTCAACATAGAACAAGAGGAGTGTTGTTTTATTTTTTGTGATTTTTCAGGGTTCGTCTGGACATTTTTATGCATTAAGTGAGTTTTCAATGCATTTATGTGCATAATTCAAATTTGAACTACATGCACATGCTCCCGTGCATATAAATTGGTTGAAAAATCAAATCTTTGTCCTTGGGTGCATGCTTGGGTCCCATGCAAGAAATGGGAATGAATGTCAAACATCCTGCCACCGTCACTCAGCCGCAAACATTGAGATACCTGGTATTTAAATTCTAGTAAATCCAAAACTCGTCTGAAATTCATGAAACTTGGCATGCTATCATGGAGCGGCATCAACATGGCATGGTAAAGTTTTTGTCCCATTTGGAGCAGGTTTGGGTATATGCTTCTCACAAAGCAAAGCTTCTCACAACAAGCATGATGGTTTCGGTAGGGAACGCCCCAACTTTGGGGACCAAATGATATCCATTGCCTCTAATTTCTTTGGAAGATATTGGTCGTCGGGGGCGCGTTATCGTGGCACGATTTACCTATGATCCAAGGTTAGTGTGACATGTTCCCAAGTTATTGGTCGTAACCGGTGGCCGTTGTTGTGGAAGGCGCTGGCGAGGCGTTTGGTTGGCTCGTAAGGGGTCCCGGCCCCGTGTGGCCTTGGCGGTCCAGACGTCCCAGTTGGCAGGGGGAACGCGTAATGGCTTCTCCTTTGTTGGTACAATGAGCCCACCAACGGCGGCACAGAGGTACCAGGGGCCATCATTGTGATGCCAGCCGCTAGTCCCTCTGCTCCATTGTCCACCATCTCCGATGTTCTGCCTTGCCAGCCCGGGTTTGGCTCTTCGCCGTTGCCCCGGTGGAGCCCGCCTAGCCTGGTGACACCCCGGTGGCGCGCCTCTTAGGTGTGGTGGGTGGCGCCACGCGCGGGATTGCCTCCGCGGGGCCCTCTGGGCTCCCCCCAGGGGCACGAGGAGACGCAGCAGGGGCAGGCGCGGGTCCTCGAAGGTGTCCGCGGTGCTGGCCCGATGCGGCAAGGCGCCGCACCCTCACAAGCAGCATCGAGCAGCTCGGCGATGCAGGCGAGCAAGGCATCACGGCTAAGTTTTGCTAACCTGCACTGCAGCAGCTCGTGCGCCACGATGAGCGTGGCTCGTGTGGTTGCCTGCTCCTGGCAAGCGTGCAGGGACAATGCCACGGTGTAGCCAGAGGACTGCGCAGTGGCACGGTTACAACACTGCACAGGAGAGGGTGGGAGCGGCCCGCGCCGCCGGTGGTGGTCGACACTAGTATCCCCGCCGACCGCGGGGAGCATATGGTGATGATGAGCTCCACGGACGAGGGGCGCCACCTGGGTGGCGCGAGCAGCCAACACTCAGCGCAAGCTCGAGGGGACTCTGCCATCGGTACGACGGAATGGACACTGTGCGGGGATGGAGAAGGGACTCGACACGGCCCTACCTGGTGTGCCCAATGTCGCATTCAGGGCTCCGCAGACCCAAGGTTCGAACTCTGGCGCGTGTGCGAACAACTCAACCTCCCAGCCAACCAGTTCGTTATCCCCACGGCTTAGTTCGATGAACGAGGAAGAAGATGGACACAACAGTTTACCCAGGTTCAGGCCACCTTGCGGTGTAAGACCCTACTCCTGCTTTCTGGTGGTTTAGCCTCACGAGGGGCTGAGGATGAACTGGTACAAGGGAAGAACAACCTCATCAGGTCTTCTCTGGTGTGGGTGTGAGTTGATAATGTACCGATCTAGCCAACCCCCTTCCTACGGTCATGGCTAGCCTATATTTATAGTGGCCTTGGTCCTCTTCCACCAAAACGAAGGCGGGAAGGGTTCTCACGGTGCCCAATTTGAAAGGGGACAAGTATTACATCTTATCCTGATGAAAGGTGTTCTTCTCCTGCAAGGCTTCTGGTCGTGACACTACGGTTGGCTCGGTGATGACATCTGTCCTGCCATTCCGGCGGTCTTGGTCTCGTTGCACGGGAATGGAAACCTTTGGCTGATTCCTTGGGACCCCGCGCCTGCACTTGCCTCCTTAGCACCAAAGAGGAAACATGCTCCTCTACGCCCGCTGGTGCCCACCTGGCGTTGGTGGTCATGGCTTGCGTCACCAAAACCTCGTGAGGTTGCACACCTGCATAGAAATCTCCACTCCTCAGGAGCCAGCCTAGGGAGGCCCCTCCCTCCGGAGGTCTTGATGTTGCCAACCTTGCGAGCCTTGGCCCCTCGCGAGGATCTTGTCTTGAAGGTGTTGTAAATGGGCCGTACCTGGCCGTCGATGGGGCCTCACCATGGGCCGTAGGCAGGCAAGTCTTGGTACCCTGGTTTCCAGAACGCCGACAGTTGCCCAGACTGTACACAGGCGCGATGGCGAGGATACAACTTCACCAAGCATCCAAGTCGAGACCAAGCCAGATAAGCAGCTCTTTGAGGGATCAAAGGGTGGATCAAGAAGACCAAGACAATCCAAGGGAACAAAATGTCACTAAAGGAAAGCCTCCCTTGCTGGGCAGACGAGCCTGGTCATGTCGAGGCCGCCCCAAGGACGAATCCAAGGTTTCCCCGGCAGGCTTGCTGGGGCCGCTAAGGGCGAATCTCCCCGCCAAGACTCCACCGCTCCACCGCACAGTGACGCAAGTCACTTATCAGTGTGGTGTCGAGCCCCCAAGTGATCAAGTGGCTGTCATTTGGCACGTGGCGGCCATTTGGAAGGGAGATTACCCGTATATGACACCCGTCCAGAGGCGTGTCATGCAGACAGGTAGAAGATGATTAAGCTGCATGGCAGGCTTGCCGGGCTGCATCCTCAGCGTGACACCTAGCAGTGCATTTAACGTACTTTTTCCTAACTCCCAGAGTTAGGTATGATAACACTGTTTGCTATCTAATCCGTGGATAATGGCTATTTTGCCACGGTGGTAACCCCTAAGGCTATAAAAGGAGGGCCATGGCAACCTAGATAAGGATTTGGACCCCAGCGCACTTGTACGCGCGTAGCTTCTCTCCCCGAGAGTCGTGGTCAGCGCACAGTAGATGCCAGAGGATGGATAAAGAGAGGAGGAGGCTCGAGGGGACCAGTGGGCTCAAGAGGTGGGGTCAGCATGAGCGAGCGAGGGACGCAAGACATACCTAGGTTCGGGGCTCTTCGGAGAGATAATACCCCTAGTCCTGTCGAGTTTGGTTTATATGAAACAGTACAAAATTGCTCCTAGAGCTGTATGGAGGAAGAAGGAAGGTAGGCCAAGGCTTAGGCTGCTCCCTCTCCCTGTGCATATGGGTGTGGCTAGTCTGATCGTATGTTGCGTGCGTGCCCGTATGCATGAGGGCTCCTGGGGGGTTTTAAAGGTCAACCCCCCAGGGGTACAATGGTAATGTTAAAGGGCCATAGGGCCAGGTTGTCATCGTCCGGGAAACCGGTGGTGGGACCCGCCAGGTTCTCCGGGCGCGAGCCCCATGTGCCAGGAAGCAATGTTTGCCCTCTTGTCGATCGTCACCAAGTGGCCGGGTCGAGTCCGCTACAGTGGCATACCGCCTGGTCGCCGTCCGCTGGCGTCAGCAGTGATGACCGGTGCGCTGTAGCCACACCGGCCCTGGTCAGCAGGGTAGATGGGGCACTGTTGCCACACCTCCACTGGTCAGAGGAGTTGGTGAGGCACTATTGCCTTGCTCATCCTTGAATGGAGAATTTTTGTCACATCCCTAGTTCGGGTATGCCTAGTGCTAGCATCTGGTGTTACATCGTGTTTAATTCCCCCAGAAAGTTGAAATGGGGATGACAGATACCCCCAGCACCACTTAAACCAACAAGGGTTTACTAAAATTCTTTTCAATGAACCTGAAATGCCCTTCTAAAATGTCATCATCTTTGCCTTGGTCTAGAACTTCTGACAAAAATGGTGCACACTTTTCTAGGACATCATAAGGTCACTGGATTAAATCATATGTTATTTGCATTTGGACATTTAAATGCTATAAAATATTTTAAATGTCCAAATAATCATAAACCAAAATGTTTCCTGTTGGATATATTCCATACAGTGGGCATGAGAAGTTTCGTGATTTTTTAGTTAGTTTTAGTATTTTAATTAAAGCCCTGAAGTTACAAAATAAAAGAAAACATAAACAAAAACCGAAAATAAAAGAGAGAGAGAGAGAGAGAGGCTACTGACCTTGCCTCACCTGCCCTAGCAGCACCTGGCCCAATACTATAGCCTGGACCAGCTTAACAGGCGCCGTCTTCAAATTCTGCCAGTAGGCAGAGGCGTGTCGAACGCACGCGCGCCCGAGCTCCACCTCCTGCTTCCACCTCCTGCTTCCCCTTCGTCATTTCCTCGCACCACGGAGACGGCCACAAAGCCCCTTGCTCTCTGGTTCTCTCTCCCCCTCGCTCCTTTGCTTCCCCTCCCGATGGCCGAGCGCTGCCATCGCCGCCACTCGTTGTTGCCACGGCCACCGGCCCTCCCTCGCCTATCCAACGTGCTCGAGAGATCGGCCACGCCGTCCCCATCAACTCCACCGAGCCACATGAGCTGGGAAGCACTGCAACACCCTCGACATCATCGTCTTCTACCTCGGGCCACTGAGATCACCGGCGCCGATTCGCGCCACCCGGGTCGTCCCCAGCCCCGCCGTCTGCACCCTTCACCTCGCCGTGAGCCTTGGTCCTTTTCCCCCCTTTTCCCATCATCGTCCACGTGTCGTAGCACAGTAACCCCCCCCCCCCGCGAGCTCCCGCGCCGCCGTCCTCCATGGCCAGCAGGCCCATGCTCCTAAGCTCTTCCCCTCGCGGTCGAGCATAGCAACGCGCTCAGCGCGTCTCCAGGCGATCAAAACACCCAACCACTGCTCCTAACGTGCTCTGAGGCGTAGACTCGGTCGATGCCCGAACTCCGGCCGCCGCCCAGCTCGATGCCACAGCTGCTACGGTCCACCTCGCTCCCTCCCATGGCCACCGCTGGATGCGCGCGTGCGCCAGCAACCCATAGCCGCAAACCGCGAGTCGAACGGTCGCCGGACGGTGAATCTCGAGCACCTCCGCCGCTCTGTTTGGTCACCGGCGGCTAACCGCCGGTGCGTCTAACGTGGCAAAGTCATTAGTGGCTGATGACGCCCTAATTAACCCCCTGGCTGACTGACACATGGGCCCCACGCCCTAATTAAGCCCAACTTTATTTTTGCTTAGATTAATTATAACCCAGCGGGACCCGCACGTCAGAGTTGACCATGCTGACGTGGCCGTTGACCAGACCCACCTGTCCGTGACACTAATGACACTGGGCCACTGACCAGTGGGTCCTGCTGGTCAGGCTTGACCTGGACCGCACAGTTGACCTGCTGACGCAGTAATGCATTTTCTGGATTTATTCTTATTCAGGAAATTCCAGAAACTAGTGCTAACTTCTAAAAATCATAGAAATTAATCTGTAACTCCAAATGCAAAGATTTATATATGAAAAATGATCAAAAAAATCAAATCTATCGATCTGTACTAGTTTCATGCATGTTAAAGCAACTTAACCCTGCTTTATATATCAAAACAAAATAAAGCACTATTTAAATTCATAAGATGAGTTTGGGGTTGAACCTTTGGTTCAAAATGGCTCAAACCCATCTGGTTGTAGTTGCATTAGCCCAACACACTCATTTTGCCATGTCATGTGCATGCATCATATTGTTGCATATCGCCATGTATTGATTGTGTTACCGGTGTAATCTCCGTGGTAGGTTCTGCTCCCGAGGATATTCACGAGTATCCAGATGAAGGGCAGTACCCCTCGACCACTCTGTCAGGCAAGCAAAACCCCCTTGTTCATTTTGATACAATCCCACACTCTCGCTCCTGCTCTCTTTTACTGCACTAGGACAACAACGATTCAACTGTTACATGCTGCGGTAGTTGAACCCCTTTCCTTTGCATGACCTGTCATTGCCACAGTAAATAGATGAAACCCACTAGCATGAGTAGGAGTTGTTTGAGCCCTGATGTGCCTACTCATTCATGATTGTTTCTTATGCCTGCTATTGCTTGGAGTTGAGTCAGGTCTGATTCACCAGGGATGAATTGGAGGTGTCTGAACATGTCTTACTATTGAGAGCTAAGTGTGTGAACACGATTTGGTAAAGGTAGCGGTGAGAGGCCATGTACGACTACATGGTGGGTTGTCTCATTGAAACCGTCCTCAGGGACTGAGTTCTGTGTTTGTGATCCATGAACAGCTACTACCACACATTGGGATCCTTACTTGACTCTCTCGGCTTCTTAACCACCCTTGTCCTCTGTCCAGGAGTTGGAAGTAGTTTCTACTGTTTGTAGTATGTTGGAGGCCGTGCGCAGCGCTGGCCCAAGGGGTGGGCTGTGATGCGGTAGGCACGTGGCCGGGTATGCCGGGGGCTCATTTGGTGTCACGAAACTCTATACACATCGTTCGGGGCCGTATGTGGAAACGTCGGCCGAACTCCCTGCGGATGGAACCTGAATAGGCGATAAACCTGGACTAGAGACTTGAGTGTTTAGGTAGGCCATGGCCGACACCCTCGTTGGGCTTCCGCTTGAAGGTTGCGGAGTACAAGTCGTGTAAACGGCGGTAAGTGGTGAGAGCGTGTGTGAAGAAGCACACCCCTGCAGGGTTAACATCATCTATTCGAATAGCCGCGTCCACGGTAAAGGACTTCTGGGTTGCCTGTACAGTTCATAGACAAGTGAAAGTGGATACTCTAAAATGCGCAAGATAAGCGTGAGTGCTATGGATGGCGTTCTCGTTGGAAGACGGGAGCGGATCCATAGTGGTGTATTGATTGGTGAATATGTGGACTCATGTGCGCCACCCCAAAAGAGTTACTTGCAGTCGTAGTTCAGGATAGCCACCGAGTCAAAGCTGGCTTGCCGCAGTTAAACTTCACCACCCCCTTTGTTGATACTGATGCATATGTAGCTAGTTCTAAGGTAAGTCTTGCTAGGTACATTTGTACTCACGTTTGCTTAATATATGTTTTTGTAGAGAGACTTCAGTCTCACTAGTAGTTCCGCGTGGACTTCGACGTTTAGCTTGTTACCTTAGGTACAATCTTGTGCCCTCGGCAGGGTCTTGTAGATAGTCAGGCTTCTCAGCCTTTTTCTTTTGTAGTTGTCTGTACTCAGACAAGATAAGCTTACGCATGTGCTTATTGCTTGTATGACTTGAATGCTGGGTCATGAGACCCATGTTTGTAATATCTGGCTCTTCGGAGCCTAATGAATAAATACTTTGAGTTGTAGAGTTTTGTTGTGATGCCATGTTGTATTTACACATATCGGGCATATTGTGTGTATGATTGAAATGCTTGGTATGTGTGGGATACGACAACCTAGTTGTTTATCCTTGGTAGCCTCTCTTATGGGGAAATGTAGTCTAGTGCTTCCGCTGAGCCATGGTAGTCTGCTACAGCCCGGTTTACCAGAGTCCTGCTAGCCCAGTTACTACTGCTCCGAACACTTAGACTGGCTGGCATGTGATCCACTTCGTTCCTGTGTCTGTCCCTTCGGGGAAATGTCACGCGGTGACTTCCGGAGTCCTGCTAGCCTGCTACAGCCCGAGTTCCCGGAGTCCTATTAGCCCAGTTGCTACAGCCCGGATTCACACACTAAT
This sequence comes from Aegilops tauschii subsp. strangulata, assembly GCF_002575655.3. NCBI lineage: Eukaryota > Viridiplantae > Streptophyta > Magnoliopsida > Poales > Poaceae > Aegilops > Aegilops tauschii. The sequence continues at coordinate 157,857,957 of NC_053039.3, forward strand.
GACCGACACGTTCGACGCTGGTTCATGTATGCCTGTCCCCGTAAGTTAGCGCCACTTTGGGTTCACGACTAGTCATGTCGGCCCGGGTTCTCTGTCATACGGATGCTAGCGACACTATCATATACGTGAGCCAAAAGGCGCAAACGGTCCCTGGCCAGGTAAGGTGGCACCCGTGGGAATACCGTGCGTGAGGCCGCAAAGTGATATGATGTGTTACATGCTAGATCGGTGTGACTTAGGATTGGGGTCCTGACAGCTTTGGTATTAGAGCATGACTGCCTGTAGGATTACCAAGCCAAACTAGTCGAAGTTAAGTCTAGAAATGCTTTAGTTATGTAAGGGAATTGATTGTGGAAGGGAATGTAAGGCTCTTTTTACTCCTTTACCTTATGCCCTTCTGATCTGAGTCATCTTACTTTCCTACGGGGATTAAGAACTAGCCTTCTCATCTTTCTATCAGGATAACGTGTTACTAATCTGTAGACCTATAAGATTGATGGTTTCAAGCCCCGGTTCAGTTTCTACTACTTCTCTGTGTTGAAGTTGATCTCAGCACCTTGATATTGTGATGCTAACTGGTTGTGCCACCATTTTGCGGGATGTATCAAATCTTTTTGAGCATTACAGCCGTTATGCTGTCCGAGTCATCCTAGGTTTCGAAATAGTCTGATGCATTTGCAACTTCCTTCTTTCCTTTCCCGAAGTTCCTTTGGGCCAGTTTAACCACACTAATCGGTGAGTTGAGGTACTCTGTTGCCTCGGCATATATGTGGAGCTATTAATATGACCCTAGGTGTCTTAGAGAACCACCTAGTAATCTAGCCATTTCTTGTGTTCCCAGTGTGATGATTCTGGCCATCATTCTCGAAAGCATTCCGTGATGCCACTTAGTTAGTAGGCATTCTATTCCTGGGTTTCTGAACTCGAGATTCGCCCTACTTACTTCATGTTGATAGTGTTGCTAGTTCCTTTAGGATATTAGTAACCTTTGCGATAGTCCTCGAGGTTCATGGTATATCCTTCTTCCAAATATCATGAACTGCTTATGGAAGAAGTTCCTCGTGGAACCGAAAGATCACAACCAGAGTGCTCTTGACGAGTTCTCGATTCTATGTTGTGACTCTGTTAGTTCTACCTTCTCTGCATGGGTTATCCGGAAGAAATCTATTGAACTTGGTTCGACATACTAATCTATGCATCCACAACTCAGAAAGTTATATGTTCCTTGGAGTTGTCCCTCTTTAGTTTATTCTGACCCTGTCTATCAATTGATAGTCAGGAGTAGTTGTGCATTCATGTCATCGATACCTCATATTCTTGTGGTCTGTCAAGCCATTCTATTCTGGAATGACTAGGAGAAACAAACTCCAGTACCTTGTCCACTTCGAGGATTGGGTCAAAGTAGTTGTATTCCGTGGATCAAAATGCCAATCCAGCTTTTGCTCTGTTCGACCCTGGAGTATTACCCCCTTTATGTCGAGAATGTCATAGGAATTGCACAACCTCTTATGAATTATTTCCGTAGTGATACTTCTTGCCATAGCTATTCATTCTTTGGTCCCCGTGTTATTGTAACCAGGATGCCAACCGATGAATTGTGATGTGTGAAATCAATACTCCTAGCAACCTCGTTGCTTGGTAGTTAAAAGACAATAATTTCATTCTTAGCGTGTTGGTTATTGAATCATCATTCTAAGACAAATTGTGCTACATAGTCCTTATTTCCGGGCTCTTCGATCAATGAGTTAGGCTCGTGTCAAACCCTCGCACTTTTGATCATATCATCCTGCCCAGAAAAGCAAGATTGTTCTCGAGCTTAGTAGCATATCGGTGGTTCGTGATTTTCCGAATATCTTCTCGGAAGTGTTACCAGGTTGTCACCTGACCGCTATGTTGAGTTCGTAATCAAGTTGGTTTCTTGTAAACCACCCCTTCTCCAAGAATCCGTGTTGGATACCCCTGAGTTAGTTGGTTAAGCCAAACAACAACTTGGATAGTTGGAAGATAAAAGCTTGTCTAACTTAGTTCATTTTTAAGGGATGTCTTTTTGTTTGTTTGTGTGTTGAAGAAAGATGATGTCTTCATCGATTGATCTCGTGACCAGTTGATGGATCTATTGTCTTGTCCAAACTTTGATTTGAGTGTGGGCTATCCTCGAATCAAATCAGAACCAATGATGTTCGTAATGTTGTCTTACTCATGGTTGATCCCCCGAGCATACACCATTACATCTTTTGGTCTGACCAATGCTATCACCGTGTTCACTTAATTGTGGGATTCCATATATATGGAAGCCTGGATGGATTGTTGTTGAGCCCATTGACAACATTTTCATCTTGTCCATGATTCATGTTGAACATCTAAGATTAGTGTTGGAAACTTTTGAAAGCATTTTCTTCGTGCTAGCTCATGAAGTTTATGTTTTGATGGAAGAAGTGACTTCCTCTAATTCACGTGCATATGATGCAAGTTGCTGCCGTGAATTTGAGAAAAGTTTGTTTCGCTTCCTCTGGAATCATCCCAAGTCAGTCAGGCATACGTGCGAAGTATTCTGTGGTCTGGAGACTTGCAACCTTCATTCTATATAAATCCCTAGCACACCAAGCCACTGATTGATTTGTTCAAGGAGAAGAAGTTTCTTCTTAAGAGCTAGACTTACGCAAGGACTTCGATATCCTCGATGATGGTTCCCCACCTAAACTCGGTAGTGTTTATTATAAGACTACTACGTGGTCATGCTTGTCTTGGATAGCGTGTTCATAGCTTTGTAGCAGAACCAGCTCATGTTTTGGAGCTTGCTATCGTAGTTCATTTCCCGAGAATCTCGCAATGTCATCTCGTCGGTTTGTGTTGCACACTTTCTTTTCCAGACATGCTATCTGAAATATCCTATTACCAACCAGATCTGAATCTCAGGCAGATATGATAGTTGGAACTTTTCCAGGATCTATGATGTAGGTCCCGACAAGGTTGATGTTCTAGCCAACACACCTAGCTAGAAGATCTATCATTGCAGTATCTTTGACCATCTCTCCATGAGGATTTCGTGCGACTTATTCTAGAAGTTGTTCCTTAGGGATCCTTGTGCTCTCAGTTTCCTCGATGATTCTATAACCACTCAAACGTTGGAAACACTCTCGACTATTGAGTTTTTCCCCAGTTACCAGGATCATTCCCAGCATTTGCATTTTGTTCCCAGCTTGCACCTCGGTAATTGTTGTCCAGGATCATCTTCAAAAGTGGACTTACCATGGGTCCCATCCATCTCCGATGATAAGCAAATCATCCATTATGTTGTCTTCAACAAGGTAGTCCACATCATCCGCCCTAGCCCAAGTATGTCATTCTTGCGAACTCCTTCAATTGATTGCTTGAGATTTGCCCTAGGCTGGTATAGAGAATTTTATTGATCTCTGAATCAAAAGTAATTCTTTTTTCCACTTAAGGGATAATTCTACGAGTCATTCTTCTCTAAGGTGTCTCGTTATGGTATCATGGCAACTCAAATCCTTGCTACGTTGACAACCGTTCACCACCCTCTTAGGTGTGGAATTGTTGCCTACCTAGTGAACCTTTGTCATGTGTTTCACTCCATCCCTCTGGACGTTTGCTTCGTGTCTCAGCTCGAGAGATGTTTCAGCATCTCCCTCCATGAGTTGATCCTGAGTTGTTCAATCTTTGATAAGATCAATCCTTCTAGAGTTTTCCCTTTCCTCTCATTGTCATGTTAGTTGGAGTTCTTAGAGCAAGACATCGAGACAATGATGGTGATCGAATCAACGTTCTTATGAAGTGCCACCTGGATCATGAAGATTGTGTTAGTTTGCGTCCCCCCTTCACCTTACCTTACGCTTGGTTCTCGGGACGAGATTCTTGTTTAGTGGGGGTGAGCTGTCACATCCCTAGTTCTAGTCTGCCCAGTGCTAGCATCTGGTGTTGCATCATGTTTAATTCCCCCAGAAAGTTGAAATGGGGATGATAGAAACCCCCAGCACCACTTAAACCATCTAGGGTTTACTAAAATTCTTTTCAATGAACCTGAAATGCCCTTCTAAAATGTTCATCATCTTTGCCTTGGTCTATAACTTCTGAACAAAATGGTGCACACTTTTCTAGAACATCATAAGGTCACTGGATTAAATCATATGTTATTTGTATTTGGACATTTAAATGCTACAAATATTTTAAATGTCCAAATAATCATAAACCAAAATGTTTCTTGTTGGATATATTCCATACAGTGGGCATGAGAAGTTTCATGATTTTTGAGTTAGTTTTAGTATTTTAATTAAAGCCCTGAAGTTACAGAATAAAAGAAAACATAAACAAAAACCGAAAATAAAAGAGAGAGAGAGGCTACTGACCTTGCCTCACTTGGCCTAGCAGCACCTGGCCCAATACTATAGCCCGGCCCAGCTTAACAGGCGCCGTCTTCAAATTCTGCCAGTAGGCAGAGGCGTGTCGAACGCGCGCACCCGAGCTCCAACTCCTGCTTCCCCTTCGTCCTGTCCTCACGCCACGGAGACGGCCACAAAGCCCCTTGCTCTCTGGTTCTCTCTCCCCCTCGCTCCTCTGCTTCCCCTCCCGATGGCTGAGCGCTGCCGTCGCCGCCGCTCGTTGTTGCCACGGCCACCGGCCCTCCCTCGCCCATCCAACGTGCTCGAGAGATCCGCCATGCCGTCCCCATCAACTCCATCGAGCCACATGAGCTGGGAAGCACTGGAACACCCTCGACGTTGTCGTCTTCTACCTCGGGCCACCGAGATCGCCGGCGCCGATTCGCGCCACCCGGGTCGTCCCCAACCCCACCGTCTGCACGCTTCACCTCGCCGTGAGCCCTGGTACTTTCCCCCCTTCTCCCATCGTCGTCCGTGTGCCGTAGCGCAGTACCACCCCGTGAGCTCCCGTGCCGCTGTTCACCATGGCCGGCAGGCCCGTGCTCCTGAGCTCTTCCCCTCGCGGTCGAGCATACCAATGCGCTCAGCGCCTCTCCAGGAGCTCAAAACACCCAACCGCTACTCCTAACGTGCTCTGAGGCGTCGACTCGGTCGATGCCCGAACTCCGGCCGCCGCCCAGCTCGACGGCACCGCATTACGGTCCACCTCGCTCCCTCCTGTGGCCATCGCTGGATGTGCGCGTGCGCCAGCAACCCATAGCAGCAAACCACGAGTGGAACGGTCACCGGACGGCGAATCCCGAGCGCCTCCGCCGCTCTGTTTGGTCGCCGGCGGCTAATCGCTGGTGCGTCTGACGTGGCACAGTCATTAGTGGCTGATGACGCCCTAATTAACCCCCTGGCTGACTGACACATGGGGCCCACGCCCTAATTAACCACAACATTATTTTTGCTTAGATTAATTATAACCCAGTGGGACCCGCACATCACAGTTGACCATGTTGACGTGGCCGTTGACTAGACCCACCTGTCCGTGACACTAATGACACTGGGCCACTGACCAGTGGGTCCTGCTCGTCAGGTTGGACCTGAACCACACAGTTGACCTGCTGACGCAGTAATGCATTTTCTGGATTTATTCTTATTCAGGAAATTCCAGAAAATAGTGCTAACTTCTAAAAATCGTAGAAATTAATCTGTAACTCCAAAAATGATCAGAAAAATCGAATCTATGCATCTGTACTGGTTTCATGCATGTTAAAGCAACTTAACCCTGATGTTTATATCAAAACATGATAACACACTATTTAAATTCATAAGATGAGTTGGGGGTTGAACCTTTGGTTCAAAATGGCTCAAACCCATCTGGTTGTAGTTGCATTAGCCCAACACACTCATTTTGCGATGTCATGTGCATGCATCATATTGTTGCATATCGCCATGTATTGATTGTGTTACCGGTGTAATCTCCATGGTAGGTTCTGCTCCCGAGAATATTCACGAGTATCCAGTTGAAGGGCAGTACCCCTCGACCACTCTGTCAGGCAAGCAAAACCCCCTTGTTCACTTTGATACAATCCCACTCTCTCGCTCCTGCTCTCTTTTACTGCACTAGGACAACAACAATTCAACTGTTACATGCTGCGGTAGTTGAACCCCTTTCCTTTGCATGACCTGTCATTGCCATAGTAAATAGATGAAACCCACTAGCATGAGTAGGAGTTGTTTGAGCGCTGATGTGCCTACTCATTCATGCTTGTTTGTTATGCCTGCTACTGCTTAGAGTTCAGTCAGGTCTGATTCACCGGGGATGAATTGGAGGTGTGTGAACATGTCTTACTGTTGAGAGCAAAGTGTGTGAACACGATTTGGTAAAGGTAGCGATGAGAGGCCATGTAGGAGTACATGGTGGGTTGTCTCATTGAAACCGTCCTCAGGAAATGAGTTCTGTGTTTGTGATCCATGAACAGCTACTACCACACATTGGGATCATTAATTGACTCTCTCGGCTTCTTAACCACCCTTGTCCTCTGTCCAGGAGTTGCAAGTAGTTTTTGCTGTTTGTAGTATGCCAGAGGCCGTGCGCAGCGCTGACCCGAGGTGTGGGCTGTGATGCGGTAGGCACGTGGCCGGATATGCCGGGCACCCGTTTGGTGTTGCGGAACCCTGTACACATCGTTCGGGGCCGTATGTGGAAACCTCGGCCGGACTCCCTGTGGATGGAACCTGAATAGGCGATAAACCTGGACTAGAGACTTGAGTGTTTAGGTAGGCCGTGGCCGACACCCTCGTTGGGCTTCCGCTTGAAGGTTGCCGAGTACATGTCGTGTATACGCCGGTAAGTGGTGAGAGCGTGTGTGAAGAAGTACACCCCTACAGGGTTAACATCATCTATTCGAATAGCCGCGTCCACGGTAAAGGACTTCTGGGTTGCCTGTACAGTTCATAGACAAGTGAAAGAGGATACTCTACAATGTGCAAGATAAGCGTGAGTGCTATGGATGGCGTTCTCACAGGAAGATGGGAGCGGATCCATAGTGGTGTATTGATTGGTGAATATGTGGACTCGTGTGCGCCACCCCAAAAGAGTTACTTGCAGTCGTAGTTCAGGATAACCACCGAGTCAAAGCTGGCTTGCTGCAGTTAAACTCCACCGCCCCCTTTGTTGATACTAATGCATATGTAGCTAGTTTTGATGTAAGTCTTGCTGGGTACATTTGTACTCACGTTTGCTCAATTTATGTTTTTGCAGAGAGACTTCAGTCTCACTGGTAGTTCCGCGTGGACTTCGACGTTTAGCTTGTTACCTCAGCTACGATCTTGTGCCCTCAGCAGGGTCTTGTAGATAGTCAGGCTTCTCAGCCTTTTTCTTTTGTAGTTGTCTGTACTCAGACAAGATAAGCTTCCGCATGTGCTTATTGCTTGTATGACTTGAATGCTGGGTCATGAGACCCATGTTTGTAATATCTGGCTCTTCGGAGCCTAATGAATAAATACTTTGAGTTGTAGAGTTTTGTTGTGATGCCATGTTGTATTTACACATATCGGGCATATTGTGTGTTTGATTGAAATGCTTGGTAGCCGCTCTTATGGGGAAATGTATTCTAGTGCTTCCACTGAGCCAAGGTAGTCTGCTACAGCCCGGTTTACCGGAGTCCTGCTAGCCTAGTTACTACTGCTCCGGAACACTTAGACTGGCCGGCATGTGATCCACTTAATTCCCATGTCTGTCCCTTCGGGGAAATGTCACGCGGTGACTTCCGGAGTCCTGCTAGCCTGCTACAGCCCGGGTTCCCGAAGTCCGGTTAGCCCAGTTGCTACAGCCCGGATTCACACGCTTATGACTGACACGTTCGACGCTGGTTCATGTATTCCTGTCCCCGTAAGTTAGCGCCACTTTGGGTTCATGACTAGTCATGTTGGCCCGGGTTCTCTGTCATATGGATGCTAGCGACACTATCATATACGTGAGCCAAAAGGCGCAAACGGTCCCGGGCCAGGTAAGGTGGCACCCGTGGGAATACCGTGTGTGAGGCCGCAAAGTGATATCATGGGTTACATGCTAGATCGGTGTGACTTAGGATTGGGGTCCTGACAATTTTCCCATCGTACAGCTGGGATGGGACGGGAGCTGACCCGCGGCCGGGTTGAGGAACACGCCATGGGGGATCTGGCTTGTTGGAGAAGTCTTGGTGCGTCGGGCTCGGCCGGGCTGGGCCACCGTCTTGGTCGGGTTCAAGAGTTCGGCCAGGTCGAGGGTCCTGGTCGGGTTGAGCAACCCGGCCAAGTGCGAGCCGGATTGAGGGGCGATGCTTGCCCCGATGATTTTGAAAAGTATCGGGGTTCCATTCCCTGCCCGGGGTTCATCCCCCTGATAGTAGTCCCCGAAGGTGTGAAGGTCCGCCGGCTTCAAGGAGGAGGGCCTTTGCAGTTTTACCCCCGAGGAGGCGGCCGATGGCAAAGCTTATGACTGCCGGGTCCGGCAACACCCACTGTGTGCCGGCTTCCGTCGAATCTTTGAGCAATCTTTTGGGCTCTGCGCAGGCACCGCGTGGCACTCGGGAGCCGAAGGGGCCTGACAGGCCACGTGCTTTATGGGACAGGGCGACGAGCCGGGGCCTGCCATTGTGCACCCTCGGCCCACATGCGCGCATTTATTGCGGCATCCACTAGTCAGTTGCCATTTTCGAGGCAGTTATTGCGCATGGTACGTGTGAAGTTATTGCGGCGAAGTGGGAGGGGCATGCGCAAACGATCCAACTTTCCCATGTTCGAGCCGTGGCTTATAAATTGGGAGGAGGGGGCGGCAGAAATCATTCTCGCTCGCGCTCCCCTTCATCTTCCTTCTGCTCTTGCGACCGCCGAATGCTGCAATGCTCCGCTACTCTTCGAGCAAAACTTCACCGCCAATCTTCTCTCGTCTTCCCTACTCTGCCCTGTATTGTCGATGGCGCTGCCGTCAGGCTCGTGGATGGGCTCCTCCATCATCGCCGAAGACATCCAGTATCTGCGTGATACTAGATGCCTGCTGAGGGAGACAGAGGTCACCGCGGGCCTACCGGAGGGCGAGTAGGAGCTGCGGCCAGAGGGGACCGAGCGCGTTGTCTTCTACAGCCACTTCAAGCGCGGGTTTGCCCTTCCTGTGAGTCATTTATTCCACACCTTCCTGGAGTTCTTCGGGCTCCAGCCACATCATCTCGGCGCGAACGCCATCCTGTAGCTCTTTGGCGTCGTCGCCCTGTGAGAGGGGTATCTGTGGGTCGAGCCCTCGATCGACCTCTGGGTCCGCTTCTTCTCCTTGAAGCAGCAGGGGCCGAAAGCCAGGGAGATGTCTTCTTGCGGGGCCGTCGTCATCTCGACGCTGACGCACGGGGGGTGCCCCAAGATGCTGCTGGAGGACTCTGCCAAGAAGTGGCAGAACTCCTTCTACGTCCATAACCTCGGCACGAACCGGATCAATCTGCCGCCCTTCGTCGACGCGACGCCGTAGGGGAAGCAGAACTTGCACTACTTCCCCAGGCACCCGTCGCAGGAGGTGCTCAACCTGTGCCAGCAGGTGGTGGAGATTAAGGAGTGGGAGGGGCTCACCAGCATGGACCTCGTTGCAGCCTTCATCATGTGCCGGATGCTACCGCTGCAGCACCGCACCCACATCATCGATCTGATAACCGGTCTTCAAGAACCCAACAAGATGTCGAACCTGCACTTGGGGGCGGACCAGATCGGCCATCGGGTCAACGACATTTCCAAGGCTGTGCTGAAGGTGGACTGGGGGTTTGGGAAGGCTCCATACAGCCAGGCGAAACCGGCACCGATGGTGAGTCCTTGGTGTCGGTGTAAAAACGTAGGGACTCTCCTTTTGACCCCTTTACTTGTGCACGGACAGTCAGAGCCATGCGCCACGGCCACACTTAGCAGGGCAGAGGAGGGAAGCCGGAAAGTACCCGAAGCACAAGACAACCAAGGCAACGCCAAGACCAGAAACGAAGGAGAGCAAGAGGGCGAGGTGGACTCCCTTGGCAAGGCCCTTGCCAAGGCAGCCTCCGCGGCCCCGGCAAGAGCCTTGCCGGGGGCAACCTGCCCGACGCCAGCGGAGCAAGCCACCCTTGAGCCCATGGGTCCCAACACCACCAAATACATTGGAACCAAGGCTCGCGAGGTGCCTCTGTGGTGGCATGCAGATCTTCATCAAGATCATAAACATGTGAGATCAGATGAGGACCAGAAGACGGCGATCCTCGGCGGGATCCTAGCCAAGGAAATCCACAAGACCCCCGGAAAGCGCCTTGCCGGGGACGACTGCAATGCCACAGCAAGACCCTTGTCGGGCCCCCGGCAAGACTATTGCCGAAGGCATCAATGGGGCACTGCCAGGCCCGCGCCAGCCAAGACTCCACTGCCATCCTCAAGCAGCTGCTAGCTCAACAAGCTGGGCAGGCACCTACGTGGCGACGGGCGGCCTCTACAGCGACTCAGCAAGCACTTGCATGGTGGCATGCAACCCTTCGTGAAGGCTCCACCACCGCGCCAGCCCAGCAGCCAGCCAACGTGGCGCCACGACGCCTCGTGAGCTCAGACGCATATCAAGGCCAGGCGAGGCGGCGACAGCTCGGACGTGCTTCCTTGGTGTCCCCGATAAAGCAAGGGGTGCACGTCGGCAACGCGTTAAATGCGTTTGTCCGACAGTCCCAGAGGATAGGCTTATCGACTATAGACCTTTCCACCTCCCATGTGCCACTGTGGCAACCCCTTTTTGCCCATAAAAGGAGCCCTGAGGCGACCAAGAGAGGGATTCGTCTCTTTTGGGCAAGTTGCACCCCGTAGCTGGCTCAAGAACTCAAGAACATTCAATCCACCCACCAAAGCAGGACTAGGGTACTATGCATCTTCATGGCCCGAACCTGGGTAAATGATCCGAGTGCTTCCTGTCAGACCCGCTCTTCGCACAACATCGCGTCCGCCAACCGTAGAAGGGATCTCGGTGATTCCATAGGTGTCGTTCCCATCAACATCTTTGGCGCGCCAGGTAGGGGTGGCGCAGTTCTGAGAATCTGGTCTAGCAGTTAGCCTAGCAGTTCTTCATCGCCATGGCTCCCAAGAGGAAGGCAGCCACAGTGGTCGGTTCGTCGGGAGCCGGACGGCCTGTACTGGTGCGGGCGAGTAGCAGGCCAGTCATAGACAGGACCTGAGGCGCGGCCCGCGAGCACCAACATCACTGTGGTAGTCAGAGCCTGGCGAGCAGCGTCGTTCGTGTGCGAGACGATTGGCCGCATGCCGCAAAATCCAGAGACAGAGCTGGGCCCCCCGCAGGCAGCGCGGGGCCCTCCGGGGGCGTCGCCGTGCCACCCACGGGCGGCGCGGCGATCTCCAAGATGCCCACCCCGGCGCCCACAGCGCACTCTTCCCAGGGTGTGCGCGATGAGCAGCGTCACCACACCGGTGACCCTGAACAGCGCCGTGGGAAGAGCCCTATGCATCATCTGCGGGACGAAGGGGGCCAGCATGCCCGCCGAAGTGCTGGAGAAAATGGCACGCAGCCGCTGGGCCGTGATAGAGCTCCTTCTAACGTGGTTAGAAGTCGAAGCGCGCCACGGTCCATGCAGCTTTCGCCACCACCCACGCCAGCGGAAGCTTTGGCGCGCGCGCAGCTGCTCGTCGACTTCCCTCCTGCTGCGGAGAAGCTCGACGAGTGGAGAGCCACCATCCGGAGCCTCGTCGCCGTCGCCAACAAAGACGAGCCACGGCCGGCGGGGCCCTCAGGTCGGCGCTCCATCGAATCACCACACACCAGCGGTGGAGGGCCCGGAGGCGCCGCGGCCATGGTGCACTCTCCTCCTCCACGACAGCCACCACGGGTGTCGGTCCGTCGTGATGACGCTTGTGATAACATTTCCATAGCATCGTCCAAGCCACGGACCCACCGCGACCAACGCCAAGTTCTTCGGGAGTGAGCTCATGAAGACGCTCAAACCACCATTGAGCACCGGCGCGATACATGCCACCAGTCAGATAGGCGGGCAGGACCCACTATGGACCACCCAGCGACGGGAGGCTCCGGCGGCCTATGTTATGAGGTGGGTTGCCCGGCCTTTACCCGTGAGTTGCGGCAGTTCCAGTGGCCGTCCCACCGCATGTTCAAGCCCGATGTCGGCGAGAAGTACAATGGCAAGACCCACCCGTCGGAGTTCCTTAGCATCCACACCATCGCGATGCAAGCCACTAGGGCTCGCGACAATAAGGTTCTTGCCAATTACTTCCCGTTGGCCCTGAAACCCAATGTCATGTCTTGGTTGACGCACTTGCCGGCGGATTCCATTTCTTCTTGGGCGGACCTGTGTCATGAGTTCGTTGGTGCCTTCACTGGAGGCCACCATGCTCATGGCTAGGCGAGTGATTTGCATATCATTCCCCAGAAGGAAGGTGAAAACCTGCGCAAGTACATACAGAGGTTCAGCCGAGTGCAATACAACATCCCAGATGTTCACCCTTCCGCCATGATCAGCGCATTCCATCAGACTGTGCGCAACTGCAAGATGTGTGAAGAGCTGGCAATGAACAAGGTCAAGGACGTGGCCAAACTTTACGTTCTGGCCGATAGATGCGCTCGGGCAAAAGTGGGGAGGAAGTACCCCGGCGAAGACGCCGGCGCGGAAACCGACTCTACCGACGAAGACACCGCCGCCCCGATGAAGAAGGGTCGGCGTCGCAACATGAAGCGCAAGGGCAAGACCGTGCTTGTCGTCGAGGGATCCGAGGACACCGGCGCCTCCAAGAAGGCCAAGGCAGACGACCCCAGCAAGGAGATTGCCGGGTGCGCCGCTTGCCGGGCCTTGGCGGCTGCCGACAAGCCAGGGGGCTCCGACAAGTAGTACTGCAAGATCCACCGCACCAAAGGCCACGACCTCCAGAACTGCCGACAAGTCGAGCTGCTTGCTGAAAAGCAAAAAGCAGAGTATGAGTGGCGGGACAAGGAGAAGGGCGAAGATGGCGCTGAAGGATCCGGCAAGAAGCGTGGCGGCCAAGGAGGTCGCCGTGGCAAGGATAACCAGCAACAGAGGCTCGCTCGGGGCCGCGACTAGTAGCAGGAAGACGATGATCATGAAGAGGACGACGAGTCCGGCGAGCATGAGTTCCAGAAGGATACGGAGGCCATGTGCGTCGATGGTGGCATCTTGCTGCATACTTCTCACCGCCAGCTCAAACAGTGGGCCCGTGAGATCACAGCAGCGGAGCCCTCGTTCGACGCTCAGAAGCCACTGAAGTGGTCCAGCACGCCCCTCATCTTTGACGCCGAGGACCACCCTGACAGCACAACTGCGGTCAGGTGTTTGCCGTTGTTGGTCTCACCAACGATATGCAACCTCAAGGTGAACAAGATGCTAGTTGACGGCGGGGCCGGTCTGAACTTGATCTCACCCGTTGTGATCAAAAGGCTGCAAATTCCTGATGAAGACTTCGAGGAAACAGGCATGTTTCAATGGGTCAACCCGGGAAGGATCCAGTCGAAGGGGAAGGTCATGTTGCCTGTGACTTTTGGAGGCGAGTTGAACTACAGGACGGAGAGGATTGTCTTTGATGTAGCCGAGATCCCCTTGCCATACAACGGGATCCTCGGCCGCCCGGCACTAGCCAAGTTATTGGCAGCGTCGCACTATGCCTACAACATGCTTAATATGCCTGGGACGATGATCAGCATCACCGTCCCCTCCGACAAGAAGGACGCGCTGATCTGCGCTGACCAACTCTACCGAGAAGCAGTCGCAGCAGCTGCCGCCAAGGCACTTGCTCCTGCCACTGAAGCCCCGGGAGGTATGAAGAAGACCGGCAAGACCTCTCGCACCCACTCCGGTAGGCGCACCTCTTTCGAGTGTTGTGCTACCGTCGAGGACGTGCCAGAGAGCTCCACCGACAAGAGCCAGAAATCCAGAGCCGCACCACCAGAGACCAAGAGGGTGTCCGTTAAGGAGGATGGCACAGGAGGGGCTTTCACCATAAGCTCCACCCTTGACAACAAATAGGAAAGCGCGCTCGTCACTTTCCTGCGGGCGGATGTCGATGTGTTTGCATGGCAAGCATCCGACATCCCCGGCGTTCCCAGGGAAGTGATTGAGCACCATCTTGCTGTCTGTCCCCATGCGCGACCCGTCGAGTAGAAGGTCAGGAAGCAAGCTTTGGAACAACAGGAATTCATCATAGAGGAGATCAGGAAGTTGGAAGCTGCGGGCTTGGTGAGAGGAGTGCTCCATCCGACGTGGCTGGCCAATCCGGTGGTGGTGCGCAAGGCGAACGGGAAGTGGAGGCTGTGTATTGATTACACAGATATCAATAAGGCTTGTCCTAAGGACCCCTTCCCATTGCCGCGCATTGACCAGATTGTTGACTCCACGACCGGGTGCGATCTGTTATCATTCCTTGATGCCTACTCGGGCTACCACCAGATCTTCATGACAAAGGAAGACGAAGAGAAGACAACATTCATCACCCCATGTGGTATGTATTGCTTTTTACGGATGCCTTTCGGGTTGAAGAGTGTTGGCCCAACATTCGCAAGGGCGGTCCAAATTGGTTTTGAGCCCCAGCTACATAGAAATATGGAAGCTTATATGGACGACATAGTGGTCAAAACCAAGGACAAGGCAACCCTTGTACAAGACTCAGAAGAGACGTTTGCCAACCTACGCAAGATCAAACTCAAGTTGAACCCTGAGAAGTGTGTCTTCGGCATTCCGTCCGGCAAACTTCCCGGGTTCTTTGTGTCACAGCGTGGGATTGAGGCAAACCCGGACAAGATCAAGGCTATTGAGCAGATTGAGGCACCCAAGCGAATCAAGGATGTGCGTCGGCTCACTGGCTGCGTTGCCCCCATGAGCAGCTTCATCTCCAAGCCCGCTGAGCGTGTCCTTCCCTATTTCCAAATCTTGAAGAAGGCGGGCCCAATGGATGGACCCCAGAGGCCGAGGCAGCGTTGCAGGATCTGAAGAAATACCTTTCCTCTACACCAATACTGGTCGCGCCTAAACCACAAGAGCCGTTGCTGCTGTATCTGGCGGCGACGAATCAAGTGGTCAGTGTCGCGCTAGTGGCGCAGAGGGAGGTCGATGAAGAGGCAGTGCCGGCGGCAAGACTGACGGATAGCAAGCCAAAGATTCCCCCGGCAGGGCCTGATGCCAACAAGCCAAGTGTCGGGTGGTAGGTGCGACATACGCCAACGGGTCGCTTATCATTGTGGGAGCCAGTAAGACGTCGCCAGTGCCTGGAAACGGGATAAGGCGAAGACATGCATGCCGGCGAATCTTACCCAGGTTCGGGGCTCTCCGTGGAGATAACACCCCTAGTCCTGCTCTGCGGGGTCTCCGCATGATCACTAGATCAAGACAAGTAGCTACAAGTGCTCCTTGAGCTGTCGGGCTAGAGGAAAAAGAAGGGCAAGGCTAGCTCTCCTTTTCTCTCTATGTGGTGTGTGTAACTCTATGAGATCCACCCTTTGCATGGGTGTCTCGGGGAGTTTATATAGGCCTACCCCCCAAGGGTACAATGGTAATCCGGCTAGGCACAGGTCCCAACCGTCAGTGTCTATGCTCGCCGGCTTCTCCGCCGGTCATTGGGGCCCGCCGACTGGGGGTCCCGCCGGCTGCCGGCTTCTTGGCCGGCACGCCGGCCCCACCGCATGGGGGCTTTGTCGGCGGCTGGTTACTGTTGCCTCGCCTCTGACGACGAGGGCTTTGTCGAGGTAAGCGTGGCTACAGTGTCACCACCTTGCGAGCTCTCACTGTAGCCTTACCTCGTCCTATCTCCTTAATGGGGCGCATGCTTCGAGGGAGGGAGGTAGCCGGCTATTGGGAGCCGGCCACATCCCTGGCCGACTAGAGGCGGCCAGGCCGTCTTCAGATGTCTCTCTGGCAAAGGGGCCCGCCGCTCGCGGGCCGTTCTGGCACCTGTCGTGGGTGACATCGAGGCCAACATGGCTACAGTGCCGCGCCGGACGGGGGATGGCTGGCCCATACGGCGCCCTATGGCCACGCCTGCTCCGGGAATCGGTGGTAGTGGGCTGTACTGTGGCCACACCCCATCGTACTGCCGCTATGAGGGTTCAGTCTTGGTGGGTGCAATATTGGCCGGCTTCCGGGAGCCGGCTTTCTTCGTGGCCGGCTTCTGGGAGTCGGTCTTCTTGGGGCCGGCTTCCCGGTGTCGGCCATCTCGTATCTTTCTTGGAGGAGGTTTCTGGGGCTGGGTCGCCTTCTGGGAGTCGGCCCTGGCGGTAGCCGGCCGGGGGAAGGCGGCCCTATGCTTTGTAAGCTTGAAGGCCTAAACGGCCTGATAATTTTCAGAGAGCCAGGGGGAGTCGGTTAGGCTACCCGTGGTCATTTACTCCGACAGTAGTCCCAGAAGCTAGTTGGGCTTCGAGGCTGAGTGGAGGTCGAGAAGCTCGGTCAGCTTCTTGTCTTGACGAGCCAGCAGCTGGGAGCCGGCTTCGGTTGGGCGCGCTGTCTTGGCAAAAAAAATTGAAGTCGGAAGGCGGGAGTCTGTCGGCGCGTGCGCTGGGCTGCGGACCGGCCGCTCGCCGCCTGCGAACCACGTGGCGTCCCCTGGCTGAAGGGAGCCTGCCAACCCACGAGCGCGACAAGACGACGCCGCAGGCCAAGGGCCCACCACTCGTACGCCTAGCCCCAGGCGCGGATTCTTTGCGGCCCAAAGCCGTCCGCACGTCTTCCGGCGACAGTTTCCGCACGCCGTTAGGCCGCAGTAATCGCGGGACGTGGGGGAGTGGGCGCAGTTAATCCCACGTTCCTCCCCATGCCTCGCCTCCTCGGCTTCGCCGCACGAGGCTATAAGTAGGGGGAGGAGTGGAAGCGGCAGACGCTCGAACGCTCCTCTCCTCTCCGCCATCTTCTTCCTCCTGCTTCCCCTCGCAGTAGCGCCTTGCCGCCGTGCCGTCCCACCATTCTTCACTCCACCCCGCAGCTCTGCCACCGCAGGGCCGTGCTCTCTCTGCCGCCGCACTCTTCCTCGCTAGCTCTCGCCACCATGCAGTACGGCAGGGACTGGGATGGCTCTAACGTCCACATGGACCACGTCGAGTTCCTTCGCAAGACGCGGCGGCTGCCCGGCGCGGACCAGGTGCGGGTCCGCCTCGCGCCTGCGAGGGAGATCACGCCGGAGCCGAAGGAAGGCGAGCGGGTAGTCTTCCGCTCGCATTTCCTACACGGCATCGGCTTGCCGGCGAGCGCCTTCTTCCGCTCCTTCCTCGACTTCTATCAACTCCAGCCGCACCACCTCACTCCGAACACAGTGGTGCTGCTGTCCGCCTTCGTCACCTTGTGCGAAGGCTTCCTTGGCGTTCTCCCCACCATCGAGCTCTGGGGGGAGTTCTTCCAATCTAAGCTGGGCACCCGCATGCAGGGCGTGCCGTCCCAGAGCGGCGCCTTCATCGCGATGCGGAGGCCGGCGGCCGACAAACCCTTCCCCGTCATCACGTTAATCCAGTCGGTGAAGCGCTGCCAGAAGTCCTATTTCAACATGAAGAACGTCGCCCGCAGGGCGACTACGTCAACTTGCCGGCTTATGTAGCCGGCCCGCCGGCTGGGAGGCGGCCCCACTGGTCCTATCGGGCCGCGTCGCTGACACCGGCTGGAGCCGTGGCCGTCGCCCGACTGTGGGTGATGATCCAGTCGGAGGGCCTGACTGGGCCCGACTTGCTGGCCGCCTTCGTCGTGCGCCGGGTGCTTCCGCTTCAGAGCCGCCCTCACCTGATCTGTCAGATGAGCGGCCAGCTCGATCCGAGCCGGATGTGCACCCATGACATGCCGCATGACGAGGTGGCCCACATGGTGAATTACCTTGCGAACTGCAAGCTCTCCGCAGAGTGGCGGTTTGGCAAGGAGCCATATTCCCGGCCGCATCCTCCGCCCATGGTATGTTTTCTCTTTCCTTTTCTTTCCTTAGTTTTGTTGCTGAATTCCTTCTGGCCGTCTCTGACCAGTCAGGGTGCCTTGCAAGAGCTCTCTCCTTCGACCTACGGCCGGGTCGGAGACGGAGCACCGATTCCTCCCCGACCGGGCGGAACATGACCTGGAGGACTACGACTTGGGGGCGGCGGGCATGGAGGACAACACCGAAACGGGTGGCGGCGAGGCGGGCGGCTCCGGTCTTGGAGCCAGCTTCGACGACTGGCCGGGTGACGACGAGGCGGAAGTCGTCCCACGCCGCCAGCCGGTGTCTGGCCACGACGCGGGTTCCTCCGCCGCGCCGCCTGCTCGGGGTGGCGGGCAGAAGCGTCATGCCGCATCGGGCTTGTTCGGCAGTCGGCCGAAGAAGCCCAAGGGCGGGGCGGCGGCGACCAGGCGGGATGAGGCGGCCGCGAAGGCGGCTCGCTTCCGCAAGGTGGTGCAGCAGCCGCAGACGGTGTCGGCGTAAGTGTATACTCCTTTGTGCATTCTTTCTTCTTTTCTTTGGTAGTTTTCGAGTCCTTATCCTTTCTCAAAAAATCAGGGCTCCGCTGCCGCTCGAGCGGGTTGCTGCCGCCTCCGTCGTCGGATTGCCGGGAGGATCCGGGAGCACCCGCTGCGTGGACCCCCGCGCCGAGCTTCAGGCGGCGACGGAGCGAAATGCGCGGGAGGCGCGGGAGGAGCAGGAGGCGGAGGAGTTGAGGCCAGCTGCCGCCAAGGCGGCCCCGGAGGAGGAGGCGGCGAAGGCGCACGCCGACGCAGTGGCCAAGGCCCAGGCGGAGGCTGCGGCCGCGGCGATGGCGGAGGGGGCCTTGCTCGTCACCCTCTGCGCGTCGCGGCGCCTAAGGCCCCAGAGCCCCCGCCAGAGGAAGCCGGCGGCGACCAGCCTGGATTGGAGAGGGAGGACGACGTCGTCGTCCTGGAGAGGGAGGCGGCACCGGCCCCGACGACTGGAGCGACCCAAGGCGGCCAGCCTAACTTGCCGCCTGCGTAATCGGCCGGGGGCGAGCCGGCCGCGAGGACGGATCTGGTGGTCCAGTCGCCATCGCGCCAGCGCGCGGGGAAGGCTGCATTGGAGCCGCAGAAGGCCGCGGGCTCCAGCTCGTCGGCCCAGGACATGGAGGCGGCCGGCGCTAGCTCGGGGTGGACGCCAGGTGGAGGGACGGCTGTGGTGAACGTGGTAGCGCAGGACGTCCGGAACCGGCTTCAAGCCCAGTCTGCGGCGCTGAGGAAATATAATGACGAGTTCCTTGCGACGCGGGCGGCCATTCGGGTTAGTCTTCTTATTTTGCTTTTTTTGATCTTAGTTTCTTCCGTGGGGGCGTGTCAGCGCACCCACTGGGTGTAGTCCCCGAGTTCCGAGTCGGCTGCTGAGCAGGCAGCTTGGAACTTCTTAGCGGGCCTTGTTTTGCTATTCTTGTTCTCATTCGCTCCTCTGCCTGACTTGCAGGACTACCACAACCTTCGCGCGGTTGCCTTCAACTCCCAGGCTCGGGAGCTGACCTAGAAGACTGCTGACCTATCTGAGAGCCGGGGTAAGTGCTTCATCTTTTATCTCACGTGGGGGCGCGTCAGCGCAACCAGTGGGTGTAGTCCCCGAGATTCGGGCCGACTGCTGAGCAGTCGGGTCGGATCTTCCGTGACGAATTCTTCCTTACTGCTTTCTTTCTTTTCTGCCATCCTTGCAGCGGCCAACGCCAGTCTGAGGGAACAGCTGGGCGGGGCTCAGGCCGCCCTCCACGCTAAGGAGGCCGAGTTTACCGCCTTGGCACAGGAGCGTGACCGCCTGGCCGAGAGGTTGGCCGACCAGGAGAAGAGCCACAAGGCGGCCCTGAAGGCGGTGCAGGACAGCGAGGCCGCCCTCCAAGCAGAGTATGAGATGGAAGCGTCCATCTGGGCCGAAGCGCAGCAGACGCTGATCAGCTGCTATGGCCAGATCGAAGACTTGGTTGACGGTAGGCCGCCTTCGTCTTCGTCCTAGCTTGCCGCTTGCCGTTTTAGCTCACTTTCTGACTTGGTGTTTTTCTCTTCTTTCTCTTTCTTCATTGCGCAGAGTACTTCCCTGGCTACTCTACCGCCGCCAATCAGGTCATCGAGGCCCACCGCGAGGCACGAAGGCAGGCTGGCGTCGAGATCGCGCCAAACGCTCGCCGGTCGCTGGAGGAGCAGCTCTTTGCGATTCAGGCCCGCCTCCAGCCGGCTCATCGCATGCTCCGCTGGCTTCAGCGCGTTGGGGCGCAGGTGTTGGCCGCTCTCTGGCCTGGTGAAGTGATTCCCCGCACCCCCAGTCGGACCGCCGACTGGCTGGAGGTGGCGGTTGGCCGCTTCGAGGCCTGGAAGGCTTCTGCAGCTCGGTCCGGCGCCAGGCGGGCGCTGGAGTTCGCCAAGGCCTGGTATCCCGAGCTGAGTCTGGACCAGCTGGCCACCTGGCGGCAGGAGGCCGACACAGATCAGGAGCCGGCGCGGCCGGCTATCATCCAGCGGGCTTCGGCGATTGCCGACTACACTGACACCAGCGCCTTCGCTCCTGAGGTGGACGACAACGGCGTTGCCCAGCCGGAGGAGTGGTTTGGGCTGAACCCGGCAGATGGCGAGGACTCGGCGGAGGAGATCGACTCCAGCGACGAGGGCGAGGAGGAGGAGGAGGGTGAAGACGTCGCGCCAGATGGTGGAGCGGCCGGTCAGCCTCAGCTTGATCGTGCCTCCAGCAACAAGGCACACATGGGTGCGCCGTCTGCGGCCGGCGATGATCAAGCCGAGACCCGCCAGCCGGCCACTCCTCCAGCCGGTGGTGCCGTCTCCACCGACCAACCCGGCTCCCACACTGCGCCCTTAGTCTAGTCTGCTGCCTCTATTTTCCTGTTTCACCATTCTTGGAATAGTGTTTTGTTAAGTTTGCACAATTCCACCCACTGGGTGTATTCGAACTATATTGACTGCCGGCCGGTTTGGGGCCTTATGTGTAAATATAATTATGCATGCGTTTGGCTTTCCCTTGTTCTTTGCTTTTCATCCTTCTGTTGTTTCCTTTGCCGCCCTCGCTTGGTTGCCGCCTCCCCAGCCGGACAGCTGCTCTGCAATCTGTGGCTGGGGAAGTGCTTGGGAGGGCATGTACTCTAGTGATTGGGAGGCCGGCCAGCCGGCTGTTTTGACAGCCGGCAAGCATGGTTGGAGGCCGTCTTTGCGTTATACAAGTTCGTTAGTCCTTAGCCATTTTTCGTGTGGGCATCCTTTCTGCCTTTGGCTCTTGCCAGTCGGTCAGTTGGTTCTTCGAGCTGCGACTTTCAACAAGAGAGGGCACGGGTGCCGGCACACTACTTGTCTGACTTTAGGTAGAACTTTTAATATAACTTAAGGCGGCCGGTCCCCGGGCCGACTAGTCGAACCCGGTGCCAGACAGAAAATCAAATGTAATAATACATTCATGAGTATGACACTCGTCATTCATAGATAAAGGAGGGCAGTCCCCGAGTGCTCCTCGGGGGGCCCGTTGTTTTGTACTTAATACAAAAAGGTAGCATGATACATACTACTTTCAACTGTAAAATCTTCTCAGGAGGTTCGCGTTCCATGGTCGTTCCGACTCCTTGCCGGAATCATCCCTCTTGCGTGCTCTTGGTTTTTGTGCGTCGATCAGGTAGTAGGAGTCGTTGCCTAGTGCCTTGCTGATGACGAAAGGGCCTTCCCAAGGGGCCGAGAGCTTGTGCTGGCCGGCTATTCGCTGGATCAGCTGAAGCACAAGGTCGCCCTCTTGGAAAGATCTTGGCTTGACTTTTTGGTTGTGGTAACGGCGCAAACCCTGCTGGTAGATGGTGGACCGGCTGAGTGCTAATAGCCGGCCTTCTTCCAGCAGGTCGACGCCGTCTTCTTGCGCTTCCTTGGGCTCCGGCTCCGTGTACATGGTGACCCGAGGCGAGTCAAACTCGATGTCAGTTGGGATGACAGCCTCGGCACCATATACAAGGAAGAACGGAATGAAGCCGGTTGACTTGTTTGGGGTAGTACGCAGACTCCAGAGGACAGCCGGCAGCTCATCGAGCCAGCAGTCGGCCGATCGCTCCAGTGGTACGATCAGTCGGGGCTTGATGCCGGAGAGGATGAGTCCATTCGCTCGCTCGACCTGGCCGTTTGACTGCGGGTGGGCAACGGACTCTAAGTCCAGTCGGATGCCCTGTGTCGCGCAAAAACGTGCCAGTGCTCCTTTGGCAAAGTTTGTGCCATTGTCGGTGATGATGCTGTGCGGCACGCCGTACCGAGTAGTGATGTCGGCAATGAACGTCACGGCAGTCGGCCCGTTCAGCTTCTTGATCGGCTTCGCTTCGATCCACTTGGTAAATTTGTCCACGGCGACAAGCAGATGTGTCAAGCCGCCGCGGGCTGTCTTGAATGGGCCCACCATGTCCAGCCCCCAGACGGCAAAGGGCCAGGTGAGGGGGATGGTCTTGAGTGTAGAAGCCGGTAGGTGTTGCTTGGAACTGAAGACTTGGCATCCTTTGCAGCTTTTGACTATCTCTTTGGCATCTTCCAAAGCAGTCGGCCAAAAGAAACCATGGCAGAAAGCTTTGGCCACAAGTGATCTTGAGGCTGTGTGGTGGCCGCATTCGCCTTGGTGGATATCCTTGAGGATTGCCACACCTTTCTCTGGCTCGACGCAGCGCTGGAAGACTCCAGTGACGCTGCGCTTGACAAGTTCTCTGTTTATTATTGCATATGCTCCGGCTCGGCGTTGCACTAGCCTTGCCGAGGTCTCATCAGTCGGCAGCTCTCTGTTGACTAGGAAGTTGAGGGTGGGCTGGGCCCATGATGGAGCTGTGACTTCTTCTACTGTCAGTACGGCCACTGTGACTCGGGTGGGCGGGTTGGGTGGTGGGGAGTTGGAGTCGGCCACCGCTTCTTGTGTCGCTGCAGCCCCCGGGACGACTGCTGCAGTCCCCGGGCCGGGTTCTGAGGTCCCCGAGCCGGGTGCGACTACGGCAGTCCTCGGGCCGCTTGTCGAAGTCCCCGAGCCGCCTGCTGGGTTCCTCTAGTCGGACCCGGCTCCATCGGGGGCAGGCGGTACGAAGATAGAGTCCGACTCCAGAGACGGCTTGATAGACGGTTTGAGGAGGCGCTGGAGAGAGACACCGGTTGGTATAGCCTGTCGGGTGGAGCCGATCCGTGCCAGGGCATCTGCTTGGTCGTTGTCGGCCTGTGGCACGTGAAGGAACTCGCACCCTTCAAAGTACCCACTGATCTACTGGACGAGGAATCGATAGCTCGCCATGTTGGCATCCTTGGCGTCCCAGTCGCCAGATGACTGCTGGACCACCAAGTCTGAGTTGCCATAACATAGGATCTGGCGTATGCGGAGCTCTTTGGCTAGCCGGAGCCCGTGTATGAGCGCCTCGTACTCGGCCACGTTGTTGGAGGCGGCGAAGTGGATTTGCAGCGTGTATCTGAGCTTGTCGTCTTTGGGAGAGGTGAGGACGATGCCGACTCCCAAGCCGGTGCGCATCTTGGACCCGTCGAAGTGCATCCGCCAATGAGTAGAGCCCGGAGCCGGCGGTAGGTATTGGGTCTCGGCCCAGTTGACGAGGAAGTCGGCCAATGCTTGGGACTTGACGGCGGTGCGGGGCTGGTAGAAGATTGTGTAAGGCGCGAGCGCAATGGCCCATCTAGCCACCCGGCCGGATGCATCCCGACTGCCTATGATCTCGGCAAGTGGGGCGGTGCATACGACCATGATGGGATGCTCTTCAAAGTAGGGCTTCAGCTTCTTGGCGGCGAAGTACACTCCATAACACATCTTCTGGTAGTGTGGGTAGTTTTGCTTGGAGCTGGACAGTACTTTGCTTAGATAATATACCGGCCTCTGGACTAGCTGGGCCCGGCCCTCTTCTGGGCGCTGGACCATGATGACTGTACTGACCACTCGGCTAGTTGCGGCAATGTAGAGGAGCATGGGCTCCTTCGCAGTCGGCGCTGCCAGGACAGGGGGAGTGGTCAGCATCTTCTTCAACTCATGGAAGGCTTGGTCAGCTTGGTCATTCCACTCGAAATGAGTGGATTTCTTCATGAGTCGGTACAGGGGGAGAGCCTTCTCTCCTAGCCAGCTGATAAAGCGGTTTAGGGAGGCCAGGCACCCGGTGAACTTCTGAACGTCTCGCAACTTGGTGGGAATCTCCATTCTCTCAATGGCCTTGATCTTCACAGGGTTGCACTCAATGCCGCGTTCGGAGACCAGAAAGCCTAGAAGTTGGCCGGCTGGTACTCCGAACACGCATTTCTCAGGGTTGAGCTTGATCTGGAATCGGCGCAAGTTGGCAAATGTTTCTTTGAGGTCTTCCAGCGGGGTGCCGTGCTTCTCCATCTTCACCACAATATCGTCTACGTAGACGTGGGCATTTCTGCCGAGTTGCTTGAGGAGGCATTTTGGCATGCAACGCTGAAAAGTGGCACCGGCATTCCTCAAGCTGAATGTCATAGTCAGGTAACAGAAAGCTCCGAATGGTGTGATGAAGGTGGTCTTCAGGCGGTCTGCTGGGTCCAACTTAATCTGGTGGTATCCTGAGTAAGCATCGAAAAAACTCAACAGCTCGCATCCGGCTGTGGAGTCTATCACTTGATCAATCCGTGGCAAAGCAAACGGATCTTTGGGGCAGGTCTTGTTGAGGCTGGTGTAGTCTATACACATACGCCATTTGTTGTTCTTCTTCAACACCAAGACTGGGTTGGCAAGCCACTCTGGGAAAAACACTTCCATTATAAAGCCGGCGGCAAGGAGCCGGGCTTTCTCTTCTCCTACGATTCTTCTCTTCTCTTCTGACAGTCGGCGGAGAGGCTGCTTGACCGGCTTCG
This sequence comes from Aegilops tauschii subsp. strangulata, assembly GCF_002575655.3. NCBI lineage: Eukaryota > Viridiplantae > Streptophyta > Magnoliopsida > Poales > Poaceae > Aegilops > Aegilops tauschii. The sequence goes on from NC_053039.3 coordinate 157,882,636, forward strand.
CGTCGGCTCGGACGTGTAACTTGTGCTCGGTGAAATCCTTCGGAACACCCGGCATGTCCTTTGGGGACCATGCAAAGATGTCTCGATTCTTACGGAGGAAGTCAACGAGCTCGCCTTCCTATTTACTGTCTAGGTTCGCACCAATGACTGCAAACCTCTCTGGGTTCTCCGGGTCCAGAGGTATCTTCTTCGTCTCCTTGGCCGGCTGGAAGGAGCCCTGCGCATCATAATCCTTGGTGTTGGGGGACAAGGCCGGTTGCTTGCCGGCCATGGCCACAAATCGCTCCAGCATCTTCTTCTCTTCTGCCACTACAAGGGACTCGGCCAGCCAGCTGCTGGCTGCAGTGCACTCGATGGACTTCTTGTAGTCGCCGGCTACAATGATGATCCCCTTCGAGCTCGGCATCTTCATCTTCAGGTAGGTGTAGTGGGGCACAGCCATGAACTTGGCCAGAGCAGGTCGGCCAAGCAAGGCGTGGTAAGGGCTTTCCAGATTCACTACCTCGAACCAGATTGCTTCTCGGCGAAAGTGATCCTTGACTTCGAAGAGAACATCCATCTTGATCTTGCCGATCGGGGAACAGGACAGGCCGGGTACGATGCCATGGAATAAGGTCCGGCTTGGCATGAGCTGTTTCGCCTTGAGGTTCAACTTCTCCATGGTATCGCGGTACAGTATGTTGATACTGCTTCCGCCATCAATTAGAACACGGGAGAATCGGGTAGCTCGCCTCTCTGTTGCGAGGGTGACATCCAATACCAATGCGTAGGAGCCAGGGGACGGCATCACCTCTGGGTGATCGGCCCGGCTCCAGTTGATAGGCCTCTCGGACCAATGCATGAACTCGGGGTTGCTGGAGGCGACTGCGTTGACCTCTTGGTGCTGTCGGCGCTGGCTGCGCTTGTCTTCAACCTGGCTCGTGAAGACGACGTAGGCGGTGTGCTCTTTAGGGAACTCATCTTGAATGGCTCCGACTGCTGGTCGAGCAGCCGGCTACTGGGGGGCTGGAGGCGGCGGGCCAGGAGGCGGAGGCGGCACCAGCCCCTCACCCTTGGAGATCCGTGTGAGCCAGTGGCACTTTCGGGTCGTGTGGTTGGACGGCTTCGCGCCGCTGTGGAACTTGCAGGGGGCATCGAGAGTCTGCTCGTAGGAGAAGGTCAGCTGCCAAGCCGCCCTGCCGCCCTTCTTCTTGGGAGCTGGCCGCTCTTCGGGCTGCTCATCTTCGACTGTGGCCACCTGCCGACTAGTGGAAGGCGGCATTGGGGCCTTGCGCTTGTGGTCGTTTTGGTAGGGGCACCGATTGGAGTCGCCAGCCGGTGTCTTAGGAGCCGGAGCGAGCACCTTCCCAGAGGCATCCACTCGGAGCTCGGTCTTCATCAAGGAGTCGGCTGTGGCATACTTGTCTGCAATGACCAGCAGCTCGTCGAGGGTAGCCGGCTCGTCGCAGAGGAGTCGGTGCTTGAGGAGGGTGCCCTCTCGGCACCCGGCGGTGAAGTATTCGATGGCTTGAACCTCCTGCACCCCCTCGCAGGAGTTGCGGAGCTCGGCCCACCACGTGAGGTAGTTGCGGGTCGACTCGTTGGGCCCTTGGACGCATAGGGAGAGCTGGCGGGGCTTGGGAGGCCGCTTGTACGTGCTGGTCAAGTTGCGGACGAAGACTTCCGTGAAGTCCAGCCAGCTGTTGACGCTGTAGGGCTTGAGGCTGTTGAGCCAGGTGCGTGTCGTGCCTTGCAACATGAGAGGGACGTACTTCATGGCTACGCGCCTGTTGCCGTTCGCTATGCTGACAGCGGTAGAGTAGTCGATGAGCCAATCCTCCGGCTTCACAGAGCCGTTGTACTTGGGCGTGTCTCTGGGGAGCGAGAACCCTTTGGGGAAGGGCTCGTCGCGGATGCGGGGGCCAAAGCATGGTGGGCCGACATCGTCTTCTTCTTCTAGCGCCAAGGATCGAGCTAGGCGGTCGATCCTGTGGCGGGCGTCGTTCTCACCGACTCCTTCGCAGCGGCCCAGTCGGCCATCGAGAGTTGGATGCGTGACAGGCGGCGGGGTGGGATGTCTCTTCCCACGAGGCGGGGGAGCAGACGGATTGCCTTGGCGCTCCACTGCTCGAGGGCGGCCTTCCGCGTCGCGCTCGATGGTGATTTGAGTCCGGCTACGGCTAGCAGCCGGCTCCTTGTCTTTCCTTGCGCGGGCGCCGCTCGCAGTCGGCGACCGGGATGTCGCGGCGTGCTCTCGGTGTGGGGGAGGATTCTCAGCGCGGGCGCCGAGTTCATGCTGTTCTGCGGCCGCTTCGATCAGCTGCTGGATGCGCCTCGTCATGTAGGGGAGCTCATCACCCCAGCCCATTTAGCTCTTCAGCGGCCGCCTGTGCGGCTCGCAGATTCTCGAGCGGTGTGGCGTAGACGGGGCGGTCTGCCCCTAGCATGCTGGAGATGGCCGCGCCGCACTTCTTGACGAGGCCGGCTCGGCTCGGGCCGTCATGTGGCGGCGTACCGAAGGCGGCGCGGTCGACTTCGAGCTGGTGAGCCTCGGTGAGGCGTCTCATGGAGGCTATCTTCTGACCCTCCGTGATGAGGGCAAGGCGGCATGCCTCCAGGGTCTCGGCTTCGGCGTCGACCGGGATGGGGACGGAGAAGTCATGCATCGCCGCTTGTAGGGCGTCCTGGGCGTTCTCACCCGAGTCGGCGACGTGGCTGATGACCAGCACCTCAGTGACAGCGCTGCTGCCGCTGTCAGCTCGAGGGAGAGGGTCGTTGAAGACTACCACGTCGGAGGGGTAGGCGTCGAGCGATGCCGTGTCGGAGTCGACAAGCATCGGGTCGGTGGAGCCGACCGACTCCAAGTCTACAGCAAGCTCACTGGAGACGTGAAGTTGGTCGAGGAGGCTGACGAGGCGACTCTCGGTGTAGCCCGTGCTCGCGTCGGACGCGGGCTCGTCGGAGATGCGAGTCTCGCCAAGAAGATCGGCGAGGCAGCTCGCTGCGCAGGCGTCGTTAACGCCCTACAGCACGTCGGGGCAAGCGCCATCGGGTGCAGTAGGCTGGCTGCGCTCGCGGGGGAGAAAAAGGGTTCCCGTCCAGAACAGGCCTCCGGACGACGGTGCACCTGGCCCCACGGTGGGCGCCAAATGTCGGGTGGTAGGTGCGACATATGCCAACGGGTAGCTTATCATTGTGGGAGCCAGTAAGACGTCGCCGGTGCCTGGAAACGGTATGAGGCGACGACACGCACACCCGCGAATCTTACCCAGGTTTGGGGCTCTCCGTGGAGATAACACCCCTAGTCCTGCTCTGCGGGGTCTCCGCATGATCACTAGATCAAGACAAGTAGCTACAGGTGCTCCTTGAGCTGTCGGGCTAGAGGAAGAAGAAGGGCAAGGCTAGCTCTCCTTTTCTCTCTATGTGGTGTGTGTAACTCTATGAGATCCATCCTTTGCGGGCGCGGGTTTATATAGGCCTACCCCTCAGGGGTACAATGGTAATCCGGCTGGGCGCGGGTCCCAGCCGTCAGTGTCTATGCTCGCCGGTTTCTCCGCCGGTCATTGGGGCCCGCCGACTGGTGGGTCCCGCCGGCTGCCGGCTTCTTGGCCGGCACGCCGACCCCACCGCATGGGGGCTTTGTCGACGGCTGGTTACTGTTGCCTCGCCTCTGATGACGAGGGCTTTGTCGAGGTAAGCGTGGCTACAGTGTCGCCGGCTTGCGAGCTCTCACTGTAGCCTTATCTCGTCTTGTTTCCTTAATGGGGCGCATGCTTCGAGGGAGGGAGGTAGCCGGCTATTGGGAGCCGGCCACATCCCTCGCCGACTAGAGGAGGCCGGGTCGTCTTCAGATGTCTCTCTGGCAAAGGGGCCTGCCGCCTGCGGGCTGTTCTGGCACCTGCCGTGGGTGACATCGAGGCCAACATGGCTACAGTGCCGCGCCGGACGGGGGATGGCTTGCCCGTACGGCACCCTGTGGCCACGCCTGCTCCGGGAATCGGGGGTAGTGGGCTATACTGTGGCCACGCCCCATCGTACCGCCGCTATGAGGGTTCAGTCTTGGTGGGTGCAATCTTGGCCGGCTTCCGGGAGCCGGCTTTCTTCGTGGCCGGCTTCTGGGAGTCGGTCTTCTTGGGGCCATCCTCCCGGAGTCGGCCATCTCGTATCTTTCTTGGAGGAGGTTTCTGGGGCTGGGTCGCCTTCTGGGAGTCGGCCCTGGGGGTAGCCGGCCGGGGGAAGGCGGCCCTATGCTTTGTATGCTTGAAGGCCTGAACGGCCTGATAATTTTCAGAGAGCCAGGGGGAGTCGGTTAGCCTACCCGTGGTCATTTACTCCAACAGCAAGGCCCCCGGCAGAGTCTGACACCATCAGGACAGGGCCCATGCAATCAAAAGAGGTGGTGCAGAAGAAGAAGATGATGCAGCACCCGATTTACTTTGTCATCTCCCTCCTGCAGGGGGCTAGGTCCAGGTACTGTGGCGTGCAGAAATTGCTCTTCGGCCTCCTTATGGCCTCGAGGTAGTTGCGTCACTACTTCCAAGCACACGAAATCACCGTCGTCACCCGCCTCCCGTTACAACGGATACTGCACAACCCAGATGCGACCGGAAGGATTGTGGAGTGGGCCTTGGAGCTTTCAAGCTTTGGTCTGAAGTTTGAAAGTACTTCGACAATCCAGAGCAGAGGCTTGGCGGAGTTCATTGCAGAATGGACCTCAACGCATGACGAGGAAATCCAGGAGACCACTCTCCCTGGCAAGGAAGCAAGTCATAACTGGATCATGTACTTTGACGGGGCTTTCTCGCTGCAAGGCGCCGGTGCTGGTGTGCTGCTCGTCGCATCCACCGGAGAGCACCTCAAGTATGTAATCCAGATGCACTTTCCTAGGGAGATGTCCACCAACAACACTGTTGAGTACGAGGGGTTACTTGCCTGTCTCAGGATCGTGGCAGACCTCGGGGTCAGGAAGCTCATCGTCAGACGTGATTCACAGCTTGTCGTCAGGCAAGCCAACAAAGATTATCAGAGCCCGTTGATGGACGCCTACGTAGATGAGGTGAGGAAGTTGGAGGAGCGCTTTGACGGTATACAAGCAGAGCACGTTCCCCGAGCGGAGAACGACATCGCCGATTACCTGTCAAAGCGTGCTGCATTCAAGCTACCTATGGAACTAGGTACTTTTTTGCTTCGGTTAACTCAACCATCCGTCAAACCATCAACGGAGGAGAACAAACAGAGGAAATCAGGCCCCGGCAAGTACTTTCCCGCTGAGCCCCCGGGGGCCGCCGGCAAGGATGTTGCCACGGATTCTGAGCCTGCCGAGGAGCGACTGATTCTGGCAGGCCGTCAAGCCCTGACCGTAGAGACGACTGCTCCCATGGCAGAAGAAATGCCTTTGGTCCTTGCCATCGAGCCCAGGCTCCGGCATGGGCACAACATACCATCCGATTCCTCCAAACAAGGGAGCTTCCTGAGGAGCAGGAAGAAGCAGAGAAAGTAGCCCGTAGGTCTGCTATGTATCAGTTCGTCGATGATGTCCTGTACAGGAAGAGACCGAACGGTGTGAAATTGAAGTGCATTCCCCGGGAGGAAGGACTGGAGCTGTTGGTAGAGATACACGGAGGCATATGTGGCTCCCACATAGGGTCGAGGGCCCTTGCTGGCAAGGCGTTCCGGCAGGGTTTCTTCTGGCCCACTGCCCTCCAGGATGCAACGGCAATAGTAACCAAGTGTGAAGCATGTCAGTTCCATTCGAAGAAGCTTCATCAACCAGATCAAGCCCTTCAAACAATTCCTCTCTCCTGGCCATTCTTGGTCTGGGGGCCCGACATCCTGGGCCCTTTCCCCCGCGCTGTCGGGGGCTTTGAGTACTTGTACGTTGCAATCGACAAGTTCACAAAGTGGCCGGAGGTGGAGGCAGTGAGGAAGGTGACAACCCAGTCAGCCATCAAGTTCTTCAAGGGGCTAGTGTGCCGTTTTGGTGTGCGAAACAGAGTCATCACTGACAACGGCACGCAGTTCACAAGCCACACCTTCATGCAATACATCCAAGACCTCGGCAGCAGGGTCTGTTTCGCTTCCAAGGCACACCCACGGAGCAACGGCCAGGCGGAGAGGGCAAATGCTAAAGTGTTGCGTGGCCTGAGGACAAAGACTTTTGATAGGCTGCACAAGAGTGGAAGGCGCTGGATTGATGAGTTGCCGTGTGGGGACCCAGACTCATAAGTCGTGACCACCGAATGCACGTGTACAGTGATCCCAGAGATCAATGCTCACTGAACACATAGAAGCTGAATAACAAGAGTCTTACATCCATACATACCGTATTACACAAGTAGGACCATTATGGTCAAGTCTTGAGTATATCATCGCAGCGGAAAACTTCGTCGACAACTTGGACCCATGCCATGTACCTTAACCCTACAGGCATTCTGACTGGGAAACGTCCTAGCTCGCATGTTCGTCACTGAAGTATTCTTCATCATATCCTGTTCTTTCATGCCTGGCCAATAAAATAACCAGTGGCAAGCCAATGAGTACTTTGAATGTACTCGCAAGCAACCCATGTTTTGGGTTAAGATACAACAATGTATGATATAGGTAAATTTTTGCAGAAAGCTAATTTTATTGTGCTATGACATGTTCAACAATTGGTAAAACATGCATCATACGAATTCAAGTAACCATAGGGACTGGTTATAGATATCAACATAAATGGAGTGGGCATCAACCCAACTCAATCATGTCAAGTCCTTTGACTTGACCCAAGTAGTTCTTCCCACTTATCCAAACACACACACTGGTTTGTAAACATGTGGACGTAGCCCAAGAGCGGTTACCCAACTGTCCTTGACCGTGGACACGACTATTCGAATAGTTTTACACTCTACAGAGGTTGCACACTTTACCCACAAGATCTGTGTCAACCAGGACCCGCGGTACCTCAGGTACCCGGGTAAGCACCCGATCACTATCTTTCCCAAGACAACACTAACAAGGAGTCCACTCGTTGTTCCGTATCCTCATGATGTACATCGTACGAGACTCACTCGAGATCGTAACATCCGAGAGGGGACACAACGGTGTATCCGGTGCCCTGTGAAAACAGTCATGGCCGCCCTACCTAGCACGACCCCGTCCCGAGAGAGCACAACAACGACTCTCGCGTCACTAGTAATGCGGGCTCCAAGCTAGTATCGGCCTAGGTAATCAATAATGCCCTTTCCCGTATAAGGGTAGAGTGGTTGTGCATGTAAGGTTGGAACAACGGTCGCAACTTAAACCAATCCATTTTGAAAACAACACACACACTTGCCTCGGTACACCACTTCGTCATCAAGTGGTTACCCAACTCATTATCTCCCTCGGGCATAAGTGGCACCCAACAGGGTTTTCGAAAAGTCTTTTGAAAACAATCTTGCTTCCATCACCATGCATATACCATCCCCTTTTGCGTAGCTCTACTTAGCCTCCTAGCTACTCCCACTCGCATAACCCTCATAGAGAGGTAGGGTCATACATCATGAAAGTATCAACGAGAGAAGCAACGGAGTAGCCCAACAAAGTGGTACCCTCTCATGGTCATTCTGGTGCAACAACAACAAGTGCTATATGACATGCATAAAAAGGTTTCACGGTATGGTCAAAGGGCTGCTTGCCTAGCTCAGCAAGGTCTTCTTGGGTCTTCAAGGTTTTCTGGTCCAACTCCTTTGTTAGCAACGCATTCTATCGTCGCAAAATAATAACGAGAAGAATAAGGCAATAATAAAACAGAAAAACCAAAGTGCTCAGAAAAATGTCAACTCATTTTTCTTAAATTATAGGGCGAATACTAAGAAGGGTAAAATTCCTAGTTTTGGATTTGGAGTTGTGAAAACAGTGCTACCGATTTACAAAGGTATATTTAAATGCTTAAAATCACATTTAAATATTTACAGCAAAGAAAAGGTTGTTGGATTGGAATGAAAGTTGCACCATTAAATAGGTTGCAACATTTCAGGAATTTAGGAGTTGGAATTAATTTATTTTGACAAATATTCATCTCTGTGGGATTTTCGGAAATTTATCACAAAAGAAAAAGGAAAAAGGGGCACTGTGCCTGCTGGGCCAGAACGGCCACAGGGCAGCGGCCCAGTCAGCGAGGCGGCCCAGCCGAGCCGACGCGTGCGCACCAGGTTTTTAAACCTGACGGGCGGGGCCCGGCGTCAGTGAAAGAGGGCGCGGGACTGGGAGAGGACAGAGAGGCTGACGAGCGGGGCCCCTTGTCAGGGTCGCCGTCAACCCTCGTCCGACGGCGGCGAGGCTCACCGGCGACGATGCAGGGCACGGCGAGCTTGGCCAAGGGCAGGGACGGACTCAGAGTTATGTCGCCGTACGGGTGGAGGTGGAACCGGTCGCCGGGGTGGCCTGGTTCGCTGGCGACGAGGTCACGCGGCAGAGGAGCTTTGGGTGGTGGCGTTTCCGGCCGTTTCCGGCAGCTACAGACAGGGGAAACAGGGGGGAAACGATCAGTGGTGTTTGGGGGTTCCAGATCGAGGCAGAGGAGGAGCGGGGAGAGCTTCTACCGTGCGGACGACGGCGAGCCGCCGAGGCGGAGCTCGAGCTCGATCTCGAGCTCGAGAGCTTCTAGAGAGGAACTGGTGGTGTAGGGGTGATTAGGGGAGTGAGAGAGCGAGTGGTGAGGAAAGGAGGGCTCGGGGAGGCCCTTAAATAGGCGAACGGCGGGGTGTCGTGGACCCGTGCGCCGGTGAGCTCCTGCTCATTGCCACAGGGCTCGGGAGGAGCTGGCGCCATGTCTGGGGTGTTGCTGGGCGTGGACTACGCCGAGGGGAGCTAAGGGAGAGAGCGGGGGAAGGCCAGAGAGCAACGCGCGTGTGAGCCACGCCATTGGCGTGCTCGGGCGGCCAGCGCGCGTGCGAGTAGGGGCGAGAGTGGGGGAGAGAGGAGGGGGACAGCGCCGTGTCATGACGCGGGCATCGAGGGGCGTTGGTTGGCGTGCTGGGGAGGCCCGAGGTGGTCGGAGGCGTCGGCCAGGGGGCGGTTATAGTGCCTGGGTGCACTGTAGTGCGCTCTGGAGCATGCAAATGGCTGGCATGGCCATTTATAAAGGGCCAGGGCATGTCCCTTTGTGCCTTGGGGTTTCCTTGGATGCCCTGGGGTGGAGAGATGCTACGTGGGGTGCTGGCATATAGAAATGGGAGAGAGAGACGTGCTGCCATGGGTGAACAGATAGAGAAGAGGTGGATTTACCTCCCCCCCAATAATTGATCTGAGATGCTGCCATTGCTACTGGAGGTAGAGGGGGACTAGGAGGGGCTGTGGTAAAACTTTGAGCCCATGGAGATTAGTGGAAGGGGTCAGAATGGTGTTTTTGGAAATGTTGCAGAAGGTGTTTGATGCTTATTTGGGTAAGAAAATGAACTTCATTTGGCATGATAGTCCACAGGGTGAAATGGCACATATAATTAGGGCCTTCAACGAATTTTGAGCTCATTTGGGAAAAGTTGCCAATGCAACTTTTGTAAACCCTAGAAATCAACAGAAATGGGTTTTTCAAGATCTAGTCATCCAAAACCATTCTCATTGATGCACCACTTGGTGTAGTTTCATCATTTGGGTATTTGAGAATGTCCACAAAGTTTGGGATCAAATGGAGAAAGTTGGCAATGTAGAGTTGTTCAAACTTGGATCTGGACAGAGAGGGTTTTGGGGCACTTTTGTGTACCAAAATGATTTTGATTGAGATGAAACTTTGCAAGATCATCAAATTATGCATATGTGACTTTCTAGAATTTTCCTAGATTTATTAGAAAATATTTCTATAAGAAATATTTCAAATACTTAAAATGGACAGAAATGGTTTTGGAGGGTTTTGTCCAATATTTTGAACTTAACAATGTGTTGAAACTCCTATATATGGAAAATATATGCCCAGTGAGTTTCCTTGATTTTTCTCAAAAAAAATTGAAGCTTTTAAATAATTCTAACCTATTAAAGACCATTTCTGTCCTAAAGAAAAGCCTTTAAATAAAATAGGAAAATTACTTTTAAAATTATATTTTTGTGGTTCATGGGAGTCCTGTATCTAATAGGTTTAAAATATACTCTTTGAAATATTTTTCATACACAAATCAAGTACTTGTAGTGCAAACCTCAATTCAGGGGTTTTTGGAAAACTAATTTTTTTAAAATACTATTTGGCCAAATTATTTTTGTAAGAAAATACTATATTTCTCTATACACATGGCATGATCATTGGGCAGATGTTTGGGGCAAGGAGATGAAGTATATAACGTGGAGTTGTGTTGACTTTAAAGAGCACTTGAAAAACACAGAGAGAAAACCAACTCCAAATAAAAGCCAAATAAGGCAAAAGTTTTTGTCAAACCACACTTTATCATGATTTATTAGCTTAAGTGTTGTCGCATGAAAATCACGGTGTGACAGACCTACCCCCTTACAAGAATCTCATCCCCGAGATTTCCAAACTAGGCGTGGAAAGGAATATGAAAACTAGATCTGGGGTAGTCTTCACGTCCTCATACTGCTTGTGCTTCCGAGTGGTGCTCCATTGAACCTTGAAGTACTCGATGGCGTGGCTTCGTGTATGACGTCCTGTTTGATCCAGATTGCAATTGTGGTCTCTCGCATAGGTCATATTGGCTGGATGTCGATGGCTCGGTGATCGATGTCCTTGTAGAGACCGGACTAGTTAGGAAGTTGGAAACATTTTCGAAGTGGTGCCGTGTGGAAAAGATGTTGTGCATAGTGGGTAACTTGGGTGGTAACTCTAGATGGTAGCCGCCCATTCTTCATCTTGAAGTTAACTAGGGGAATGCCGATAAATCTGGGCGTGAGTTTCCCTTTGGCATGGAAATGCTTGGTTCCTTTGAGAGAAGTGGCTTGCAGATACTCCTAGTCTTCGACGAGAAAGTTCACTCCTTGACGATGGTGGTTGCTATAGTTCTCTCTCCTTGGCATGGCGGTCTTCAAATGTTCCTTGACCAGCTGAACGGCTCTTCTTTCGTCTTCGGGTAGACCCCGTGCATACCTCAGCCGCCGTTGGGCCGTCCGGATCACCAGGACGGGACCAAGGGGTGAGGGGCTACGTGGCGAGTTAGGCTCCTGAGTTGCGATGCTCATGAGTCCCCCTTGACATGCAAACGGCCTGCGGGAAGGAGATGCGAAAGTAGGTCTTAGTGTTCTATCTCGGCAGGGCCCTACCCCGCGCACACCTCAGCTGCCGTTGGGCCGTCCGGATCACCAGGACGGGACCAAGGGGTGGGGCTCTGTGACCGGTTAGGCCCCTCAGTCACGATGCTCAGGAGTCCCCATTGACGCTCAAATAGACCTCTATACCTGTCCTCGCTGAAGTCCCGCTCGGGAGGGGCGCGCAACGACCAGGTCCGAGGGACCTGGCAGGGCGGCGTACTCTAGGTGTGACCTGAACGTAGCCCCCGTGCCCAGCCCCCTCGCGCGGCTCTCCCGAGGGGAACACATTGCGGCGAGGCTGGACACTGAGACGGGTGGCTCCCTATGGTTGATGCGGCCATGGGGCCGCCCTTAGTTGTTTATCACCAGCGCGGAGCCCAGCGCTTCCGCACTTGCATGGGCATAGCCACTCCTCGACCGTGTGGACAACCAGCGCGGAGCATGGTGCTTCCACTGGTGCGTGGGTGAGGGCTCCCTCTGAGTGGAGCGCCCGGGGCGTGTATGTCACACCCCTAGCTTCTGGTGCTGCCTAGTGTTTGCATCTTGCTTGCATCATGTTTAAATTTCTAAAAGTTGAATTGAGGATAGCTGAAACCCTCACAAATCACTCCAGAAATAATCAACAATAAAATCTCTTCAAAGAAGTCCAGGAAAATGTTCCTCTTAGTTTTTGAAAATATTGGCAAGAGGTAAAATCCAAACCAATATTTTAGAGAACTAAAAGTAATTATTTTGGGCATTTGAAATTAAATCATAATGTATTTGAGTTGAATTTATTTCTTCTATAAGAGAAATATATGTCCAATAATTCTGAAAGGTTGTGAGGGGCTTTGGAATAATCCATTTAGTCCCTACAAGAATTATCAGAAGCAGAAAAATTAGTTTGGGTCAAACCCAAATTAAAACAAATGACAGAAATAGAAAGAACAAAACAAAACATAAAACAAATAAGTAAAAGGGGCCTACCTGGGCAACCAACCTGGCGGCCCCGCTGTTTTGGCCCAACCGAGTTGGCCCAGCTCAGCCCCACCGTCTTCAACCTCCTGGAAGTGGGAAAGAGGGCGTGTGCCCGACGCACGCCGACCACCTCCATCCTGCCTGCGTGCACCCGCTATGCCCTGGATGACTCTGGCATCGCCACGCACCTCCCTGCTTCTCTCTCTCACTCTCCCTCGCTCTCACCCCTTTCCCTGGATCTCTCTCTCTTGCCCCAGCACTACCGTCGCCGCCGCTCGCTGCCAACGCGCCCACCGAGCTCGCCTGACCTCCCCACCGTATCCATAGGCTCCGCCGCAGCTACGCACGTCGACGAGAAGAACAAAACAAGCCCGGGAGCCCTTCAACCTCGCCATCGCCGTCGTCCTCGTCCTCGGGACCAGACTACCGCCGTCGTCGATTCGCCGGCTACGGGACCTCCTCTAGCTCGCCGTCCACACCAGAAGATCCACTGTGACCCCGTCTCATCTCCCCCTTGTTTCCCCCTCATGCTCGAGCTCTAACCGTGCCTGCCGCCGCACCCGAGAGCTCCTCGCCGCCGTCCATGTTGCCGCTGAGCCCAGAGCTTGAATCACCCCAACCTGGGCATGTTTTCATGTTAAGCAACTCCCCAGCAAGCCAACGCCACCACTCGCACCTCCTACCTTGCCCTATAGCGTCGTCCCGGCCAACCCCGCGCTCCGGCCGCCACAACCGAGCTCGCCACCGCCTACTCCGTCCACCCCCGCTCGAAACACGGCCACCAACAGATGCGTCTCGCTCCCCTCTTTCGAACGTGCCCTCCCGCGCATCGAATTGTGGCCCATAGAGCAAACCCGCCATGGTCACCGCCGCGGTCCGTGGTCGCCAGCGGTTGTACGCCGGCAGCTGACGTGGCGCCATTAGCCTAGGTGCTAATCATGTTTAGTCAGTTCCCTGTGTTGATGACATGTGGGTCCCCGAGCCTAAGTATGTTAGTCTAAATTTCCTATTTAGATTAGTGCTAATCTGGTGGACCCCACATGTCAGCTTTGACTTTGGCCAAGTCAGCGTTGACCGGTCCCACCTGTCATTCACCCAAACTAGCCCTGTGCCACTAACGTGTGGACCCCACACGTCAGGTCTGACCTGGAGTCGGTCTGTTGACCTACTGACATCACCGTGACGTAATGCTGATGCAGTAAATCTTTTCTAGGATTTAAATAAACCAGGAAATGATTTATGAATTCTAGAAAATAGTTTAAACTTCTAAAAATCATAGAAAATCAACCGTAGCTCAAACTAAAATAAATTATATACGAAAAACTATCAGAAATATCCAATCTATCCATCTGTACCATTTCTATGTATGTTTGAGCAACTTATGTCTACTGATCAGGTCAAATCAATTAAATGGCATTTGAATAATCACATATGGAGTTTGAATTTGAATCTTGCATTCAAACCAACTTCATTTAAATCATTGGTAGTTGCATTAGCTCAAATCACAGCATATTGCCATGTCATGATCATGCATCATATTGTTGCATTGCATTGATTGTGTTTCCTCTCTGTTGCCGGTAATTGTCCCCCCTCAGTAGACATGGTTCCGATGATGAGATCGATGACACCGATGAAGAGCTATACTATCTTCAGAAGTGCCAGGCAAGCAAAAAAACCCTTATTCATTCCGATACAATCCCACTCTCTCGCTCTTGCTCTCTTTTACCGCATTCGGACAACAATGTTTCAACTGTTACATGTTGCGGTAGTTGAATCCCTTTCCTCTGCATGACATGTCATTGCCACGGTAAGTAGATGAAACCCAGTAGCATGAGTAGGAGTTGATTGAGCCCTGATGTGCCTAATCATTCATGCTTGTTTGTCAGGCCTACTATTGCTTTGAGTTGTGTTAGGTCTGATTCATCGGGGATGAATTGGAAAGTTGTGAACATGTCCTACTGTTGAGAGCTAAGTGTGTGAACACGATTTGGTAAAGGTAGCGGTGAGAGGCCATGTAGGATTACATGGTGGGTTGTCTCATTGAAACCGTCCTCAGGAACTAAGTTCTGTGTTTGTGATCCATGAACATCTACTACCACACATTGGGCTCCGGGCACTCCAAGCTCACTCGACGTACTAATCAACCTGATCTCTGTCCAGGAGTTGCAGCTAGTTTCTGGTGTTTGTAGGTAGTGCTAGTAGTCTGCCAAGTGGCACCCGGTACAGGTGGGCTTGGGACAGACTAGGTGCAGTGGCAAGGTGTAGCAAGCGTCGCCCGTTTGGTGGGCTCGGGAACCCTGCTCACATCGTTTGGGGCCGTGAGCGACTCCCCGGCCAGATCTCCTTGCAGATAGAACCCGAATAGGCGATAAACCTAGACTAGAGACTTGTGTGTTCCGTCAGGTCGTGGCCGACTCACTCGCCAGGCTTCCGCTTGAAGGTTGCCGAGATACATGACGTGTACATGGTGGTAAGTGGCGAGAGCGTGTGTGAAGAAGTACACCCCTACAGGGTTAACATCATCTATTCGAATAACCGCGTCTGCGGTAAAGGACCTCTGGGTTGCCTATACACTTCATAGACAAGTGAAAGTGGATACTCTCAAATGCGCAAGATAAGCAGGAGTGCTATGGATGGCCTTCTCGTAGGGAGACATGAGCGGATCCATGGTGGTGTATGGATATGGTGAATATGTGGAATCGTGTGCACCACCTCAAAAGAGTTACTAGAAGTTGTTGTTCAGGATAGCCACTGAGTCAAAGCTGGCTTGCTGCAGTTAAAATCCACCACCCCCTTTGTTGATACTGATGCATATGTAGCTAGTCCTGATGTAAGTCTTGCTGGGTACAGTTGTACTCACGTTTGCTTAATTTATGTTTTGCAGAGATACTTCAGTCTCACTAGTAGTTCGGCATGGACTTCGACGTTTAGCTTGTTACCTCAGCTACGATCTTCTACCCTTGGGAGGGTCTTGTAGATAGTCAGGCTTCTCAGCCTTTTTCATTTGTAGTTGTCTGTACTTAGACATGTTTATGCTTCCGCTTGTTGCTTGTATGCTCTGTATGTTGGGTCATGAGACCCATGTTTGTAATACATGGCTCCTCGGAGCCTAATGAATAAATACTTTGAGTTGTAGCGTTTTGTTGTGATGCCATATTGTATTTTCACATGTCGAGCATATTGTGTGTATGATTTGAAATGCTTGGTATGTGTGGGATCCCACAACCTAGTTGTTTATCCTTGGTAGCCTCTCTTACCGGGAAATGTCTCCTAGTGCTTCCACTGAGCAATGCTAGCTTGCTACTACTCTGGAACACTTACGTTAGCCGGCATGTGTCCTTCTACGTTCCTCTGTCTGTCCCTTCGGGGAAATATCGCGCGGTGTCTACCGGAGTCCTGTTAGCCTGCTACAGCCCGGATTCCCCGGAGTCTTGTTAGCCCAGCTGCTACAGCCCGGATTCACTCGATGATGACCGACACATTCGGCGCTGGGTCATGTATGCCTGTCACTGTAAGTTAGTGCCACTTTGGGTTTCCGACTAGTCCTGTCGGCCCGGGTTCTTTGTCATATGGATGCTAGCGACACTATCATATACATGAGCCAAAAGGTGCAAACGGTCCCGGGCCAGGTAAGGTGGCACCTGTGGGAATGCCGTGCATGAGGCCGCAAAGTGATATGATGTGTTACATGCTAGATCGGTGTCACTTAGGATCGGGGCCCTGACAGCTTTGGTAGTGGCGAGAGCGTGTGTGAAGAAGTACACCCCCGTAGGGTTAACATCATCTATTCGAATAGCCGCGTCTGCGGTAAAGGACCTCTGGGTTGCTTATACAGTTCTTAGACAAGTGAAAGTGGATACTCTAAAATGCGCAAGATAAGCGTGAGTGCTATGGATGGCCTTCTCGTAGGGAGACGGGAGCGGATCCATAGTGGTGTATTGATATGGTGAGTATGTGGACTCGTGTGCGCCACCTCAAAAGAGTTACTAGCAGTTGTAGTTCAGGATAGCCACTGAGTCAAATCTGGCTTGCTGCAGTCAAACTCCACCACCCGCTTTATTGATACTGATGCATATGTAGCTAGTTCTTATGTAAGTCTTGCTGGGTACATTTGTACTCACCTCTGCTTAATTTATGTTTTGCAGAGAGACTTCAGTCTCACTAGTAGTTTGGCGTGGACTTCGACGTTTAGCATGTTCCTTAGCTACGATCTTGTACCCTTGGGAGGGTCTTGTAGATAGTCAGGCTTCTCAGCCTTTTACATTTGTAGTTGTCTGTACTCAGAAATGTTTATGCTTCCGCTTGTTGCTTGTATGCTGTGTATGTTGGGTCATGAGACCCATGTTCGTAATATTTGGCTCTTGGGAGCCTAATGAATAAATACTTTTAGTTGTAGAGTTTTGTTGTGATGCCACGTGGTATTTGCACATATCGAGCATATTGTGTGTATGATTTGAAATGCTTGGTATTTGTGGGATCCGACAACCTAGTTGTTTATCCTTGGTAGCCTCTCTTTACGGGAAATGTCTCCTAGTGCTTCCACTAAGCCATGGTAGCTTGCTACTGCCCCGGAACACTTAGGCTGGCCGACATGTGTCCTTCTTCGTTCCTGTGTCTGTCCCTTTGGGAAATGTCACGCGGTGTCTACCGGAGTCCTGTTAGCCTGCTACAGCCCGGATTCTCTGGAGTCCTTTTGGCCCAGCTGCTACAGCCCAGATTCATTCGCTGAAGACCGACACGTTCGTTGCTGGGTCATGTATGCCTGTCTCTGTAAGTTAGTGCCACTTTGGGTTTATGACTAATCATGTTGGCCCGGGTTCTTTGTCATATGGATGCTAGCGACACTATCATATACGTGAGCCGAAAGGCGCCAACGGTCCCGGGCTAGGCAAGGTGGCACCCGTGGGAATACCGCGCGTGGGGCCGCAAAGTGATATGATGTGTTACATGCTAGATCGGTGTGACTTAGGATCAGGGCCCTGACAGCTTTGGTAGTGGCGAGAGCGTGTGTGAAGAAGTACACCCCTGCAGGGTTAACATCATCTATTCGAATAGCCGCATCCACGGTAAAGGACGTCTGGGTTGCCTATACAGTTCATAGACAAGTGAAAGTGGATACTCTAAAATGCGCAAGATAAGCGAGAGTGCTATGGATGGCCTTCTCGTAGGGAGATGAAAGCGGATCCATAGTGGTGTATGGATATGGTGAATATGTGGACTCGCGTGCGCCACCTCAAAAGAGTTACTAGCAGTTGTAGTTCAGGATAGCCACTGAGTCAAAGCTGGCTTGCTGTAGTTAAACTCCACCACCCCGTTTGTTGATACTGATGCATATATAGCTAGTTCTGATGTAAGTCTTTATGGGTACATTTGTCCTCACGTTTGCTTAATTTATGTTTTGCAGAGAGACTTCAGTCTCACTAGTAGTTCCGCGTGGACTTCGACGTTTAGCTTGTTACCTCAGCTACGATCTTGTACCCTTGGGAGGGTCTTGTACATAGTCAGCCTTCTTAGCCTTTTCATCTGTAGTTGTCTGTACTAAGACATGTTTATGCTTCCGCTTGTTGCTTGTTTGCTCTGTATGTTGGGCCATGAGACCGATGTTTGTAATACTTGGCTCCTCGGAGCCTAATGAATAAATACTTTGAGTTGTAGAGTTTTGTTCTGATGCCATGTTCTATTTGCACATGTCAGGCATATTGTGTGTATGATTTGAAATGCTTGGTATGTGCGGGATCCGACAACATAGTTGTTTATCCTTGGTAGCCTCTCTTACCGGGAAATGTCTCCTAGTGCTTCCACTGAGCCATCGTAGCTTGCTACTGCTCTGGAACACTTAGGCTGGCCGGCATGTGTCCTGCTTCGTTCCTGTGTCTTTCCTTTCGGGGAAATGCCACGCGGTGTCTACTGGAATCCTGTTAGTCTGCTACATCCTGGATTCTCCGGAGTCCTGTTAGCCCAACTGCTACAGCCCGGATTCACTCGCTGATGACCGACACGTTCGTTGCTGGGTCATGTATGCATGTCCCTGTAAGTTAGTGCCACTTTGGTTTTACGACTAGTCATGTCGGCCTAGGTTCTTTGTCGTATGGATGCTAGCGACACTATCATATACGTGAGCCAAAAGGCACAAATGGTTCCGGGCTAGGTAAGGTGGCACATGTGGGAATACCGCGCGTGAGGCCGCAAAGTGATATGATGTGTTACATGCTAGATCCGTGTGACTTAGGACCGGGGCCCTGACAGTGTACAGCCCTGACCTGACACGTGGCTTGCACGGCATGGCTAGACGAGGTGTGTCTGGGCACTCCTGAGCCAGCACCGGCCTAACGAGGCCCTGCCTCAAGGCGGCTTGCGCGTGGTCTTGATTCTTGATATCTGCGGCGGCCCTACGAGATTGTTAGCCAACCTGCACCGGATGAATCTCCTGAGGTAATTACATGAGAAGGCCAAACACCAATGATCCTAGGAGGAGATGTGAATGGGGCCAGCCTCCCGAAAGAGCTCGGTCGTTGGGTTTATCGGCGCTGGAGGGACGCACCCGAGCACAGACGTCGTGCCTAGTCTTCTCATGCAAAGAATCATGAAGAAAGACAGCCGGCGCGCGGCTCCCATGGTGGCGAGGGCGGTCGTGGGTGGGCTTGCAAGGGCGCACGACGTTCATGGTATCGAAGCACCGGACAGGCAGGTGATAATCATAATGTAAATCATGCAAGGAGGCAAGCTAGTTCAGATAGATGCAACTAGGAAGAACCCGAGCAGCCTGGGGATGATGCAGCCCGAGGCCCCCCCCCAATAGAGTAAGCTAAAGATGTAAAAGGATACACGTCGCAGGGACAGGCCCGGGCGACTTGGGGCAACTGCTGCCCGAGGGGTGCCCCTAACTAAATGAACTGGAAAGAGTCACCTAATACCATTGCTGGAGAGGTGTTCGAGTAGCTGAAGATGCATGCTGAAGAAGTTGCTGCTCATGAGTTGCCAGGGTCCTGAGCCTCGGGAGGCTCTGGGGGCCCGGGCGGCTCATGAAGAACCGTCGCGTCTCTGCCAGGACTGCGTGATGCCTGGCCTCCTGTACCACCAGAATGCTCCGTAAGTGGCGCTGGAAGGTGACAGCCGCGTTCGGCAAGTCGAATGGCGTGCGAACATAGCTGTGAGGTGGACCCTCGCACCGACCAACGCGCGAAGGCCAAAAACGCCCCTGAAATGCGGCCCTGTTGAGCCCTGGAATGTTGACGCAGACGCGCAGCCCGTCGTCCTCGCCAGGATGAGGAGCTGCGCCAGATGGTGGGCGGCGATCGTCGCATATAGTCCTTGCTTCTTGAAGCTCCTCGGTCGCCTTGGTGATGAACTCCTGAGCACCAGGCGCTCCACACCTTGGGCCCTCTTGAGGGAAAAACGTGCGGCGAAGCACGCCTCCACGTGGTGCCCGAGCGCCTCCCTTGTGATGTTGGCTAGGTCCGAGGCCCTCCAGAAGAGAGCCGCCAAGCACAGCCTAAGGAGGGCGCTAGGCTCTCCTTCCTATGCGAGGGAGCAATACTGGAATTGTGACACCCAAGTTTTTAACTGGATTCTTTCAAAAGATTTTATTTGACTTGAGGGACGTGATTTAAAATTTTCTTTCAAAAGGACTCTCCCTTTCAAATATTTTGTTTTTATGGCAAAAGTTTTATTTGGATTCACCCAAGATCTGTCCTTGGTCTTGGAGGTTCTTGCTTTTCATTTGGACTCAAGACAAAATACTTTTCACTTGGGAAAATGTCTTTTGAAAATGTCTTTGAAATTTTGCACTATGGCTTTTGGAATAATCATTTACCACTTTCAACCTTTTTCCTCTTGCCATGGACTTAGTGCAAATACTCTCTCCTAACCCTCCCCTCATCTTTGGATCATGTTTGGCATCTAATCCAGCAAGTTGAACCTCCCCTGTGTTTATTTTCCATTCAAATCTTATTCAAATAAATTTCTGTCTTCTATTCTATCCATTGGTGTTTTACAAAGGAACTCTACTTTCTGTTTTGATTTTTGCCCCCAAACCAACTCTCCTCCCTAGTCCTTTGAACCCTCAACCAAGATCCATGAAGATCCACTGGTCTTCAGTTCAAAATTTTCAAACTACACTTGCTGCAAGTTTGGACCAGATTTGTCAAATTTGGTGAAATTCATTCAAAACCTTCTCCAAAAATTCCAAGTAAAATCAGGCAGCCTCTGGGTGCATTGAGTGGTCATCTCACCAAGTACCAGCTCCAGAAAAAAATTTCTCATAGCCATATCATTCTGTCGAGCACCTGTAGTGCATGGTCTTTGTCAAGTTCAGAAAAATTCAGAGAACAGTTCAGTGGCTTACTGTCGTTTTCTTCAGAGATGGTTGTCGATCTCGCCAGTGCCACTGTGTCGCCTTGCTCCTCGTCCCCTCCCCCTTGTTCCTGCACCGCACGAGCGCCTGGCACCTTGCGGGCGTCGGTGACGAGCTGCAGAAGGTGCGGCGCCCCATGACCGACGCCAGCAGCGGCTTTGCGGCCGCCAGCGGGAGGCACGGCGCCGACGACGCCACCCAGCGCCGCCCAAGACACTGGAGCTCGCCACGTGGCCTTCCACTCCCCCGAACGTGCTGCCGCTCTCGTCGTGAACCGCAGGGTGCGGAGCGCGCTCTCTACCGCCGTCGAGCCCATGCACTCACCTCACCGTGGACCGACGCCATTACGCCAAGACCAACTCCGTTTAGCTGTGGAATGACACCAGTAACCTCCACTGATGCTGCCTGGCCGCTCAAACCTCCTGCCAATCCACTGCACCGCCGTAATCACTCGCCGGAGATTCTCCGTTCACGGCCACCCCGTCGATCCGCCTATAAATAGAGGCCTCGAGCTTCAACTCGAGCACCCACCATCCCTGCACTCCACCTAGAGCACGCCTAGCCACTGGAAGAGCCCCGAGGAGGTCTCCTTCCTCGACTCCGGCCACCGCGACCCGCCACGGGATCCAGCTCGATTCGCCCATGTGTGTGCACCTCCGCCTCCCTTCTCTTGCCAGTAGCTTCACCATGCACCTCTCTTTCTGACCCGCGCTTCAATTCGAAGTTTGCAGCCCTCCACCGGAGTTCCCCATCCTCACCCGAGCCGCCGTCCGCCGGAGATAGTGTCGCCATCGACGTGGTGCTCCCCGTTGGTCGAGTCCACCACCCACCGATGCGGAAGAACAAGCTGAAACTCTTGGTACCCTCCGATCCTCCTAACTCGTCGTGGGTCGACGCCGGCGTCCACCGCAGTCTTCGGGCGCTGGCGAGCTTTTCAAACCTGACATGTGGACCCCGCATGTCAGCCTCTGTTCTATTCTTTCGCGAACCGTTTTCTGTTGGCGCCTTCAGGCAAAATACGTTTTCTCTCTTGAGCTTGCGCATTTCCAATCGAACCGTTTTCTGTTTTCTCAGTTAAAACCCTGGAACTTTTCTGTTTCATTACAGATAAGTCCCTGGACAGAAACCTTTATAACTTTTTAATAAAAAGGGATTTTTGAGTGATTCTTTTTCTGACAATCTTAAAATTTTGTCTAGTTTTTTATGGGATTTATTTGAAAAATATTTGGAAAAGTTTCTATGCACGCGTTGGTTTTCACGTTAGTGCCCGTTTTCGTGATTGCCGTAGGTTCCGGAAGAGGTGACGGAGCCGCGAACTTCGCCGAGCTAGACTCCGACTTCTCCGAACCAGGCAAGCATGTTTGAACATTTGATATGATAAGTGTTCGGCATGTTTGCTTGAAAGTTTGTGCGTGGCATATGAGTGTCGGTAAATACCTCGTTGCTTGTAAGGCAACTACCCGCATGTTCCAAAGTTGCGATGATCTCTGATGAGAGATGGCCTAATCATGTGGTGACACGAAGGGCAGCAAGGTGGTACTGTTGTAGCATACCAGCCTTGCGTCATCCGACTTTCTCCGATGTTAACATGGACGGAGTCACGTTATCGTTCTTTTCCCCGCATGTTCCAAAGTTGCGATGATCTCTGATGAGAGATGGCCTAATCATGTGGTGACATGAAGGGCAGCAAGGTGATACTGTTGTAGCATACCAGCCTTGCGTCATCCGACTTTCTCCGACGTTAACGTGGACGGAGTCACGTTATCGTTCTTTTCCCCGCATGTTCCAAAGTTGCGATGATCTCTGATGAGAGATGGCCTAATCATGTGGTGACATGAAGGGCAGCAAGGTGGTACTGTTGTAGCATACCAGCCTTGCGTCATCCGACTTTCCCCGACGTTAACGTGGACGGAGTCAAGTTATCGTTCTCCCCCCTTCCGTTCTACCACATGTTTCATTTGCCAGGATGCGGTTTAGTAAGTTGGTAACCTCTTTCCGTGTACACACCAAACAGAGAGGCCGGGATGATGGTACCTTGGCCCAGGATTAAAGCCAGTCATCCGGTCAGGGGGCATGGGTGTTTCCGGTTGGGACCGAGAGGGGGGGCACCCCCTTAGAGCGCGCGTATAGAAATTTGATCCCATGCTACGCGAGGTTGTAGCCTCCCCGTCTCAAGGTTTTTCTTGAACGTTGCCGAGGGTGATCCCTGGCTTCGGAAGGTTGAATTGGGTGTGTACTGGTTAGACGTGTTTCTTCCAAAACACCGTAGACGGAACTAGTCCCCGTGACTACTGAAATCCATTGGCTGTGGTTAAGTACAAACTCTGCAGAGTCAATTCCTTCCAATTCATCGTATCAATGATCAAGTAGTGTAATCATTATACCCCTATCTATCCGCGTGGAAAACTGTCCCCGGTGAACAAGCTCAAGTGGTAAATCCAATTTAATTATTATTCCTGTGGATGGACTAATTTTATATTTGTCTCGTACTTGTGATAATTTATGTTCCCGAACTATTGTATTATTGAGCTACAATATGAGCCCTTTATGTGATGTCGCTCAGACGTCCGACTGTGGCATGTTCGTCTTTTATTTGTTTTGTTATAAGCCCTTTATGTGGTGTCGCCCCGACGCCCGACTGTGGCATTATTATTCTGCATTTTCCTCTCGAGGAGTCTTTCAGACACTCGTTTGGCACCAGTATTATTATTCTCGCAGTTTCCTCTCGAGGAGTCATTCAGACCCTCGTTTGGCACCAGTATTATTATTCTCTCAGTTTCCTCTCGAGGAGTCATTCAGACCCTCGTTTGGCACCGGTATTACTATTCTGCAGTTTCCGCTCGAGGCGTCATTCAGACCCTCGCTTGGCACCAAGTATTTATTATCTCTATGTCTGAACGCACTGGATAAATTGTTCATATGCTTCATGGTTGCATTTGTTATATCTTATGTCCGAACTGTCTTGCGAGTACCTTCATAGTACTCACCTGGCTTGTTGATTTGGCCAGATGTTGACGAAGGCGATCTCTTGGATGAAGAGTTTGTTAGCGCGTCCGACGCCTAGAGGAGTCCTAGTCAGTCCTGTGCGATCCCGGATATTGGTCACTTGTATTATATACGCTTCCGCCACCCGCAATCAGTCTCCTCGAGCCTCACTCCGACGCTCGAAGAGCTGTAGTCTTCAGGAGTCATATCACTCGCTTCGCGGTGATATTTCCACCACCGTTTTTATCGTGAGTTAGTAGTATGCCACCCTATCAGCCATCTTGTTTTAGCGGCGTACTTGTAATAAATTGTTGGGCAGTCTCCGCCCAACCTTGTATTATATTTAGTACTCCTGGTATTTTTCTTCTGTGACCAAGATATTGTCTACTAGTGAGAAGGAATTCTTCCTTACTGGTCCGTAAAAGGGATTGGTCTCTCAATAATTATTTTATTGAAAAACCGGTCGTGACAAGCTTGGTATCAGAGCCAGGCTGACTGTAGGAAGCCACTAGGTGCGATCGCTAATCGGTTATTAGCTTTTTTTGTGCTTTTTCAGCTTTTTGCAATTGTAGCTATTTTCTGTTGGTCATCATAAATTTATGACATGACTACTCAGAATTTTTGCCTACTTTTGTAGATGGCTGGTAGTAGCTGTGAGAATCGAGTGTTCACGAACGTGCCCGAGGGGTTTGTCATGCTCCTCGTCTCCATCACCAAGCTCGCGATCGGGCCAGCAGCTCGCTCGGAGTTCACACTCTACCAGCACAAGCTCAGTGACGACGTGTCTATGCACCAAGCTGTGGTGCAATTCAAGGGAGGACGTTCTGCAGCATGCCACTTCCGTTTTGTGGGAAGGGCCATGCCTACGGAGAGGCATGCCATGCAGATGGCTGCCCGTGAGGCGATAGCTTGCCTTCGGGACATCCTTCCTACGATGAAGACTCGTCGCTACCGCTACCTCCCATGCCATGTGCCATACACCAGTCACTATGCATTCGCCTGCCATCGCGGAGAGCGAGATGAAGCCATCGAGATGGTTGTGGAGTATCTCAAGGCTCTGGAGGAGTCTTTCGACAACCTCGTGGACGATCTTGTGGCTGCCCGCATGGACTTAGTCCGGGGCGGTCCTGCCAGCAGGAAGGAGCTTCTCCACATGGCACCGCCTCTGACATTCGTCTCCTCTTCAGCCTCGTATGCACCGGCCGTTTTGGCCACTGCTCGCCATCTGCCTACCACTGAGGAGTTCGACCGAGTCATCGCTCCTACTCCAATCAGAGCCGCACCGCCTGCCGCACCCGCTCTACCACCAGTCGGCCCCGCACCATCACCGCAGCGCAGCGTTACGGGCCAGGAGCCAGCTAGAGAGGAGGTGGAGGTGGATTCTCCTGGACCGCTGAGTCTTGCCATCGGCAAGGGAAAGGAAATCTTCACCATCTCCGACTGAGAGCCCCGAGTAGCCGCGTGTTATGCCTGCTTGTATGATGTGCTGTTTTAATCTGTACGCTACTTTGTATTGGTGTGTTTGCTGCCTCCCGGAGTAGTACGCTAGTCTAAATAACATGTCAGGATGTGTACGCGCATCCTGAGTGCTGTATCATGTGATTGTATTTTCGCGTGTAAGTTTTGTGTTCAGTAGTCTTTTCTCCATGCAAAATCATTTATGTTTTCTTGAAAACCTTGAGATCTTTTAAATTTGTTGCCTTTGCAAGATTTTGCTTGTGCTGCACAGTTTTTCTCATGGGTTTTGCACAATAATACCCCAGACTGGAAAAATGTCTCGCACGTGGACTCGCTCCATGCCCAATCAGCCAGAAGAGGTTTACGGGACACAGACTAGCAACAATTTCACTCAGGGTCAGTCCAGCCAACAAGACAGCGAAGCAGCCCTGTCTCAAGTATGCCGTCTCTTCGAGCAAAGCCAGCAACAGCACCAAGAGATGATGAGGCATGTCATCAATATGGGAAACCACCGTGAACCCTATCAACAACATTCCAGGTTATCTGAGTTACAGAAGACTCGCCCCTCAACTTTTGCTCACACCGATAGGCCGCTGGAAGCCGATGATTGGCTTCGTGACATTGAAAGGAAACTGATTATTGCTCAGTGCTCAGATCATGAGAAGGTGCTTTATGCACCACACTACCTTACTGGAGCAGCTGCAGCATGGTGGGAAAATTTCCTACACATGCATCCCAGTGAACACAACATCACCTGGGAAGAGTTCAAGGAAGGCTTCCGTGGGGCACACATCCCCAGGAGCATCCTAAAGATCAAGAAGAGGGAATTTGATGACCTGAAGCAGAGAGGCATGTCAGTAACAGAATACAATGGTCAGTTTACCCAGCTGTCTCGTTATGCCTACGACGAGCACATGACAGAAAATAAGAAGATGGAAAAATTCCTGGACGGCCTGGCACCAGCACTAAGATGCCAACTGATTGTACACACCTTTCCGGATTTTAAGACTCTGGTGGACAAGGCCATCACCTTGGAAAATGAGCGCCGTAGCTTGGAAGATATCTGTAAACGAAAGAGGGACAAGACGACTCTTGCTCGCAACAACCGAGGTAAGACTGAGGTTCCACGGACAGACAGAAGGAGATCCACGGCTACTGAACCAAGGCCCGTCGGACAGTTTCATGCCAGGGATAAGGAGTACACCTACCGCCCAGGGGTTACCTGCTATGCTTGTGGTCAAGAAGGGCATTATGCTAAACAGTGCCCAAAGCCAAAGAACTCGGCACCCAAGCCAAACAATGGTGGGAACAATCCAGCCCCCAAGCGCAACAATTTCAACCCCAACAACAACCACAGGAAGGGTCACCTGAACCATGTGACCAGGGAAGAGGCGCAGAATGCCCCAGACATCGTGCTCGGTACGTTCCCTGTCAACACAGTACCTGCCACGGTTTTGTTTGATTCTGGAGCTTCCCATTCGTTCGTTTCAAAGAGTTTTGGTTTGCAACATGGTTTTCCGATACTTCCCTTGGAAAAATCTATGATCATCAAGTCCCCCGGAAATAAGCAAATCGCTCAGGGTTACTACCGAGGAGTAGTCATTGAGTTCGAAGGACTACAATTCCACGCGAATCTCATCGTGTTGGAGAGTAAAGGACTGGATGCCATTTTAGGGATGGACTGGTTGACCACCAACAAAGGATTCATTGACTGTTTCAATCGGACCTTGATTCTCACTCACCATCACGGCAAGACAATAAGAGTTTCCGCTCAAGAAAGACCTCGGTCACAGCAACCAAAACTGAACAAAATGGACATTGCTGAACTGAGAAAAGTTCCAGTGGTATGCGAGTTTCCTGACGTGTTCCCTGAAGAACTACCAGGCATGCCACCAGACCGGGAGATAGAATTCAGCATTGAACTAGCACCTGGCACCGCTCCCATCTATAAGAAGCCATATAGGATGGCACCCTCAGAATTGGTGGAGTTGAAGAAGCAGATAAAGGAATTATTGGACAAAGGATTTATTCGAGCCAGCTCTTCACCCTGGGGTTCGCCTGTGTTGTTCGCAAAGAAGAAGGATGGGACACTGAGACTGTGTATAGACTATCGAGCCCTAAATATGGTCACCATCAAAAACAAATATCCGATGCCACGGATAAATAATTTGTTTGACCAGCTCGCACAAGCCAAGGTATTCTCAGAGATTGATTTGAGATCGGGATATCACCAATTGAAAGTGCGGACAGAAGATATCCCCAAGACAGCATTCACTTCCAGATATGGGTTATACGAGTTTACAGTGATGCCTTTTGGACTAACGAACGCCCCCGCATATTTCGTCCACCTCATGAACAAAGTGTTCATGAAATTCATGGACAAATTTGTTGTGGTATTCATTGACGATATTCTGGTTTACTCAAGGACACCAGAAGAGCATGCTGAGCACCTCAGAATTGTTTTGGGAGAATTGAGGAAACATCCGTTGTACGACAAATTTAGCAAGTGCGAATTTTGGCTAAGACAAGTTGGTTTCTTAGGCCATATACTGAACCAAGAAGGCGTGGCCGTAGACCCAGAAAAAGTCAAGGCCATACTGGACTGGAAGCCACCCGCCAACGTTACTGATGTGCGGAGTTTCCTAGGGATGGCCGGATATTACAAAAGATTTATTGAAGGATTTTCCACTGTGGCAAAACCTATGACACAGTTGCTCAAGAAGGACAACAAATTTGTATGGACGGAAGCATGCGAGCAGAGCTTCCAAGAACTAAAGAAGAAGCTGACAACCGCACCGGTCTTAACTGTGCCAGACATACACAAGAGCTTTGAAGTGTATTGTGACGCGTCCCGAAAAGGTCTCGGATGTGTACTAATGCAGGATGGCAAAGTAGTCGCATATGCCTCACGGCAGCTGCGAAAACATGAGGAAAATTACCCAACACATGACTTGGAGCTAGCAGCAGTTATTCATGAACTCAAGGAGTGGAGGCACTTTCTGTTGGGAAATCGCTGTGAAATATACACGGACCATAAGAGCCTCAAATATATTTTCACACAGGCAGAGCTAAATTTACGCCAACGACGCTGGTTGGAATTGGTCAAGGACTATGATGTCGGCATTCACTACCATTCAGGGAAAGCAAATGTAGTGGCAGATGCCCTTAGTCGAAATCCCAGCCCGGACAATGACGGTCCGCAAAACTTGAGGCCTGAGTTTTAGCAAGAGTTCGCTAGGCTCAACATGATGCTAGTCTCTGAGGGCACCATATCAAATCTGGAGATACAACCCACCCTGGTGGAACAAATCAAGAAGGCTCAACAGGGACATCCCAGCATTGAAGGCATAAGGAAGAAAATGAACCTTGGTAAGGCTTCAGAGTTCGTCACGGACAGTGAAGGAACATTATGGTACGGAGACAGACTTTGCGTACCTAACATTGAGGAACTCAAGCAACAAATCTTAACCGAAAGCCACACCGCTCCATACTCGATCCATCCTGGAGGAACCAAAATGTACAAGGACATTCAGGAAAGATTTTGGTGGCACGGTATGAAAAGAGATATAGCCACATTTATTGCTTGTTGCGATTCATGTCAACGCATCAAGGCCGAGCATCAAAAGCCAGCAGGGCTACTCCAGCCAAACAGGATACCAGAGTGGAAATGGGATGAAATAGGAATGGATTTCATCGTCGGGCTACCCCGATCACAACGTGGGAATGACGCCATATGGGTCATCACAGACCGACTAACCAAGGTTGCTCATTTCATTCCCGTGAAGACTACCTAATCCACACAAAGACTGGCCAAACTTTATCTCTCCCGTATAGTTTGCTTGCATGGAGTCCCGAAGACTATAATATCAGACCGAGGCACCCAATTCGTCTCCAAATTTTGGGATCACCTACAACAAGCCCTGGGCACGCAACTAACTTTCAGTACAGCATACCACCCTCAGACTGATGGACAAACATAACGTGTAAACCAAATCATAGAGGATATGCTAAGAGCCTGTGTGCTCACCTATGGATCCAGTTGGGAAGAGAGTTTGCCGTATGCCGAATTTCCTTACAACAACAGCTACCAAGCCAGCTTACAAATGGCACCCTTTGAAGCATTGTACGGACGGAGGTGTCGTACCCCGCTAAATTGGTCAGAAACAGGTGACAGCCGTAACTTCGGCCCCGACATGCTTAAAGAGGCCGAGGAGAAAGTTAAACAAATCAGGGACAGACTCAAGACAGCACAGAGCCGACAAAAGAGCTACTATGATCAGAAGCATCGTGAGGTCAGCTTTGAACCCGGTGATTCCGTATACCTCCGAGTATCTCCTATGAGGGGTCTGCAACGGTTCAAAATTAAGGGGAAGCTAGCCCCAAGATTTATTGGGCCATTTTATGTAAAGGCACGAAGAGGCACGGTAGCCTACCAACTAGACCTACCCAGGGAACTGTCAGACGTCCATGACGTATTTCACGTCTCACAGTTGAGGAAATGTGTGAGTAACCCGGACAAGCAGGTACCTCATGAGAACATTGATGTGCAACCAGATCTCACCTACAGAGAGAGGCCAGTAAAAATATTGGAAGAATCTGAACGGAGGACCCGTCAGAAAACGACCAAGTTTTTCAGGGTTCAGTGGAGCAACCACACTGAGGATGAAGCTACATGGGAAAGGGAAGATTTTCTCCGGGCAGAGTATCCATATCTATTTGAGGGTCAGCAGAAATCTCGAGGACGAGATTTTTCCTAAGGGGGTAGGTGTTGTGACACCCAAGTTTTTAACTGGATTCTTTCAAAAGATTTTATTTGACTTGAGGGAGGTGATTTAAAATTTTCTTTCAAAAGGACTCTCCCTTTCAAATATTTTGTTTTTATGGCAAAAGTTTTATTTGGATTCACCCAAGATCTGTCCTTGGTCTTGGAGGTTCTTGCTTTTCATTTGGACTCAAGACAAAATACTTTTCACTTGGGAAAATGTCTTTTGAAAATCTCTTTGAAATTTTGCACTATGGCTTTTGGAATAATCATTTACCACTTCCAACCTTTTTCCTCTTGCCATGGCCTTAGTGCAAATACTCTCTCCTAACCCTCCCCTCGTCTTTGGATCTTGTTTGGCATCTAATCCAGCAAGTTGAACCTCCCCTGTGTTTATTTTCCATTCAAATCTTATTCAAATAAATTTCTGTCTTCTATTCTATCCATTGGTGTTTTACAAAGGAACTCTACTTTCTGTTTTGATTTTTGCCCCCAAACCAACTCTCCTCCCTAGTACTTTGAACCCTCAACCAAGATCCATGAAGATCCACTGGTCTTCAGTTCAAAATTTTCAAACTACACTTGCTGCAAGTTTGGACCTGATTTGTCAAATTTGGTGAAATTCATTCAAAACCTTCTCCAAAAATTCCAAGTAAAATCAGGCAGCCTCTGGGTGCATTGAGTGGTCATCTCACCAAGTACCAGCTCCAGAAAAAAAATTCTCATAGCCATATCATTCTGTCGAGCACCTGCAGTGCATGGTCTTTGTCAAGTTCAGAAAAATTCAGAGAACAGTTCAGTGGCTTACTGTCGTTTTCTTCAGAGATGGTTGTCGATCTCGCCAGTGCCACTGTGTCGCCTTGCTCCTCGTCCCCTCCCCCTTGTTCCTGCACCGCATGAGCGCCTGGCACCTTGTGGGCGTCGGCGATGAGCTGCAGAAGGTGCGCCGCCCCGTGACCGACGCCAGCAGCGGCTTTGCGGCCGCCAGCGGGAGGCACGGCGCCGACGACGCCACCCAGCGCCGCCCAAGCCACTGGAGCTCGCCGCGTGGCCTTCCACTCCCCCGAACGCGCTGCCGCTCTCGTCGTGAACCGCAGGGCGTGGAGCGCGCTCTCTGCCGCCGTCGAGCCCGTGCAGTCACCTCACCGTGGACCGACGCCATTACGCCAAGACCAACTCCGTTTAGCTGTGGAATGACACCAGTAACCTCCACTGATGCTGCCTGGCCGCTCAAACCTCCTGCCAATCCACTTCACCGCCGTAATCGCTCACCGGAGATTCTCCGTTCACGGCCACCCCGTCGATCCGCCTATAAATAGAGGCCCCGAGCTTCAACTCGAGCACCCACCATCCCTGCACTCCACCTAGAGCACGCCTAGCCACTTGAAGAGCCCCGAGGAGGTCTCCTTCCTCATCTCCGGCCACCGCGACCTGCCACGGGATCCAGCTCGATTCGCCCGTGTGTGTGCACCTCCGCCTCCCTTCTCTTGCCAGTAGCTTCACCATGCACCTCTCTTTCTAACCCGCGCTTCAATTCGAAGTTTGCAGCCCTCCACCGGAGTTCCCCATCCTCACCCGAGCCGCCGTCCGCCAGAGATAGTGTCACCGTCGACGTGGTGCTCCCCGTTGGTCGAGTCCACCACCCACCGACGCGGAAGAACAAGCTGAAACTCTTGGTACCCTCCGATCCTCCTAACTCGCCGTGGTTCGACGCCGGCGTCCACCGCAGTCTTCGGGCGCCGGCGAGCTTTTCAAACCTGACATGTGGACCCCGCATGTCTGCCTCTGTTCTATTCTTTCGCGAACCGTTTTCTGTTGGCGCCTTCGGGCAAAATACGTTTTCTCTCTTGAGCTTGCGCATTTCCAATCGAACCGTTTTCTGTTTTCTTAGTTAAAACCCTGGAACTTTTCTGTTTCATTACAGATAAGTCCCTGGACAGAAACCTTTATAACTTTTTAATAAAAAGGGATTTTTGAGTGATTCTTTTTCTGAAAATCTTAAAATTTTGTCTAGTTTTTTATGGGATTTATTTTAAAAATATTTGGAAAAGTTTCTGTGCACGCGTTGGTTTCCACGTTAGTGCCCGTTTTCGTGATTGCCGTAGGTTCCGGAAGAGGTGACGCAGCCGCGAACTTCGCCGAGCTAGACTCCGACTTCTCCGAACCAGGCAAGCATGTTTGAACATTTTATATGATAAGTGTTTGGCATGTTTGCTTGAAAGTTTGTGCGTGGCATATGAGTGTCGGTAAATACCTCGTTGCTTGTAAGGAAACTACCCGCATGTTCCAAAGTTGCGATGATCTCTGATGAGAGATGGCCTAATCATGTGGTGACATGAAGGGCAGCAAGGTGGTATTGATGTAGCATACCAGCCTTGCGTCATCCGACTTTCTCCGACGTTAACGTGGATGGAGTCACGTTATCGTTCTTTTCCCCGCATGTTCCAAAGTTGCGATGATCTCTGATGAGAGATGGCCTAATCATGTGGTGACATGAAGGGCAGCAAGGTGGTACTATTGTAGCATACCAGCCTTGCTTTCATCCGACTTTCTCCGACGTTAACGTGGATGGAGTCACGTTATCGTTCTTTTCCCCGCATGTTCCAAAGTTGCGATGATCTCTGATGAGAGATGGCCTAATCATGTGGTTACATGAAGGGCAGCAAGGTGGTACTGTTGTAGCATATCAGCCTTGCATCATCCGACTTTCCCCGACGTTAACGTGGACGGAGTCACGTTATCGTTCTCCCCCCCTTCCGTTCTACCACATGTTTCATTTGCCAGGATGCGGTTTAGTAAGTTGGTAATGTCTTTCCGTGTACACACCAAACAGAGAGGCCGGGATGATGGTACCTTGGCCCAGTATTAAAGCCAGTCATCCGGTCAGGGGGCATGGGTGTTTCCGGTTGGGACCGAGAGGGGGGTCACCCCCTTAGAGCGCGTGTATAGAAATTTGATCCCATGCTACGCGAGGTTGTAGCCTCCCCGTCTCAAGGTTTTTCTTGAACGTTGCCGAGGGTGATCCCTGGCTTCGGAAGGTTGAATTGGGTGTGTACTGGTTAGACGTGTTTCTTCCAAAACACCATAGACGGAACTAGTCCCCGTGACTACTGAAATCCGTTGGCTGTGGTTAAGTACAAACTCTGCAGAGTCAATTCCTTCCAATTCATCGTATCAATGATCAAGTAGTGTAATAATTATACCCCTATCTATCCGCATGGAAAACTATCCCCGGTGAACAAGCTCAAGTGGTAAATCCAGTTTAAATATTATTCCTGTGGATGGACTAATTTTATATTTGTCTCGAACTTGTGATAATTTATGTTCCTAAACTATTGTATTATTGAGCTACAATATGAGCCCTTTATGTGATGTCGCTCAGACGTCCGACTGTGGCTTGTTCGTCTTTTATTTCTTTTGTTATAAGCCCTTTATGTGGTGTCGCCCCGACGCCCGACTGTGGCATTATTATTCTGCATTTTCCTCTCGAGGAGTCTTTCAGACACTCATTTGGCACCAGTATTATTATTCTCGCAGTTTCCTCTCGAGGAGTCATTCAGACCCTCGTTTGGCACCAGTATTATTATTCTCGCAGTTTCCTCTCGAGGAGTCATTCAGACCCTCGTTTGGCACCGGTATTACTATTCTGCAGTTTCCGCTCGAGGCGTCATTCAGACCCTCGCTTCGCACCTAGTATTTATGATCTCTATGTCTGAACGCACTGGATAAATTGTTCATATGCTTCGTGGTTGCATTTGTTATATCTTATGTCCGAACTGTCTTGCGAGTACTTTCATAGTACTCACCTGGCTTGTTGATTTGGCCAGATGTTGACGAAGGCGATCTCTTGGATGAAGAGTTTGTTAGCGCGTCCGACGCCTAGAGGAGTCCCAGTCAGTCCTGTGCGATCCCGGATATTGGTCACTTGTATTATATACGCTTCCGCCACCCGCAATCAGTCTCCTCGAGCCTCACTCCGACGCTCGAAGAGATGTAGTCTTCAGGAGTCATATCACTCGCTTCGCAGTGATATTTCCACCACCGTTTTTATCGTGAGTTAGTAGTATGCCACCCTATCCACAGTCTTGTTTTAGCGGCGTACATGTAATAAATTGTTGGGCAGTCTCCGCCCAACCTTGTATTATATTTAGTACTCCTGGTATTTTTCTTCTGTGACCAAGATATTGTCTACCAGTGAGAAGGAATTCTTCCTTACTGGTCCGTAAAAGGGATTGGTCTCTCAATAATTATTTTATTGAAAAACCGGTCGTGACAGGAATCTGGCATTTTGCCGTCTGCCACCTCTTTGCCGTCTACCAGCTCACGGCAAAGAGGCTGTTTGTCGTCTGCTTTGTGTAAGCGGACGACAAAGAAAGTGCAGATGGCGAAAAGGCTATATGTCGTCAGCTCCTTCTTTGCCCTCAGCCAGCTGATGGCAAAGAGCTAGACGGCAGAAGGCAAAGAGCTAGGTGGGCCCCGCAGGGCACGGCGTGGCTAGGTCAGATTCTTTGCCGTCTACTAGCGGACGACAAAGAGGTGACTACATTGCCATCTACTCGCAGACGGCAATGTTACTCCTTTGCCGTCCGCTAGCGGACGGCAAAGAGGAGACGTGGGCCAGCCCTAACGTTCGCCATCTTTGCGGTCTGCTAGCAGACGACAAAGAAGGCCCACTTAACGGGCCGAGCCGTCTCCCCCCTCTCTCTCTTTCTCTCTCTCCCTCCCGCGCGCCCGCCTCTCTCCTCTATCGCTGCTGCCGCCGCCGCTGTCGTCGCCGCCAGCCAGCTCCGCCCCCCGGACCAAGCCCCCGCCGCCGTCCAACACTCCCCCCAACAGGAGCCAGGCCGCGGCGGCCACCCCGCCGCGCCCCGTCGCCGGAGAGGCCTGCGCCGGGCCGCCCCGGTGCCGGACCCCTCCCCGCCGCCCCTGTGCCGCCCCGCCCCGCTGTCGTCCTCCTCCCCACGGGCCCTGCGCCGCCCCTCCCCACCGGCTGACCTCGTCGGAGCAAGAGGTAATTTTTTCCTGTTTTTTTCCTTTTTTTGTTCTCTACTTTCTTGAAGAAGAAGAAGAAGAAGACACTCCGGCCCCGACACGACACCCCGACCCCGACCCCAACCCCGACACCCCGACCCCGACACGACACCCCGACACCCCGGCACGACACCCCGACCCCGACACCCTGACACCACGACCCCGACACGTCACCCCGGCACGACACCCCGGCCCCGGCACCCCGACACCCTGACACCACACCCCGACCCCGACCACCGACACCCCGACACCCTGAGACCCCGACAATCGACACCCCGACCCGCCCCCACCCCGACCCCCGACACCTAACACCACACCCCGACACCCTGACAGCACACCCCGACCCCGACCCTGACACCCCGATCGACCCCGACACCCTGACACCATAACCACACCCCGACCTCGACCCCGACCCCGACGGGGTCATATATTTGTGAAGTATGAGTCAGGTCGTATATTTTTCGATTTTGTTATGCAAAACATCATATATATTTGTGTTGATCGGGTGTATTTAAATGTGCAGTTGTTTCGTCGCTACAAGGGTGTGGTGTTTGACGACCTCCCTATGCGTTCGACGAGCTCCGCCCCTGCGTTCGTTGGTGAGCACAAATGACATCTCCTCCTCTCCCCTTCATTTGCTCTGTTCCGGTCTTCATGCCGATGAAACTTGCTAGCTATAGGTGTCAATCATCAGTATGCGTAACCACTATGCATGCCCCGTTCGAAAGGGTTACATCTATAAATACGCATGCATTTGCATATTTATAATCTTAATTCTTTTGAATTGTCCAATGTTATCCATGGATAGCCCGAGTACGTGTAGATTGGATCGTTTTCCCATATGCTCTACTCCGGATCCGATGCAGAATTTCGTCAGTGCCTCCCTGTTGTTCTCCGGGTACACATCCTCTCTGCTTATGGCCGAGACATGTATCAGGAGAACAGTGGGGAGGTGCTGCCGAAATTTTGCATCGGATCCGGAGCAGAGCATGGGAAAACGAACCCAATCTACACATACTCGGGTGGGATTAGGACCTATCTTTACCTATTAGCGTGTAGGTTGCATGGACATAATAAAACTGACAAACTCCATTAACTGATGGATATGGTTTGCTTAATTATGTATATTTTTCTTGTGTGTCCAGTAGGAAGTCAATATGAGTGATCGTGCATGGATGTACACCGGTTACACTAGTCAGAAAGTTTGGACCGAGGAATGGCTAACGAAAACAAAGGGGTTTGTTAGAACCGCATTTGCAAATGGCTAGGAATTAAGCTGGTGCCCCTTTGTCCGGTGCGACAACTATAAAATGAGGGACGAGCTTGGAATGAGTAAAGACCTGCAGAAGTTTGGTTTTACGCCTGGTTACACGGTCTGGACATTACATGGTGAGTCTGCGCAATGTGCCAGAGCGGAGGTGGTTCGTCGTCGCACCGACGAGCATGGTACCGGGATGGGAGAGATGGTGCAAGACTCTGACGATGCTCGGGACTCGGACATGGAGATGGAGGAATATGCAAAGGCCTTCACTGAAATGTTGGAGTCCTCAAAATGTCCTCTCCACGAGCACACTGAGCTTTGTCAGCTGGATGCCATCTCACAAATAATGGCTTTGAAGGCTTAATTCAACTTGGGCAGAGAATGCTACGATGCGATGATGACAGTATTCGGACGATTTCTACCCGAAGGCCATGTGCTACCTCCAAACCTGTACCAGTCAGACAAAATCCTCCGTGCTCTTAAGATGCCCTATGAGAAGATACATGCCTGTGAGAAAGGATGTGTCTTCTTTAGGATTCAGTATGAGGACTTGAACTATTGTCCCATTTGCAAGTCTTCTAGTTATGTGGTAGACAACGGTATGGGTGAGAAGACGCAGACCAAAATACCTGTTAATGTTCTTTGGTATATGCCAGTCATACCAAGACTTCAGCATCTTTTCATGGTCAAAGAGACGGCCAGACAGATGACATGGCACAAAACGGGCAAAAGAACCGAACTAGATGCATATGAGAATGTGATGATGGTGCACACATCGGATGGTGAAGCGTGGAAGCGCTTCGATGCATTACATAAGGAAAGAACGGCAGATCCAAGGCAGCCTCGAGTCGCCGTCAGCACGGATGGGTTCAGTGTGTTTTCTCAGACGGCAGCCCAATACAGTTGTTGCCCCGTGTTTGTGATTCCACTCAATCTCCCCCCGGGCAGATTATGCAAAGAACGAACATTTTCCTGACGTTGATAATTCTAGGGCCCACCTATCCGGGGAAGAATATGAATGTGTA
The DNA here is from genome assembly GCF_002575655.3 of Aegilops tauschii subsp. strangulata. Taxonomy (NCBI): domain Eukaryota; kingdom Viridiplantae; phylum Streptophyta; class Magnoliopsida; order Poales; family Poaceae; genus Aegilops; species Aegilops tauschii. The sequence goes on from NC_053039.3 coordinate 157,919,658, forward strand.
CATGCAACCGCTTAATGACGAATTACAAGAAGCTTGGGATAATGGGTTCAAGACATATGACGCCTTTAGCAAACAGAACTTCATAATGCGTTCCCGGTACATGTACTCGACGCATGACTTGCCGGTGTATGCGCTATTCATTGGCTGGTGTCTGCATGGAAGGTTCTCGCTCCCCACATGCAAGGTAGGTCTTGAGTTTCGTTGGCTGACAGCAGGGCACAAGTATACTTGCTTCGACTTGCATATACCGTTTCTAGATCCTCGCCATAAGTTCAGGAAAGACAAGAAGAACTTCATCAAAGGTAGAGTTGTCAAACACTCTGCACCACCTGCGTTGACAGGCCAACAGACCCTAGATCAGTTAAACGCTCAGGAGCCAGATCCGGAGCGTCCAGGGTATTTCAAGGGGTATAATAAGGAACACGCCTGGACTCACAATACATGCTTGTGGGATCTGCCTTACTTCAAAGACCTCCTTTGCCCACACAACATCGACGTGATGCACGCTGAAAAAAATATCGCCGAAACCATTTTTGGTATATTGTTCGGCATAGAGGGGAAATCAAAGGATAATACTAAGGCTAGAGTCGATCAAGAGGAGCTATGTGATAGACCGTTACAAAACATGCAAGAACCGAAAGGAAAGCGGAACTGGACGAAGCCAAAGGCATGATTCAATCTTTGAAGGCCAGCTATGAAGGAAATTATTTTGTGGCTAAACATGCAGTTGATGTTCCCCGATGGGTATGCAGCAAATCTAAAGAGGGGAGCGAGTCTTGAAAATTTTAAAATATTTGGTCTAAAAAGTCATCATTGGCACATATGGATTGAGCGGGTAATTCCGGTGATGCTGCGTGGCTTCATCCCTGAGGATGAATGGCTAGTACTAGCAGAGCTGAGCTATTTCTTCCGTGTTCTTTGTGCGAAAGAACTATCGCCTGGCCTCCTAGAAGAAATGGAATAGTTGGCACCGGAGTTGATCTGCAAGTTAGAGATGATCTTTCCACCAAGCTTCTTTAATCCAATGCAACACTTGATTTTGCATCTCCTGACCGAGGCATGATTTCGGGGGCCCGTGCAAAATCGTTGGTGCTACTCAACTGAGAGGATGCAGAAGACGCTTCGAGCAAAATGTAAAAATAAACGTAGAATTGAAGCATCGATGGCCGAGGCATTCATCACTGAGGAGGCGGCAAACTTCGTACAAAGGGAATCTCGCACCAATGCTGACGACCCTAAAAAGGGTCGATCCAACCTCAGCCTATTCAAAGGGAATCTCGCACCAGCCAGTGGTTGGAAACCAGTATTGTTGGATGTTGAAGAATGTCAGACCATTTTGCTATATCTCTTCAACAACCTAACAGAAGTGCGGCCGTACATCGAGTAAGATCTCCGTACATTGTTTCGTAACTTCTAATTCCTTTGAACTGCTCTTATTCCTGGATATTTGATGCACTCGATACGTCGCCATATTCTCGTATGGAGCGGTGGTCCAAAAGGATTCTGTGGAAGAGTATGAGCTTCTGGCAAAGCAAGGAGGCGAATATCCCGGTTTCCTCTCTTGGTTCAAAAAAATGGTAATTTCCAATAGACCATTTCATTTCTTTGGCTAATTTGCGACTAATGCAACAATCCTTTCGTATTAAACTTGTAGGCTAATTCAGAGATTATGGATGCCGAATTGAGACAAGTAGCTAATGGTTTTGACTATAAGGTCCGTTCATTTGACAAATACGACATTAACGGGTATCGCTTTCATACCTATGGCAAAGAGCTATCTATGGCGACCGAAAGTCTACAAATTGTTGTATCTCTGCTATCGGCGAAGGAGATATCGAGTATTATGGAAGAGTTGAAGCAATTTATGAACTTCAATTCTATGGTGAAAACCCACCAAACGTCGTAGTCTTCAGATGTTATTGGTTCCAGCCGAGGGAGACTAGAAGGACTCATGAACATATAGGGCTAGTCGAAATCAAACAAAGCACCCATTTTGATGTTCCCGATGTCTATATTACGGCTCAATAGGCAACCCAAGTTTTCTATCTACCATGGGCATGTCAAAGTGATCCAAATCTCAGTGGTTGGGATGTCATTTATGAAGTGCCGCCACGTGTTGGACCACCTCCCCCCAATGAAGAGGATTATGAACCTCACATTAACCAAGACACATATGATGAAGGAGAATTCTTCCAAGAAACACGTCTTTCCAAAAAACATTTCAAGAACCGCTCTACTCCACCCCAGAACATTGAAGTAGACAATGATAGTGACTCCGACTTCACTCCTGAGCCAGAACAAGAAGAGCCGGAACAAGAAGTTACTGCTGAGATGACCTGTTAATGCTTGAACGATTACGTAAAGGAGGCCTTCCACATGTTGATACATTTATTGATGATGATGATGAGCACGTCACTGATAGTGATGATGATGATGCATTTAATGATCCCGGAGCATATATAGACGATTTAGAGTAATATTAGTAATGTGAGGTATTCAATTTTTTATTATGTTCATGATGATGATACACTTAAATTATATACATATTATTCTGTTCATGGCAGGTATTCAAATTTTTTATGTTGTACGAATTATGTTTACTTTTTGTCATTGCAGGTGTTGACAAGATGGTGGGCAAGGGTCCAGAGCGCCCCGAGCCTCCTGCGAGCGCTACTGGGAGGGGTGGTTCCATTATTCCAGCCCAGCCCCTCCGGAGAGCGCTGCTAGACAGTATGCAGACAACTGCGGGGGGGCGCTTCTTCTTCGGCTGGGAGAGGTCGGGGGAGGACGAAGAAGGCTGCTAGAGGTGGACGTGGCAGCGGGAGAGGTAGGAAGGCTGCTACGCCTTCCTCGCCGCCACCCTCAGCTGATTCACCCGACCACAGGACTGCTCCGTCTGACGTGGACCCGTCTCGGACTCTGGTCCATGAGCCTCCGGTTGCCGATCCTTCGCCCCACCAGACTCGGGTCGCCGATCCTTCGCCCCACCAGACTCAGGTCGCCGATCCTACGCCCCACCAGACTCGTGTCGCCGATCTTCACCCCACGTGAGTCCGGTCCCAGAGTCTTCGTCCTAGAAGACTCCGGTCACCGAGTCTTCGGCCCAGAAGACTCCGATCCCGCAGTCTTCTTCCCACAAGACTCCGGAGGCTAGTGGCCCTACTGATGGTAGCGAGGACACCTTTTCAGATGATAGCTACAGCGACGACGAGCTGGTTGAGAAGGGCAAGAAGGTCTACAAGCGTGGTTGTACAAAGCTCCCGCCCGTGCCGACGACCCCCGACCAGAGGTGGTTCATTGCGCCTAAAGGGTGGAAGTAAGTGCATTTACTATTTTTTAACCTTTTGCCTTCATGTTCCTTCAAATTAATATCTAATGTGTTGGCCTTGTCATACTGCAGGGGCTGGGTACACCCCCGTGGTGTCCGCAGGCCCAACCTGGTCCTTGATGTGCTTTGCCGGCAGCACTTCCCTGCGTGGGTCACGTTGCCCGGTGAGGGTAAGGTTCCACAGCTAGCACTGAGCTGGGAGCTATACTCGGTTGCCTCGACCCGCCGGAGGAGATGGTCGCCGGTGTCTTATGCGAGACGGTGGCCGACATTGTGTTCCGTCGGTTTTTGGTAATTTCTCCTTTACGGAATTAAAAATCAACACTACCTAGTGATTGTACTAATAAGTGTTGCCTTGTTTGATTGCAGGCCTTCTACAGGGATTCCGAGGGAGAGCAGGAGCCGCGTCTATGGTTCTCGAAATCGAGTGCAAGCGCCTACTTCAGAACTTACGGCAGAGGCCCGGGTGCAGGCCGTTCGAGACTACTACGCCTCGAAGGGTATTAGGAGGGCCAAGAAGAAGTGTCGCGGCAAGTTTCTGAGTAAGGAGAAGTACATGCAGGTAATTACCTATTCTTAAGGCCTTGAACTTAGTTTTCTTGATTTGATTCGTAGGCGTAGCGCTGAAATTTCTCTTGACTCACTTAGGTGCCCCCGAGATGGTGTGTGGATAAGATGGACTGTTGGGAGGCGTTGGTGGATGCGTGGTGCTCTCCCCAATGGCTAGTCGAACACCATAGGGCGAAGGATAAGCGCGACCAAATGGAAGGTGTGCCACACCATCAAGGGAGCTCCAACCTATTTGAGTACGGGGATAACTCGGTATGTGGTTTGTTAAATGATTCATGCAATTTCATTCTTCATGCTAGCATTTATCCCTTCCAAAATGACTTAATATGCTTAGTTAGTTAAAAAATGGCATAACTACCTTGGATAGTTCATTTATGACATAATGAGCTCTAAAATGACATAATAACCTTAGATAGCTCTATAAAATAACTAAATATGCTTTAGTTAGTTAAAAAATAGCATAACTACCTAGGATAGCTAAACAATGAATGAGCTAATCTTAGCTAGTTCATTTATGACATATTTAGCTCTAAAATGACATAATAACCTTAGATAGCTCTATAAAATGACTTAATATGCTTTAGTTAGCTAAAAATGGCATAATTACCTTCGATAGCTCAATAACGACCTAAACTAATCTTAGCTAGTTCATACATGACATAATTAGCTCTAAAATGACATAATAACCTTAGATAGCTCTATAGAATTCCTAAATATGCTTTAGTTAGCTAAAAATGGCATAACTACCTTGGATAGCTCAATAATGACATAATTAGCATACTTTCATAAAAAATGGCATAATAATCTTGGTTACCTCGAAAATGACCTAAACTTAGCTTATTTTCCACGTAAAAGACATAATAACCTTACTTAGCTCCAAAATGACCTATTTACATAGCAATATCATTCTTCATGCTAGCTTGAGCCCTTAACTAATATTTTGTTCCTTTCTCTCAGGCGGACCAGGCATGGCCCATATCGGCCCATACAAGATGACCAATCCATTCACGGAGTCTGACCTAGATCATCCAGAGAGCTTCACCAACATCTACTCCCACCACAAGCTTGTGAAGTACAGAGACGAGGGGAAGGCGAGGAAAGGGGAGGACTTTAACCCGAGCCAGGATCCTTTCAATATAGAGCTGGTGATGATATCAGGTGGCGGGAGGTCCCATTACTCCATAGCCATTGGTGATGGACTAATACGTTGTCCTAGGAATCTCCCGCAGATCAAGAAGTGCCAGACTAGCTCTGATCCTAAGATAAGGCCTCGTGCACGACCCGCGAAGCTCGCCATGGCGGTTAGTTATACGGACTCTCTCACCTTTCCTCCATTACATTGCGTGTGCATCTGTCAATGATTACAATGCTAACGAGGAGTGGTGTGTTGCAGGAATTGGTTGAAAAAGAGAGATTGAAGACCCAGGCGCTTTTGGAGGAGGCAAAAAGGGAGGCGGCGGAGAGGGAGAGGGAGATGGAGGAGAGGACAGCTAAGCTGTAGGAGGAGGAGAGGAACCGGAACGAGGCGTCTAACCGGGTCCTATACGAGCTCATCGTGGTACGTTTCTCATGCATATTATTCCAATCATGCACGTAATATTCGCATTACTAACTAATATGACTGACTCGTGAGAACCAAATGTGCAGACCATGTGCGAGAAAAACGGTCAGGCCCCTCCGCCAATGCCCCAGACTGCTCCGGCGACCACGGTGAGTTTGATTTTAATGGTCGTTAGTTACTACTATTCACATTTCAGTTTGCATCATGCTAACGAGACATTATTTGAAATGATCTTTGGTGCAGCATGGCTCCCGACAAGCATCGACCAATCCTTCTGCGTCTGCCAATGGCGCAACCCCGACCGGTCCTTCACCTCCATCTGCCACTGGCGCAGCCCCGACCATTCCTACACCTTCGTGATAACGGTATTTTTCTTCTTATTTAGCCTGTTTAGTCCATTTTTGACATAATTTAGCCTATTTAGTCCACAAATGACATAATAAGATGAAGAAAATCAAGGAAGAGGAAGGAAAGAAGGAATAGGAGAAAAGAAGAAGAAGAAGTAGTTCTTTTTCTTTTCTTATTCTTCTTCTTCTTCTTCTTCTTGTTTTCCTCCTCTTACTTGTTTTTAATCGTAAATGGCATAATAACCTTGCTAACCTCATAAATGTCATATACTTAGCTTGTTGTCCTCTAAAATGACACAATAAGCTTAGTTAGGTCAAAAATAGCATAATTAGCTAGGTAAGCTCAAAAATGGTAATTTTCTTGTTATTTAGCCTATTAGTCCATTTATGACATAATTTAGTCTATTTAGTCCACAAATGACATACTAAGATGAAGAAAATCAAGGAAGAGGAAGAAAAGAAGGCATATGAAGAAAAGAAGAAGAAGAAGAAGAAGAACTTCTTCTTATTATTCTTCTTCTTCTTTTCCTCCTCTTACTTTTTTTATTCATAAATGGCATAATAACCTTGCTAACCTCATAAATGTCATATACTTAGCTTGTTGTCCTCTAAAATGACACAATAAGCTTAGTTAGGTCAAAAATGGCATAATTAGCTAGGTAAGCTCAAAAATGGAATTTTTCTTCGTATTTAGCCTATTTAGTCCATTTATGACATAATTTAGCCTATTTAGTCCACAAATGACATAATAAGACGAAGAAAATCAAGGAAGAGGGAGAAAAGAAGGAATAGGAAGAAAAGAAGAAGAAGAAGAAGAAGAAGTTAGCTCTAATATGCTTAGTTACCTAGGTTAGCTCAATAGTGACCTATACTAAGCTGCTTTATATCAAAAATGGCATAACATGCTTAGTTCACTCAAAAATGGCATAATTAGCTAGGTTAGCTCCATTTTACTTAAGTATGCTTACTGCTTATTCTTCTTCTTCATATTCGTCTTCTTCTTCTTCTTCTTCTTCTAATTCTAGTCTTCTTCTTCTAACTTTCTTGTTTCCCATTTTGCAGATTTGTGAGATGGCATCCAGCAATTTGTAGCCGCCCCCTGCCAACCACCTCCGGCCACCACGGGCCTCCCCAGCGCGCCTGACGATGCTCCTCAGCGTCCGCAACATGCCACGGCCTGGTCCCCCTCCTCCTTCTCCTTCCTCTCGCCCCATCTCGCACGCGCGCCCGCCGCCCGAGAGCTCTAATGAGCACGCTCACACGCGTGATGCTCTGGCGCTCCCCCACTCTCCCCTGCCTTTTTCTTGGCCTAGGCCACGCCTACAAATGCCCTGGACAATGCACTGGGTGCCAGTTCGGCCCCTGGCACTGCATTGCCCACGGCCATGGACGCCGCCCACGGTGCGCCATGGCCCCACCTTATACAGCCAGCCCAGGTCCCTCTCCCCTCTCGGTTCACTCCCTCATCCCCCAGAGACCTCCTCGAGCAGCCTCCTCCTCCTCCCGGACCTTCCTTCTCCTCCTACCACCGCACGGCCGCCACTTCGGCTCGCTCAAATTCGAGCAACACCAAGCTCACCTCCCTCCCTTTCCTCCACCCAAAGACTCCCCATAGTCCGGCGACCCTCCCCACCTCCTCGAACCATCACGGGGATGCGCGAATGCCGAGAGCCACGGATGGCCGACGACCACCCCCGCCACCGTCAAAGCTGCGGTCACCTCGGCCCCCTCCGGCGACCGTGACCTGCACCAGCGGATGCGCCACTCCGCGCTGAGCTCGCCCATAGGCAGAGCGCCGCGGGAAACGGCTGGAGGCGCCGGCTATCGCCGGACGAGCGCCGGCGCGCGCTCTGCCTCCCCTGCTCCGCCTCGAGCGGGAGGTAGAGGGCGATCCCGCCCAGCCAGCTAGCAGGGGGGCCGCCCGCCAGCGGCAGAGGCGATGGAGCCGGCCCACCAGTCGGGTTAAGTGGAAACGGCTTCGGGGCCGATCCGCTTGCCCCGCTGGGTAGCGCCCTCCCGCAGTACGCCTTCGGCGTCTCCTCCTCCCTCGCGCAGCTGAGCCACTGGGCCGAGCCCAGTAGGCGCTGTTTAGTTGGGTTCGCCCAGTGCGCTTTATAAGGTTGACTTTTTTCTTCCTTTTCCTTTTCATAAATATTTTAAAATTCCTAAATAATTCAAATGGACTCCAAATTTGATGATTCAAATTTGTATAAGTTCATAAATTCATGATCTATCACATGGTGCAATTTGCATATTTTTCCATAAAGATTTTCTTCACAAACATTTATCAAATCTTGTTTTTCCATTTCTGTGATGAACTTTAGTAAATCACAGAGAGCCCATTTTTTTAACCAAATTCCATGACTCAAATTCCTAGATACTTCTAAGTTCATAACTTAGTCATTGAACATTTTCCCAATACTTTACGTGCCACATGAAATATTGGTCCATTTGTCCATATATTGCCAACTTTCCAAATTCATAGAAAAATCATTTTAACTCCAAATCCAGTGAAACCAACTCCTAGGCGCTTCTAAAATCATCCTTTGTTAAATGGGTGCCTCTGCTCATTTTTCAAAATAATGTTTCTGTACACTTCTTGCAAATCCATTAATCCCTTGATTCAATCGGATTGAAATACTCAAAAATATCCAATGATCTAGTCCCAATGAAACCACTTTGGTTATTTTTCATATAAACAGAGAAAAGTCAAATTCATATTTTTAGAGCACTTCTATGTTTTGCCTTGTTGTGTGCTTATTGTGTTTGTTTTCGATGTTAGTTGATGAAGTAGACGAATTACTTGGAGAAGGACCAGAAGACTTGAAGACTTTGCTGATCCAGGCAAGCAGCCCTTTGACCATGTCTAAGAAACCCTTTTTATGCATTTCATACAGCACTTCATTATTGTTGCATCGGAATCATGATGAGATGGTAAACACTTTGGCGGGTTGCCTCTGTTACTTCCGTGTTGATACTTGCATTGTGCATGACGCTTCCTTCCTATGAGGGTTATGCGAGTGGGAGTAGCTTGGACGCTAAGTAGAGCTACGCAAAAATGGGATGGGTATATGCATGGTGATGGAAGCAAGATTGTTTTCAAAAACTTTTCGAAAACCCCATCGGGTGCCACTTATGCCCGAGGGAGATAAGAGTTGGGTAACCACTTGATGACGAAGTGGTGTACCGAGGAAACTATGTGTGTTGTTTTCAAAACGGATTGCTTTTAGTTGCGACCGTTATTCCAACCTTACATGCGCAACCACACTACCCTTATATGAGAAAGGGCATTATTGATTACCTAGGCCGATACTAGCTTGGAGCCCGCATTACTATTGACGGCAGAGTCGTTGTTGCGCTCTCTCGGGACGGGGTCGTGCCAGGTAGGGCGGCCATGACTATTTTCACAGCGCACCGGACACACCGTTGGTACCCTGTGCTTGTGGTATGTGATGAATATGGGAGCGACGCTCCACAATTTTAAGATGTGAAATGTTGGGCACAGGGGTTACTACCAATCAAGTGGACTCTATGTTAGTGTCGTTTAGGGAAAGATAGTGATCGGGTGCTTACCCCGGGTACTTGATGTAGTGCGGGTCGTGGATGACACAGAAGTTCCCCGGATCTTGTGGATAAAGTGTGCAACCTCTGCAGAGTGTAAAACTATTCGAATAGCCGTGTCCACGGTCAAGGACAATTGGGTAACCACTCTTGGGCTATGTCCACCTGTTTACAAACCAGTGTATGTGTTTGGATAAGTGGGAAGAACTACTTGGGTCAAGTCAAAGGACTTGACATGATTGAGTTGGGTTGAAGCCCACTCCCTTTATGTTGTTATCTGTAACCAGTCCCTATGGTTACTTGAATTCATATGATGCATGATTTACCAGTTATTGAACATGTCATAGCACCATAAAATTAGCTTTCTGCAAAAATTTACCTATGTCATGCATTGTTGTATCTTGAGCCAAAACATGGGTTGCTTGCGAGTACATTCAAAGTACTCATTGGCTTGCCACTGGTTATTTAATTGGCCAGGCATGGAAGAACAGGAGTTCGAAGAACAATTCTTTGGAGACGAACATGCGAACTAGGACATTTCCCAGTTAGAATGCCTGTAGGGTTAAGGCAGATGGCATGGGTTCTACTTATCGACGAAGATTTCCGCTGCTTAAGTTTATTTGGTATTCAGCCCTTGTGCCTTTATCAATGTAAGACTTGACCATAATGGTCATAATTTGTGGTAGACGGTATGTATGGATGTAAGACTCTTGTTATTCAGCTTCTGTGTGTTCAGTGAGCATTGATCTCTGGGATTACTGTACAAGTGCATTCGGTGATCACGACTTATGAGTCGGGGTCCCACAGAGCTGGTATCAGAGCCATCCTGACTGTAGGAAGCCTTAGTTAGCATGGTCATTAGTTAGGGTAAAACTATTTCCAAACTATTACTAGTTTTCAAAACTATCTATACTCCTCTTCCCCTCTGAGTTTTTTGAGAAAAACTAAGGTATATTTTCCCTATCGATCTCTTCCCCTTCAAAACTATTGCAAATGGTCACTAGCACCGTCAAGCCCCAGACCACAGGATTCCTTGTAAACCTCGAAGGAGTACACTTTGCCAAACACTCACCCACCTCTTCTGAACACAAGATTGGCGACACCACAGCAAGACGATGCCAACAGAAGATACGTCTTTGAGGAATGAGGACATGAAGACCGAGAGGACGGTGACACCTTTGAATTTTCCCAAGGATAATGCAACCTTGTCCTATAACGATCAGGGTGTAAGATATGCAAGATCATGATATACATCGCTAATAGATCAACCATGTCCTTACCATTGTTGTATGGACAACCACCAGTGGACGAGAACCTCGCCATTTGGTCTGCCTCACTATAGTGAGCAGGAAAACGGTTCTCTTCATCCCCGACTCTTGGTGTCGATGTTGTCATCAACGTAACTAACACGTTGGACCTCTACTATGCCTTGTTAATGTCCTTGCATAAAGGTATACCTACCTGGTACCATCAACGCCTTAGAAGACAAAAAGGGATCGTCATGATTAAGAAGACAACAGAAGACCGAGTCAATGCCTGCTACGAGGAGCCACCTTCACCCCATCACTTCAACATGCGAGAAGTTGTTGAAGAATCTTCAGGCCTAACCCAAATCGTTTCATCAAACAACTACAAGAGACATAGCAACACCTGAGGAAAACCCAGAAGACTGCACGAGGCACAAAGCAAAGCACGACTACTGAGTCCGAGAACCCCTAGGGTAGGATGAGTCGTGTACCCCCTATGCGCAGTCGAGTCCATATGATGGTTCGAATAGAACCATGATTTTGTGTTGCTTGTTTTTATTTGATTGTTTTTTGATATAGGTCACACTTTTGCCCTAGGCAACAAGTACGCGAGTATCTGACCTTCCTTACCCTGTTTCTTTTGTTTGGCCCTTTTTGCACCTGTTTGTTTGCACTTGCACTATAGAACCCCCTTTAGGCATCCCCATTCTATGCTACTTCTCCCTCTCACCTCTGAAGACCAGCAAGACAAAATGCACCAAGGATTCCACCTCGGCAAGCAACTGACACTGAAGACTTTTGCTACAGCCTCCTCGACCTAGTGCAAGCCCGTAGTATTACCCCTCATGACTTGAACCCCATCCCTAGACCCTTCGAGACTTCATGAGATAACCCATCTCGAACCCTTAACCATGTGCTTAACCCACATAATTGCAAGAGAACTAGTTAAATCCTCCGTAACCTCGCTCAACATTGGGTTCATTATGGAACTACTGGATGTAGGGAATGAGCACATTATCTTCCTAATATAGCCCAAGAACTAACGATGCCATAGAGAAGACCAATTTGAGGACATAGGAATAGAGGAAAATGACTTGATGAGTTTATATCGGTGACCTTGAGGAATTATCTGAGACTTTGGTGGATTATGAGGCTTTCATGTTGGTAGATGAACTTGGTGGGATCATGATTATAGATTAGCATAGCTTTCATTACCCCTGAGTAAACCGGATTTAGAAGGACAATCATGATCGCAAGCTGGAATTCTTGGAGGAATAGGGATTTTTATTAGCCAGGGGATATTGATAGGTGATAATTGATATTACGATAATGACTTGGGGGAAAGTTTAGAAATTCTCGTCGTCTTAGCCAGGGGATAATGATTTGGATTTAAATAGGTGATCCTAGTGGAGTATAGGTGGTGAGTAAGTCTAGATGATTCGGAATAAATTGGATTTAGACTGATGATCTCGATCATGATACCATGTTTCTCTGTGAACGACAAACTAGGAGATTGGATTAATTGTCGGAGTTGATTTAGGGTTCTATATAACCTTGACCTTGGACTTTACTTGACCATGATGGTGGGAAATTGGTGAACTTACTATAGTAGAGATATCCCTTTCAAGTATTTGGGGGATTATAAGGACTTTAGGAGATCATGTGGAACACCATAGCCATTGGATTTGTAGAATTAATGAATTGTGTAGTGATTGATGGAAGTTAATTAATGGGCTTTTGGAGTTTATTCATAGGAAGGAAACAAGATCTTGGAGTGGTATTGTCAGGACCCTGATTCCAAGTCACACCGATCTAGCCTGTAACACCTCATATCACATTGCGGCCTCACGCACGGTACTCCCTCGGGTGTCGCCTTACAATGGCCCGGGACCGTTTGCGCCTTTTGGCTCACGTATATGACAATGTCGCTAGCATCCATATGACAGAGAACCCGGGCCGACATGGCTAGTCGTGAACCCAAAGCGGCACTAACGTATGGGGACAGGCATACATGAATCAACATCGAACCTGTCGGTCAGCAGCGTGTGAATCCGGGTTGTAGCACTGGGCTAACAGGACTCCAGGAACCCGGGCTGTAGCAGGCTAGGCAGGACTCCGGATGTCACCGCGTGACATTTCCCTGAAGGGACAGACACAGGAACTATATGAATCACATGCCGGCCAGTCAGGTGTCCAGAGCAGTAGTGTTGGGCTAGCAGGACTCCGGTGAACCGGGCTGTAGCGGACTACTATGGCTCAAGGAGGCACTAGACTACATTTCCCCATAAGAGAGGCTGCCAAGGATAAACCACTAGATTGTCGGATCCCACACATACCAAGCATTTCAATCATACACACAATATGCTCGATATGTGCAAATACAACATGGCATCACAAAAAAACTCTACAACTCAAACTACTTTATTTAGAGGGGCTCCGGAGAGCCTTACATAACTTGTTCATACAGATAGGGGTCACATGACCCGACACTCAAGTCATACAATCATACAAGCACATGCGGAAGCAAACTGTCTGGGTACAAACACTAGAAAGAAAGAAGGTTTGACGAAGCCTGTCTATCTACATAGGCCCTTCACAAGCCTAGATCACCACCTGGGTGGCAAATCACTCGTCGTCGTCGAGTTCTACGTAGAACCCATCAGAAGGGGCGGTGTTGTCGTCTGAAAAGAGTAATTGAAGCAACATGAGTACAAAGGTACTCAGCAAGTCTTACAACAGATCCTACTATACATGTTCATTCTCAAGAAGGTAGTGGGGTTATTGCAGCAAGCCAGCTTTGACTCTTGGCTAAGCTATCCTACGATACACCACTTGTGAAATAGCTTTCACACACGAGTCCACTAATCACCATCTCAATACTCCACCGTGGATCCTCCGTCGTCATCCCATGAGAGGGCCATCCGCGGTACTCACACTTATCTTGAGGCTTTTAGTAGTATCCATTTAATTGTCTATGAACTGCATAAGCGACCAAGTAGTCCTTTACCGCGAATGCGGCTATTCGAATAGTTTTATACCCTGCAGGGGTGTACTTCGTCACACACGCTCTCACCACTTATCGTCGCTACACGACGTGTACTCGGCAACCTTCAAGCGGAAGCCCAATGTGGGTGTCGGCCACAGCCTACCTAAACACTCGAGTCTCTAGTCCAGGTTTATCGCCTATTCAGGTTCCATCCGCAGGGAGTCCGGCCGAGGTTTCCACATACGGCCCCGAACGATGTGTGCAGGGTTCCCGGACACCAAACGGCGACTCGGTACACCGGGCCACGAGCCTACCACATCACAGCCCACCCCTTGGTCAGCGCTGTCCACGGCCTCCAGCTTACTACAAACGCTAGAAACTACGTGCAACTCCTGGACAGAGGACAAGGGTGATTAAGAAGCCGAGGGGGTCCATTGGTTTCGGGCCCAATGCGTGGTAGTAGCTGAATCTTAAATCACGCATACAGATCTCAGTTCTTAGGGACGGTCTCAATGAAACAACCCACCATGTACTCCTACATGGCCTCCCATCGATACCTTTACCAAATCGTATTCAACACCTCACTCTCATTACCGACACACACTTTCACTCTAGTTCATCACCTTGAGGAGCCAGACCTGACACAACTCTAAGCGTAGCAAGCATAGCATTGTAGGAACACAACATGGCTCAATCAACTCCTACACATGCTAGTGGGTTTCATCTAGTTACTGTGGCAATGACAGGTCATGCAAAGGAAAGTGGGTTCAACTACCGCAACACACAATAGGTTGAATCGCGTTGTCTTAATGCAGTAAATGAGAGCAGAAGCGAGAAGATGGGTTTGTATCGAAATGATCAATGGGTTGCTTGCCAGACGGAGTGGTGGTGGGACACTGCCCTTCAGTTGGATACTCGTGAATATCCTCGGAGGCAGGACCTACCACAATGAACACATCGGAGCACAATCAACACCAAGCAAGTGCAACAATATGATGCATGCATGAGACATGGCAAGATGGATGTATTGGGCTAATGCAACTAAGACCAGATGGGTTTGGACTATTTTGAATCAAAGATTCAAACTCCAAGTTCATAAATGGCCCATGTTAGTGCTTTATCTTGTTCTGCAATAAACAGTAGGTTAACTTGCTTAAACATGCATGCAACCAGTACAGATGGATAGAATGGATTTTTCTGATCATTTTTCATATATAAATCTTTTCATTCTGAGCTATAGATTATTTTCTATGATTTTTTGAAGTTTGTGATAATTTCTGGAATTTCCAATATAAGAATAATTCCAGTAATTAAATTGCTTAATGCTTCAGCAGTGTGTCATGGTGACGTCAGTGGTCAACGGGGTCGTCCAGGTCAAACCTGACGTGTGGGTCCCCTGTGTCAGTGTCACTGTTGGTAATTATCTAATTAGGTTTAATTTTAACTCTAACTCAGATTAATTAGCAGGCGGGCCCCACTTGTCAGTGACTCTCGGGGGGTCAACCCGTGGTCAAACCACGCTGACTCGCCGGCGTTTAGCCGCCGGCGACGTCCAGACGCGGCGGTGGAGTGCGGGATCCCTCCTCCGGCGACCAAATGGACGGCGGAGAGTACCTACGTGTAGCTGGGAGCAAACCGCGTCGACTGGTGGTGGTGGTGGAGCTCGGGGTCGCCGGAATCGACGCCGGCGACGAGCCGTGCGGCTGCCGGGGTACGGGCGTAGTTGAATCCGTTGCTAGAGAGCACGGCGAGGGACGTGCGATGGTGCTACGGGTTCCTGGCGTTGCGGTGGAGCTAATGGCCATGGTGGTGCGGCCGTTGGATGGCCGGAGCCTCGTCGGCGACGAGCTCGTGCGGCGGCGCGTACGGGTGAGCTTCGTGCAGTGGCTGCGGAGCTCGAGAGGGAGAGAGGAGAGGATGGGAAGGTGGCCATGCTCACGGTGGTTGCGACGGAGCGGACGGCGAGGTCGGGGGCGCGCTGTTGCAGTGCTGACGGCGGAGGGGATCTCCGACGGTGAGCAGCGAAGGCGAGGTCGGAGACGAAGCTTTGGGGCAAGCAAGCGCTCGGGGCTCGACTCGCTCGAAGGAGTGGGCGACGGCGGAGCTGTTGGACACGGTGGGACGGCGCGAGGTCGACGGTGGGCGCGGCTACTCCGGCGAGGTGGCTGCGGCTGCGTCGGCCATGGTGGAGGAAGGCGAGGGAGAGGCGACGGTGGAGAATGGGGGTGTCCAGAGGCTCGGGGGCGCGTCGAGGGGTTCGTCCAGCGCATCCACGGGCGAGGCGGCAAGCAGGTGGCGCCGTGGTGAGCTCGCGCTCACCGGCGTCACCTCTCTGCCTGCTCTGGCGAGAGCAGGCAGCTGACTGGCGCGGGCCAGCACAGTGCTGGGCCGCCAGGTGGGCTGCCAGGTAAGTCCTTCTGCTTTCTGTTTTCTCTTTTATTTATTTATTTCTGTTCTGTGTTTTGAAATAGTAAAAATACTATTTCATTTGGAAAAATCCTAAAAATATTCTGAGGCAACTTTGAAATTATTCTCAACAGCCTAAAAATACCTTCAAGATTATTTGGGCATTTGAAAATATTTATAGGATTTAAAATGCCCAAATGCAAATACTTATGGCTTGTGCAAAAATCCAAAATGGCCTCCAAAAATATGAAACCATTTTTGGCAGAGGTTTTAGCCAGAACCAAAGATGGTGAACATTTATGGAGGGCATTTTAGGTTCATTGAAAAGGATTTTAGTAAACCCTAGTTGTTTCAGGGGGGGTGCTGGGGGTTCCTGGCATCCCCATTTCACGTTTCTGTGAAAAATAGACATGATGCAACACTCTAATGCATGAACTAGCTAGGATGTGACAACTCACCCCCACTCAAAAGAATCGCGTCCCGAGATTTAGGATCCGTTGGGAAGAAGGTGGGGTACTCAAGTCGAAGACGATCCTCCCTTTCCCAAGTAGCTTCTTTCTCGGAATGGTGTGACCATTGAACCTTGAGAAACTTGATGTTTTGGCGTCGAGTGGTACGCTCGGCTTGATAAAGGATTCGAACGGGTTATTCCCGATATGTGAGATTATCTTGGAGATCAAGCGTTTCGTGGTCCACTCCACGGATAGGATCCGAGAAGCAACGCCTGAGTTGAGAAACGTGGAAGACGTCATGAACCTTGGAAAGATGCGGAGGTAGTTCCAATGGGTAGGCAACTTCTCCTCGCTTGGCAAGAATGCGAAAAGGTCCAATGTAACGAGGAGCCAATTTGCCTTTGATACCGAATCGATGGGTTCCCTTTAAAGGAGTCACCCGAAGGTAAGCCTTCTCGTCAACCTCAAAAGTGATAGCCTTATGTTTGTGATCATAATGGCTCTTTTGGCGAGATTGGGCTGTTTTCAATTTCTCACGAATAATGCGAACCTGCTCTTCTGCTTCCTGAATCATATCCGGGCCAAAGAGTTGTCTTTCCCCGGTTTCTGACCAGTTAAGAGGCGTTCGACATTTTCGTCCATAGAGAACCTCGAAAGGGGCTTTGCCCAAGCTAGCTTGGTAACTATTGTTATAAGCGAACTCGGCGAATGGAAGGCATTTCTCCCAATCCATGCCGAAGGAGATGACAGAGGCTCGGAGCATATCCTCCAGAATTTGATTAACTCGTTCTACCTGACCACTTGATTGAGGGTGAAATGCGGTGCTAAAGGAGAGACGAGTTCCCATAGCATTTTGGAGACTTTCCCAAAATCGAGAGGTGAAGAGACTTCCACGGTCTGAGTTAATTTGCAATGGAACACCATGAAGAGACACTATTCGGGAGATGTACAAGTCTGCTAGCTGGCTAGCGGTACTCTCACGAACAGGTAGGAAGTGGGCTACTTTGGTAAGACGATCGACAACAACAAAGATAGCATTATTCCCTCTGTTGGTCCTGGGAAACCCGGTAATGAAATCCATACCGATTTTATCCCATTTCCATTCAGGAATAGCTAGAGGCTGAAGGGTGCCAGCAGGCCGTTGATGCTCTGCGTTAACACGACGGCAGACGTCGCAATTAGCAATGTATTGAGCAATTTCTCTCTTCATCCTAGTCCACCAAAACCTCTGGCGTAGTTCTTGATACATTTTAGTACTACCGGGATGAATGGTGAGAGGGAATTCATGAGCTTCCTTAAGGATCAATCGCCTCAGGTTGCGTACCTTGGGAACCACTAGGCGGTCTCCAAAGAACACAACACCTTGGTCATCAACGGAGAAACAATCCGCAACTCCTTTCTTGATGTTTTGATGATCTGATCCGCAAGGGTAGGTTTCGCCACCAGGGTGGATAGAAAACCTCGAGGAACAATGTGAAGGTTAAGCTTACAGAACTCCTCGTGGAGAAGTGGTTGACTTTGTTGTAACATCAAATTGTTACAATAGGATTTACAGCTTAGCGCATCAGCCATGACGTTGGCTTTGCCCGGGGTGTAAGTTATTCCTAAGTCGTAGTCTGTGATCAACTCGACCCAACGTCTTTGCCTGAGATTCAGATCCGGTTGGGTGAAAATGTATTTCAGACTCTGGTGGTCGGTGAAAATCTCGCAACGATTACCGAGAAGGTAATGTCGCCATGTTTTGAGTGCATGGACTACGGCTGCAAGCTCTAGATCATGAGTGGGATAGTTATCCTCATGTGGACACAACTGTCGGGAAGCGTAGGCAATCACGTGACGATCTTGCATGAGTATGCAACCTAGTCCTTGTCGCGAGGCGTCGCAATAGATAATGAAGTCCTTAGAAAAATCTGGTGGTACGAGTACGGGGGCAGATGTCAGGCGTCTTTTCAGTTCCTGAAAGCTGAACTCGCACTGTGGGGTCCACTCGAACTTTTTATCTTTCTTGAGGAGTTCGGTTAGAGGTTTAGCAACCTTGGAGAAATTCTCGACGAAGCGGCGACAGTAGCTTGCTAAGCCAAGGAAACTCCGAACTTGCTTGACCGATTCAGGTGGAGTCCAGTCAAGGATGGCTTGAACTCGCTTGGGATTGACAGCAATACCCTTACCGGAGATTACATGGCCTAGATAGGTCACTTCTGGCAACCACAATTCACACTTAGAGAATTTAGCATAAAGGCGATGCTCTCGAAGTTTCGTCAGTACTAGCCTTAGATGCTCGGCATGTTCTGCCTCGTTCTTGGAGTAGATGAGTATATCATCGAGGTATACTACGACGAATTTATCCAAATACTCCATGAAGATTGAGTTCATTAACCGAGAGAAGGTGGCTGGAGCATTTGTTAAACCGAAGGACATGACGGTGTACTCGTATTGGCCATAACGAGTAACGAAGGCCGTTTTAGGAATGTCCCCGTTCTTAATTTTTGATTTGATGGTAGCCCAACCTCAAATCCATTTTAGAGAAGACTGAGGATCCAGCGAGCTTATCATACAGATCGTTGATCCTGGGAAGCGGATACTTGTTCTTGATAGTGACTAGGTTGACGGGTCGGTAATCTACAACCATCCGATCCGTACCATCCTTCTTCTTGACGAAGAGGACGGGGCAAGCCCACGGAGAAGAACTGGGACGGATGAAACCCTTTTTCAAGGACTCATCGAGTTGTTTCTTAAGCTCGGCTAGCTCTAGGGGTGCCATCTTATAGGGTCTTCTAGAGATTGGGACGGTTCCTGGAACAAGGTCTATCATGAACTCAACATCCCTGTCAGGTGGAATACCTGGCAGTTCTTCAGGGAAGACATCCGGGAAGTCACGGACTACTGGCACATCTTCGAGGTCTGGAAGAGGGTTGGCATTTAATGAGTAAAGCTGACGCTTAGACACTCGGGTCAAAACATTGACTGTCTTGCCCGACGGATGGGTGAGTTGAACAGTTCTAGTGGAGCAATCAATCTTAGCATAATGAGCTGACATCCAGTCCATACCCAAGATGATGTTTATGTCCGAGGACTTGAGAGCTATTAGTGATGCAAGGAAGACCAATCTGTCAACAAGAATTTCATTTCCATGGCTTATCTTAGAGGTTTGCCACTTAGAACCAGGGGTTTGAATTACCATGGAGGTGGGCATTTCACAAAATGTGGTGTTGTGCAATCGAGCATAGCTCACAGAGATAAATGAATGAGATGCTCCAGTATCGAAAAGAACAGTTGCCGGATGGCAATTAACAAGGAGCGTACCAAGGACGACGTTGGGATCCTCATGGGTTTCTTCAGCTGAAACGTAGTTGACATGGCCACGTGCAGTGGTGGCTGGCTTGGCGTAGTAAGTCTTTCCTGCTGGCTTACCACGGCCAACGGACTGTCCAGGTTGATTGAGGTTGTTTCGGGGGCACTCGCGCAAATAGTGACCCGTTTCTCCACACTTGAAGCATGTCACAATATTGGGGCGTGGAGCAACATTAGCAGCGGGGCCACCATAGACCTTGGGCGGTGCATGCTGCTGGTTGGGGCGAGGCGCCTCGAAGGATGGCCTCGGAGTGAACCTAGGTGGCAGAGCAGTGTTTGGAATCCAGACCCGGCGCTTCTGGGATCCGGAGCCTGATGAGGAGCCAAAATCGCGATAGTGCTTGCGTGTAGCATCATAGTCAGTCTGTCCTGTCTCGGCACTGATGGCCTTATTGACCAACTTCTGGAAGGAGGTGCACTCATGCAGACGGAGATCACGGCGAAGCTCGGGGCTAAGTCCCTTGCGGAACCTTGCCTGCTTCTTGGCGTCGGTGGATACCTCTTCAGGAGCATAGCGTGCTAGATTTCCAAACTCACGGCTGTATGCATCCACGGTCAGTCTGCCTTGGGTGAAGTTGCAGAATTCTTCCCGCTTACGATCTATGAGCCCCTCCGGAATGTGATGCTCACGGAAAGCCTCACTGAATTCAGCCCAAGTAGTGATTTGGCCAGCTGGGTGCATAGCCTCAAAGTTTTCCCACCAAAGGCTAGCAGGGCCTTCGAGGTGATAGGCAGCGTAGGTAACCTTATCAGCTTCGGCTACGTTGGCAGAACATAGCTTATGGGTGATGCTGCGAAGCCAATGATCCGCATCAAGGGGCTCGACGGAATGGTTGAACTTCGGTGGGTACAACTTGATAAAGTCATTGATGGACACCAGGTCGTTCCTCTGGTGACGTGCAGTATTCTGCTCAATTCGCTCTAGCAAGCGGTTAGTCTCACGCTTGTTTCTTTCTGCCTCCAGCATAACTTCGGCCAGTGAAGGCGGTTGGGGCAGATTCTCCCCCCTAGCTGCATTGGCTTCACCCTGCGCCTGGACAGCAGGGTTGTTGCGGGTGTTAACCATCCTAGGAGAAACAAAGCAACGGTTTAGACGAGGATGGCCAAATCTTGGTAGGGAAATGCGGAATGTAATGGATAACACGGAATGCAGAGATGATCATCAGTATGACATGGTAATATAGCAACCGACATACATATACCAACGGTCATACACGCCATTCATAGTTTAGTACAAGCCCAGGCTAGGGTACAACTACGATGAAAGATGATACATCTCATCAGAGGCATTCCAAGCTCCTATACATTATTTTTCTACACCTCCGGAACGTGATACACACCAAGTCGTATCCCACAAGACACGCAGGACTGTGGAGATTACAACTGTTACAATACTAGTGGAACCACTACCAACTCAGACGTCTCCGTAGTAATCTTCATAGAAGTCACCACCATGTCCTGGGAGCTGAACATGATCATCTGGAAATAGTTGGTCCTGTGGAGCTTGCGGTCCATAAGGACTCGGGTGTGGCCTTGGTCCAACAAACGGTGGCAGACGGGGTCCACGAGGAGGGGTGATGCCTCCTACATCACGCCATTCCATACATTCTGGCAGACCAGATCGCACGGGGTACAAGTCCCTCATGTCCATATACCCAGCTTGCACGGCAGGTGCAAACCGTGTCAGAGTGGCCCATTGATCAGCACGAGCATTAAAGAGCTCCATTCGCAAGGCACGATTCTCACGGTCCTTGTCCTCAAGCATCTCGGTGGTGGTACGGAGTAGTGAGCCCTCATGGGTAGAATCACAGTAAGTGGCCTGATAGTACCCCTGTGCCCCAGGGAGTGCTGCTGGTATATAGCAGAAGTCAGTGTTCTGAAGCAAGGCAGTTCTGGCTCGCATGATAGTCATCATCGAATAAGCCGCGTCCTGCACGGACATCTCGATGGTAAACCCAAGTCCATAAGAGCAATGGAGGGGTTCAGTGGCTCCAGGATAGGATGGGTAAATCCTGACTGTGCAAAGATATTGGCTTTGATTAAAGTCTCGAAACTGCTCCTCGACGGTATACTCGGGATACCAACGATAGCCTGTCTCAGCCATCAGTCGGACCAGCATGGCCGTGTGACCAGGTACGCCGATGCACCGGGTCAGACGAACCACTTGATTCTGGGAACGGGTGGCCATCAGAAAGCACGAAATAACGCAAGGCATTAGTATTTCTAGGAGAATTCGGACAGCATAACGGCTGTATATGCTCGAAAAAGGATTTGAGACATTTGCAACAGTTTGCAATACCACTCAACAACATCATGTCAAGGTTCTGGTTCAACCGACAACATACTAGGGTAGTAGAGACTGAACCGAAGCATGGAACCAACAATCCTATAAGTTACTACGGATTAGTAACACGTGAACCTGATAGAGAGGAGAGAGCCTAGTCCTTAACCCACGTAGAATGAGAAAATGACTCAGATCAGAGGGCATGAGGTAATGGAGTAAAAGCACCTTACGTTCCCTCCCACAATCAATTCCCCTACATATAACTAAAGCATTTCTAGACTCAACATCAACCAGTTTGGCTTATCGCACCTACAGGCAGTCCGGCTCTGATGCCAACGCTGTCAGGACCCCGATTCCAAGTCACACCGATCTAGCCTGTAACACCTCATATCACATTGCGGCCTCACGCACGGTACTCCCTCGGGTGTCGCCTTACCATGGCCTGGGACCGTTTGTGCCTTTTGGCTCACGTATATGACAATGTCGCTAGCATCCATATGACAGAGAACCCGGGCCGACATGGCTAGTCGTGAACCCAAAGCGGCACTAACGTATGGGGACAGGCATACATGAATCAAGATCGAACGTGTCGGTCAGCAGCGTGTGAATCCGGGCTGTAGCACTGGGCTAACAGGACTCCGGGAACCCGGGCTGTAGCAGGCTAGGCAGGACTCCGGATGTCACCGCGTGACATTTCCCCGAAGGGACAGACACAGGAACGATATGAATCACATGCCGGCCAGTCAGGTGTCCAGAGCAGTAGTGCTGGGCTAGCAGGACTCCAGTGAACCGGGCTGTAGCGGACTACTATGGCTCAAGGAGGCACTAGACTACATTTCCCCATAAGAGAGGCTGCCAAGGATAAACCACTAGATTGTCGGATCCCACACATACCAAGCATTTCAATCATACACACAATATGCTCGATATGTGCAAATACAACATGGCATCACAACAAAACTCTACAACTCAAAGTACTTTATTTAAAGGTTCTCCGGAGAGCCTTACATAACTTGTTCATACAGATAGGGGTCACATGACCCGACACTCAAGTCATACAATCATACAAGCACATGCGGAAGCAAACTGTCTGGGTACAGACACTAGAAAGAAAGAAGGTTTGACGAAGCTTGTCTATCTACATAGGCCCTTCACAAGCCTAGATCACCACCTGGGTGGCAAGTCACTCGTCGTCGTCGAGTTCTACGTAGAACCCATCAGAAGGGGCGGTGTTGTCGTCTGAAAACAGTAATTGAAGCAACATGAGTACAAAGGTACTCAGCAAGTCTTACAACAGATCCTACTATACATGTTCATTCTCAAGAAGGTAGTGGGGTTATTGCAGCAAGCCAGCTTTGACTCTTGGCTAAGCTATCCTACGATACACCACCTGTGAAATAGCTTTCGCACACGAGTCCACTAATCACCATCTCAATACTCCACCGTGGATCCTCCCTCGTCATCCCACGAGAGGGCCATCCGCGGTACTCACACTTATCTTGAGGCTTTTAGTAGTATCCATTTAATTGTCTATGAACTGCATAAGCGACCAAGTAGTCCTTTACCGCGGATGCGGCTATTCGAATAGTTTTATACCCTGTAGGGGTCTACTTCGTCACACACGCTCTCACCACTTATCGTCGCTACACGACGTGTACTCGGCAACCTTCAAGCGGAAGCCCAGCGTGGGTGTCGGCCACAGCCTACCTAAACACTCGAGTCTCTAGTCCAGGTTTATCGCCTATTCAGGTTCCATCCGCAGGGAGCCCGGCCGAGGTTTCCACATACGGCCCGGAACGATGTGTGCAGGGTTCTCGGACACCAAACGGGCGACTCGGTACACCGGGCCACGAGCCTACCGCAGCACAGCCCAGCCCTTGGTCAGCGCTGTCCACGGCCTCCAGCTTACTACAAACACCAGAAACTACGTGCAACTCCTGGACAGAGGACAAGGGTGATTAAGAAGCCGAGGGGGTCCATTGGTTTCGGGCCCAATGCGTGGTAGTAGCTGAATCTTAAATCACGCATACAGATCTCAGTTCTTAGGGACGGTCTCAATGAAACAACCCACCATGTACTCCTACATGGCCTCCCATTGATACCTTTACCAAATCGTATTCAACACCTCACTCTCATTACCGACACACACTTTCACTCTAGTTCATCACCCTGATGAGCCAGACCTGACACAACTCTAAGCGTAGCAAGCATAGCATTGTAGGAACACAACATGGCTCAATCAACTCCTACACATGCTAGTGGGTTTCATCTAGTTACTGCGGCAATGACAGGTCATGCAAAGGAAAGTGGGTTCAACTACCACAACACACAGCAGTTTGAATCGCGTTGTCTTAATGCAGTAATTGAGAGCAGAAGCGAGAAGATGGGTTTGTATCGAAATGATCAATGGGTTGCTTGCCTGATGGCGTGCTGGTGGGACACTGCCCTTCAGTTGGATACTCGTGAATATCCTCGGAGGCAGGACCTACCACAATGAACACATCGGAGCACAATCAACACCAAGCAAGTGCAACAATATGATGCATGCATGAGACATGGCAAGATGGATGTATTTGGCTAATGCAACTAAGACCAGATGGGTTTGGACTATTTTGAATCAAAGATTCAAATTCCAAGTTCATAAATGGCCCATGTTAGTGCTTTATCTTGTTCTGCAATAAACAGTAGGTTAACTTGCTTAAACATGCATGAAACCAGTACAGATGGATAGAATGGATTTTTTTGATCATTTTTCATATATATATCTTTTCATTCTGAGCTATAGATTATTTTCTATGATTTTTTGAAGTTTGTGATAATTTCTGGAATTTCCAATATAAGAATAATTCCAGTAATTAAATTGCTTAATGCGTCAGCAGTGTGTCATGGTGACGTCAGCGGTCAACGGGGTCGTCCCGGTCAAACCTGACGTGTGGGTCCCCTGTGTCAGTGTCACTGTTGGTAAATATCTAATTAGGTTTAATTTTAAGTCTAACTCAGATTAATTAGCAGGCGGGCCCCACTTGTCAGTGACTCTGGGGGGGTCAACCCGTGGTCAAACCATGCTGACTCGCCGGCGTTTAGCCGCCAGCGACGTCCAGACGCGGCGGTGGAATGCGGGATCCCTCCTCCGGTGACCAAATGGACAGCGGAGAGTACCTACGTGTAGCTGGGAGCAAACCGCGTCGACTGGTGGTGGTGGTGGAGCTCGGGGTCGCCGGAATCGATGCCGGCGACGAGCCGTGCGGCTGCCGGGGTACGGGCGTAGTTGAATCCGTTGCTAGAGAGCACGGCGAGGGACGTGCGATGGTGCTACGGGTTCCTGGCGTTGCGGTGGAGCTAATGGCCATGGTGGTTCGGCCGTTGGATGGCCGGAGCCTCGTCGGCGACGAGCTCGTGCGGCGGCGCGTACGGGTGAGCTTCGAGCAGTGGCTGCGGAGCTCGAGAGGGAGAGAGGAGAGGATGGGAAGGTGGCCATGCTCACGGTGGTTGCGACGGAGCGGATGGCGAGGTCGGGGGCGCGCTGTTGCAGTGGTGACGGCGGAGGGGATCTCCGACGGTGAGCAGCGAAGGCGAGGTCGGAGACGAAGCTTCGGGGCAAGCGAGCGCTCGGGGCTCGACTCGCTCGAAGGAGTGGGCGACGGCGCGAGGTCGACGGTGGGCGCGGCTACTCCGGCGAGGTGGCTGCGGCTGCGTCGGCCATGGTGGAGGAAGGCGAGGGAGATGCAACGGGGGAGAATGGGGGTGTCTAGAGGCTCGGGGGCGCGTCGAGGGGTTCGTCCAGCACATCCACGGGCGAGGCGGCAAGCAGGTGGCGCCGTGGTGAGCTCGCGCTCGCCGGCGTCACCTCTCTGCCTGCTCTGGCGAGAGCAGGCAGCTGACTGGCGCGGGCCAGCACAGTGCTGGGCCGCCAGGTGGGCTGCCAGGTAAGTCCTTCTGCTTTCTGTTTTCTCTTTTATTTATTTATTTCTGTTCTGTGTTTTGAAATGGTAAAAATACTATTTCATTTGGAAAAATCCTGAAAATATTCTGAGGCACCTTTGAAATTATTCTCAACAGCCTAAAAATACCTTCAAGATTATTTGGGCATTTGAAAATATTTATAGGATTTAAAATGCCCAAATGCAAATACTTATGGCTTGTGCAAAAATCCAAAATGGCCTCCAAAAATATGAAACCATTTTTGGCAGAGGTTTTAGCCAGAACCAAAGATGGTGAACATTTATGGAGGGCATTTCAGGTTCATTGAAAAGGATTTTAGTAAACCATAGTTGTTTCAGGGGGGGTGCTGGGGGTTTCTGGCATCCCCATTTCAAGTTTCTGTGAAAAATAGACATGATGCAACATTCTAATGCATGAACTAGCTAGGATGTGACAGGTGTACGACGTGTTTCCTTAGGATAGAGATGCATTATCTTAGACCTTGGAAGAATAGGCTGAGCACTTGGATTGTCATGTTTAATTGAAAGCTTAGCAGCTTGTATGCTCTACCCATGGATTTTTACATACGATAGCCATACATATGATTTTTGGGGATCGTAGACATGTATAATTTTGTTAGACCTCCTCTTGGGAGTCATGAGGATATGAATAGGATGAATGATGATTGGAGTTGACCTATACGAGATGATTCTTTCGGAAATATGATGTGATGGAACAATTGGCATCTCAGGAATCGTGCTTAAGGATAAGGTGATAAACGTTCACTCGCACACCAGAATCCTTGAAACCCTTAAGCCCCACCAAGTCACTATATGGTCGGAATTACAACCATGGGCTTTGGCTCTAGGACAGGGAAACCTTGGCCAATACTCAACCATGACCACCACCAATATTCTACTTTATGTACCTCATGAACCAAGCCTTCATGGAGTACTAGGACAATTGGTTGTCATCTTTTGATGACATACTTGTCTACCCGAAGATGGAAGAAGAGTCGTTCAACTGGTCAAGGAACATTTGAAGACCGCCATGCCAAGGAGAAAGAACTATACCAACCACCATCGTCAAGGAGTGAACTTTCTCGTCGAAGACCAGGAGTATCTGCAAGCCACTTCTCTCAAAGGAACCAACCATTTTCATGTCAAGAGAAACTCACACGAAGATTTATTGGCCTTCCCCAAGATCACTTCAAGCCGAAGAATAGGCGACTACAAGCTAGAGTTACCACCGGAGTCACCCACTATGCACGAAATTTTTCCACACAACACCACTCCGAAAATGCTTCTAACACTACAAAAAAAAGACAAATCCGTGACATTTTGGGTCCAACGAAAATCTTTTATGTCATACTTATGACACTTCTATGACGATAATTGTGACAAAACCCGGTATCATCATAGATGTGGTGGGGTCCTACTTCTATGACAAAAAATCATGACAGAAAATGGGCTTTTCGTACTGGGCGGGCCGGAGACCCAGCTGCATGACATTCTTTGGGCCGTCCATGACGGGAAAAACCGTGGTAGAAGCGAGGGCGCGGAAAATATCGGGGAGCCCCCGGTTACGGTGGGTGGTCGAGGGCCGAGGGATGCACGTTTCTCTCGTACGTACGCATGTGTGTGCGAGGCGTTGGGCTCTAACTAAACCCGAGCGAGGCGTTGGGCTCTAACTGAACTCGAGCGATTGCACTGCAGGCTACGCGTTACTGAACCCGAGCGATCGATCGATGGCTGTTAACTGAACCCGATCGAGCGATTCCTTCACTACTGCTGCTAACTGAAGCCGATCGATGCTGCCTCTGGATGAACAGTGAGCGTTGCTGGGGTGTTTGGATGAACAGTTCCCGGTGGGGGTGGATGAACTGGACCCCGTGGCGTTGCCTCTCGATGAACAGTGAGTGTTGCTGGGGGGTTTGGATGAACAGTTCCCGGTGGGGGTGGATGAACATGACCCCGATCGTTCGAGCCGGTTGGAGCTGGATGAACAGGACCCCGTGGAGGGTAGGATGAACAGGACCACCCAGTCGAGGGCAGGATGAACAGGACCACCCCGTGGAGGGCAGGATGAACAGTAGACGGTGGAGGGCAGGATAAACAGTAGCCCGTGGAGGGGTGGTTGCACAGGTGCCCGTGGAGAGGGCTGGTTGAACAGTAGCCGGTGGAGTAGCGTGCGGTGGAGGCTGGATGAACAGGAGCCCGTGGATGAACAGTCGTAGATGGAGGCTGCAGGAGGTCGACGGTGGATGAACAGTAGCCCGTGGAGGCTAGAGGGGGTCGACGGTGGAGATGAACAGTATCCCGTGGAGTCCCGTTTTGTAGTACGTCACACCCCTCCCGATGAACAGGACCCCTGTTTTGACCGTAGCGCTCCAACACAAGTCCGTTTCCTTCGTTTTGCGGTATGCCACACCCCTCCCGATCAACAGGACCCCTGTTTCGACCGTAGGAGGTCCGTTTCCTCCGTTTTGCGGTATGCCAGACCCCTCCCGATGAACAGGATCCCGTTTCGAACGTGGCTGGTCGAACACAAGGCCGTTTCCTCCGTTCTGCGGTACGCCAGGCCTCGTTTCCATCGGCTGTTCCGTCCAAGCCGGTTGGCTCCCACGCGTTCCGTTTCCTCCCGATGAACACGACACATTCCGTTGCCTCCCCATGAACACGACGACGATGCTATTTCTCCGTTCCGACCCAGCCATGTACACGAGCCCTGACCGTACGTATGCGCGAGTAGGCGTTCGAGACCCCGCCCATATGTACATACATGGCCGTACTTACTTTATTGCACCCTGGCCGCTGTACGTACGTGTAGATGCTACGTGCGCGCCTCTACATCGACCAGTATGTACGTACACATCCGCGACCAGAATGAGAATGCTACATATGCTTCGACCAGGTGGGTGCCGACTGTCAGGCACTTCCTTGCCTGCGAAGATGTAGCTGGTGGGTCCCAGTAGACAGGGGGCGAATCGTTTTTTTGTTTTTTGCTCGGACGCACTTCCTTGCGTGCGAAGATGTAGCTAGTGGGTCCTAGCAGTCAGGGGGAAACATTTTTTTTTCGCGAAATACGGTGGCCCGTCCGGTGCGTCCCGCTGTCAGGTGGAGGAATAATTATTTTGCGCGTAATAAGGAGGCACTTCATTGCTGCGGTCGTGAACCCAGCTGTCAGCCTCTCCATGATAGTACTCTTCTGAGGAAGTCGTTCCTTGACCACGTTGACCACGCCATGCCGAGAGCACCAGGGCGGTGGACGACGGCGAGGCCTAGGAAGGGGATGACGCGGAGCCGGGGAAGTCGCGGCAGTCGAAGCCCGCGTGGAGAGGACTACGAGGGTTCACTGGTTCAGTTGTGGTGTGAGGCTGTCGTCGCCGCAGGGCCTGGCTAGTGGTGGGAATAGTAGGGGGCGGTGAGGCCTCCGCGGCAGCACAGCCGGCCACGGGAGGCAGGAGCATGCGGCACAACCGGCGCTGCTTTGGGCGCCTGGAGCAACAAGACAAGAGGTTGAAGAAGCACTACAGCCGTTGGATGGACATCGTACGGTCACTGAAGCTAGAATCGTTCATATTGACTAAGTTGACAAAGCACTCCGTCCCCGTCAACTTAGTAGGCCCACAAGTCAGCCTCCCACCAAGGTGGTTCCCAACCAGCAGGGGGAGAACTCATTTTTTTGTGCGTAATAAGGAGGCACTTCCCGTGGGTCCGAGCTGACAGCGGGGGGAAAGTTTTTTCACGCAATACGGTGGCCCATCCGGTGGGTCCCAGTAGTCAGGGGGCAAACGTTTTTTTCGTGAAATACAGTGGCCGGTCCGGTGGGTCCCTGCTGTCAGGTGGAGGAATCATTATTTTCCGCGTAATAAGGAGGCACTTCCTTGCTGCCGTCGTGGACCCAGCTGTCAGCCTCTCCACGTACAGTCCACGTCCGATGGAAGCCGTTCCTTGACCACGTTGACCACGCCGCGCCGAGAGCACCAGGGCGGTGGACGACGGCGAGGCCTAGGAAGGGGACGACGCGGAGCCGGGGAAGACGCGGCAGTGGAAGCCTGCGCGGAGAGGAGTACGAGGGTTCACTGGTTCGGCTGCGGTGTGAGGCTGCCGTCGCCGCGGAATAACAGGGGGTGTGGGTGAGTAGAGGGATGGCCTGGCCAGCGGTGGGAGTAGTAGGGGGCGGTGAGGCCTCCGCGGCATCACAGCCGGCTGCGGGAGGCAGGAGCATGCGGCACGACCGACGCTCCTTTGGGCGGCTGGAGCAAGAAGACCAGAGGTTGAAGAAGCACTACGGCCGTTGGATGGACATCGTACGGTCACTGCAGCGAGAATCGTTCATATTGACTAAGTTGACAAAGCCCTTGGTACGCGTCAACTTAGTAGGCCCACAGGTCAGCTTCCGAAACGGTGCGCCCCATATGTCAGGGGGAGGAATAATTTTTTGGGCGGGTGAAGCTAGAATATCCGAGATTGAAGAAGAAGCACGGCATCCGTTGGATGGACATCCAACAGCCACTGCTGCTAGAACCGTGTGTTGACTATAATAAGTTGACAAAGCCTTGCATACGCGTCAACTTCTTTTTTTAGGGGACGCATTAACTTAGTAGGCCCACAAGTGTGTGGGAGAGAACTTATAGCCCATTTGCGATTTGTAAGAATGTATAGCCCATTTTTGAATTCTAATGAAATTTACTACAGCCCATTTACAGTTTGTTAAAAGTACAACCCATTTTCTAGCTAGGACAACGATTAATAATTTCAACCAACCATTCAAGATAGAATTCAATAAAAATTTCCCACATTTTGAAGGGAACCGAAATATTTTTATCCCCAAATTTCTAGTCCGATTAAATATAAGTTTGTATTAAGTAAAAATCTAACGAAACATTGCGCGCGCAACAATTAAAAATTAAGATTTTCAAAATCCATAAATAATATTTTATAAACTAATTCCGTGCTTGGTGCATTTTTTATAGTTACTGCCCAGTTTTTTTAATTATATCCCATTTATTATTTTTTAAAGCCCATTTTCCTGTTAGGCCTAATGCATCCCTCCTAGGAAAGATTTGCAGCCCAGCAGGGCGGAGAATAACAAGTCGACCTTGCTTGGGTATTCCTAAAAAAAAAGTATAGCTGGGCTAGCCATTTTCATCTTGAAAAAAAAATATCTGAGCTGGATATCTGTCCTAGGCTAGACGGGCCATAGGCCACCCAGTTAATACCCTGCTCTCCTCTAAACAACAACGAAAACATCGCCAAGAAAAACTCTGCAGTGCTCACGCCTCAAAAACACAAATACTGCTCGAGCTGCTTGGTCCTAGCTGTCGGCCGCACCTTGTGCAATTCTCTCATTTATTGACTACATAGGTTGACAATGGTGTGGGACCGTGATGTCAGGAAACCAGGAGGAAGCAAAAAAATATAGTTGTACATAATAAGGAGGCACTTGCTTACGTACGACTATGGCCCTAGTGGGTCCGTACTATCAACCAGTCAAAATAAAGTCATCTCCTGAATCCTCATGTTCATTGACCATGTTAACAATGCTCGGCGCCACGGCGAGCGCAACAACTCGAAGGACGACGGAGAGGGCCTCGCGGGCCATACGGATGATCTGATACAGCGCCCGCTTCTCATTCAGGAAGCCAGGATCATCGGACACCTATGAGCACCTTCGAGAGACTGAGACGACATGAAACGGTAAGGCCGCGCTTGGGAGCTCTGGTTTATTTCACAGATGTTTTAAGATACAAGTGTAATTTACTCGTCATCGGAAACAACGCGAAAAATACAGGCATAATGAAACCAAGGGCCCGAGGTCTATAAGTACAACCGGCGGGTTACGCGTGTAATTTGAGAGACCAGTGTATATTTTACTAGTCGAAATCGACCAACCAAGCGCTTCGCCCGAGACCATCTGATTTTATTTACAAGCGTCAGTTTTACAAGCGGTTTTGGTTGGAAAACGACAATCCAATCACGGCCTAAGATGATGAGTTGGTCGGAAGATCATATGGTTTCACGTCTAACCTAACCGACTTGTCGTATAGGCTATGAATGAAACATAAGACGATGATCTTCTTAAGCACGGAAACAACAGAAGAGGATGTTCTTCCTAACAAGCAAATCACTGGCATTAGATCGACATGCAAGACAATACGAAGCATTATTCTCAGGAGGCACGGTGAACAGCTCATGATGCCGCATGCCACAACATTCCAAGCTCAACTTTGCAATCAAACACAAGGCCAGGCATTACATAGACAATATTTAGAACAAACTCTTAAAATATCTTACATAAGCCAACATTCATGTGACTATGCATCTCAGCAGAGTAAATATTTACTTCTGAACTAAAGACAGGAATAGGAAAAAATGATCGACGTTGCTCACAGCAAAGGGCGTCCCATTCAAAAATATCAAATGCATGTCTTCTGGCTAACATCAATCAGCAAAAATTGACAAGGTTTTCCAATTCCAATATATTAAACTAATGTCAACTTTGGCAAGCTTTTCCCATTCAAAATATGTAATGCCTATGATTGTGGAACGGGCAGGGTTTGTCATCAGTTTGTCATCTGATAGTCCGGTGGCTCAAGGTCATGACGAATGATTAGAGAACCATTCGGTGTATTGTGCATGATGAAGTATTATTATGGAGGACACGAACCATCTGAATATTTTGTGCGGTTCCACTAAAATCAAGGTGAGCATCCCCGTGGATTTCGTATTTATATGCTGCCAGAAAACAAAGACACATGAGCACACACATGAATATTGGCCCCAGTGTCAACCCACCAATCGGTGGACTAACAAACTGAATGTACGTGAAACAGATTACCATACCCAGATGCCCCATCATTGTTTCTTAGAGTGACATTGACAGACTTGGAGTCCTCTCCTGGCTTCTTGGTACTTGTTTGCCCAGTGTTCCTCCGAACCACAAGTAAAGCAGCCATCTCTGCAGACTAGTCATGTCACCAGCGTGTACTAATAATCTGTAAAGCTTCTCGAACATTCCTTGCGTAATGTAGCGCAAACAGTGACTGCTTCTTTCTGCAAAGTGGTAAGACCAACTAGACCCACTAATGCAGCAGTTTGCCTTAGACACATTGGCTCCTTTTGTGCAGTTCAACTAAAATCAAAGTTGGAATAAAACCGAGCTTTAATTTTGATACCCCTGTAAGCAACAAAAGGTATAAGGGAAAAAATATTGAGAAATAACGGTTGATGACTTGTACTCCCAGAAGAAAAAGATCTACTGATCTACCTTATCTTAATAGGAAACAAAGCAGGAGAGTAGCAATTCTCAATCAGTGTGATTCATTCATATTAACTGAGACATTATCTTAACAATGCCTTGTTTCAACATGTATAAAGAACGACAAAGCAGAAAAGTATCATTCCTAAAACAATGCGACTGATTCATTTTAACAGAGACATTATCTTAACAATACCTTGGTTAAACATGTAGAAAGAACTACAAAGCAGGATAGTACCATTTGTAAAACACTGTAACTGATATATAATAACAGAGACATTATCTGAACAATACATTTCTTTAACATGTACTCCGGTCGATCCCTAACAGAAATGGTACTCCCGCCGATCCCTAACAAGTGTTGCAGTTTTGAACTAAGATTAAGTAGTTAATTCTGAGGAAAGTCGGTACTGACCTTTCAAGACCAGGATTTGAAATAACTCGTGAGGAAGACCTCAGAGAGATCTCAACACATATATGGAAATCCGGTCTCATTTTGTGGAGTTCCAACAAAATTAAGCGAAGCAAAATGTCGCAAAAGCAACAAGTTGAATAGATATCCCTGTTTTAACAGAGGCAAAAAAGGAATCAATTACTGGCAAATAAAGGAGGATGAAACATGCGACCACAAAAATGGTAATCCCGCCAATCCCTAACAAGTGTTGCAGTTTTGAAATAAGATTCAGTAGTTAATTCAGAGAGTGGCATTGCTTAATTTTACGAGCAACATTAGATTAACAAAAAGCATAAACAGTTCCAGGGGAGAGTGGGCGCAACAACAACATGAGCTTCCATCTACTTATAAAGGGGGTGATGCAGAGTTTGTTGTAACAAAGCAACAAGCATAATGTCTGGGTTGGTCCCATTTTTGTTCACTACTTAATGGGAAAAGACAGCAATACAATAGCTTAAATTCAACATTTATTTAAAACAGTACCAATACAAGTAGCACGGCATCTCAAAACACACTGCACGATCATGTGGACGAAGGCAAGTACCAACCTGTCATGACGCACACAAGATCATGTACAAATCTGCCAACACGAATAGGAAATCCAATCATGTTTTGTGCAGTTACTCTGAAATCTAGTAAAGTCGCCGGTGAGACATTTAAGTTTGCTATAGCAACAACTTGAATAGATATCCCTGATTTAACAGAGGAAAAAAGGAAACAATTACTACCAATAAGGGAGGATGAAACATGCGGCCACAAAAAGAAGCATCTACCTTATCTTGATGGAAAACAAAGGATAGGACAGTAGCATTTCTAATACGGTTACATTGATTCATATTAACAGAGAAATTCTCTTAAAATAGTTCAGTAGTTAATTCTGAGAGTGGCATTGCTTAAAATACAATAGCTTCAATTCAAGATTTATTTAAAACAGTACCAATACAAGTAGCACAACATCTCAAAACACACTACACGATCATGTGGATGGGACATGGGACATGCCAGCACCATGTGCGTCCACACGTATAAATGGGTGATGCAGAGTATGTAGCCAACCAGCATATCTGCGTTGGTCCCATATTTTTTCTCTTTGAAACTTTTTTTGATGTGACGGCAGCAAATCTAGTCCTGCACAAACTACCCGACCCCCCAGTTTCTTTCCCTTTTCAACAAAGAGTTGGGTTCCTTACGGATGTGTGTACTGGGTTACCCCCTTTTTCCCTTTTCGACCAACAAAGCGGCTGGATAGCTAGTCTATACTACTTTCCCTCCCTCCTTTCCTCATTGAACCATGTCCTAGATTCATGCTCCACCCCACCGCACCCTTCTTTCCTCTTTGCACCAAGACCTAGATTCGACTACAGAATTGAAAAAGACCAGCATGCAGCTAGACCAATGACGGTTTCAAAGAAACTTATACCTTAGGGTCATCGGGATGTGGCAAGGCGTGCCGCGGGAGGACGGATCTGCTCACACTACGTACGACAGCGAGGAAGAAGGGGTCGGTGGCCCTCCTGCACAGGCGCTGGGTGAAAGAGAAAAGCGCAGCCGGCAGTGGATTGCCTCCCTCACCGAAGGCGATAGAGTGAACGCAGCACCTCCTCCCCTTCTCGGTGCGACGGGATCCGGACGCCTCCTTCGCAGGCTGTCTGTGAGGGGGGTGAGAGAGACAGAGGCCACAGCGCAGTCTTGTTTAGATCTGGTGAAGAGGGTGAGAGACAGTGAATATATCAAACCCTAGCAAAGGAACGCTGAGCCTCCAGCGTGTATATATATATATGTAGTGCGGTGAGAGTGTGGAGAGTGCAAACCCTAGCGAACAAGCGCTGAGGCTCCAGCTTATATATATACTGTAGTACGGACTGAGCTCCAGTGCCTTAACTACACCTGCTTTTGTCTGTATGAAAGGTGGGCCAGCCACATTTTGGGCCCACCTATCATAAACCCAAAGGCAGGTGCACTAAAGTCAATGAAGTTGCGTCCATATAGTACTCGTGTATACGACTAATATATAGTGGACTGGTTTTCTTATTCTCTCCATAACAATTGTTTTAAATTGTGTAAGTACGAAACAAAACTCTTTATTTAACGTACCAGTGAAGAAAACTACTACTCCCTCTGTTCCTAAATATTTGTCTTTCTAGAGATTTCAACAAATGACTACATACGGAGGAAAATGAGTGAATCTACACTGTAAAAAATGTCTATATACATCCGTATGTGGTAGTCCATTGCAAACCACTTGAAAGACAAATATTTAGGAACGGAGGGAGTACTTTCGATGAACTAGCGATCCACGTGTCATGGTCGCACTTCCTGTCCTTCACGTGCGGTACACTACCCTCCCTTAAGTGAATAACCAGACATGCGCCAAATTATCGGAAACGTGTGAGAGTGTGTACAAATAAAGAATTTTAATTTCAATTATCGGAAAGGTTTGAGAGTATGTACAGTTTGCCCTCTCTTATAATTATGGTTTGTTGTGTTCGGCCTAAACTTGGTCAAACTTTACAAAGTTTGACTTCAATGAAATCTAATATGCGGAGTAAATAAAAATGGAGGGCTACTACGTCCATCCGGGTTTTTAGTCCACACCATTTTCTTAATAAAATTTAATAGCTGGACAAAGAAAATTACAGGGGAGCTGGAGACAAAGCTGTGAGAAGGCTTAGAAATCAATACAAAACTTATGCTCTTAGTACCGATGTCGATCCTTCTTCGAGGAAACATTTGGTTCATTGCCAATTGTGTGATAAAATTGCACCAACGTGAAAGACGACTGCGTCTCCAATGCAACCAAGGTGAACTGACGAAGGATATCATCTTTGTGGGTAACAAGCAAAGAGCACTGATGGAAGACAGCTTGTTTCTCATTGAAAATCGATCAGCTTCACCAGCCGACGCAACCATGAGGCTCGATAGGTCATCGTCGTGATGCATCATCCATTTGGCATCAAGTTTGGGTGAGGCACCTATGAAGTTCGACAAATCCTCACTGTGGTCTATTTCTTCTCAGTAGTCAAGCTCGAGGAAGGAAGAACCACGTGGCAGAGGACAGTGAGGCGGAACAACAATGGCCATCCAATTTTGTGTAGTTCCACTAAAATTGAGGAAGACATGCCCGGGTATGGAGATACGCATCGCTGTTTCCAAAAATATAAAAAAGGGACATAGTGTTGTTACTTTGTTTTATAAGATTAACAACGACATCTCAATTGTCAATAAGAATTATGAAAAGTACACCAACAAACAGAAGCATCATGATTATCTTGATGGGAACTAAACCAGGATACCCAAGAAAAAAAGCATTTCTTCATTTAACCAGTGATAGTATTAGATTAGCAGCAGCAATGGGAGCATATGGACAATGACCACACAACCACCATGTACTTTTTGTCAAAATAAAATGTATACCTCCACCGAGGCATAAATCAAGACAACTTTTCGAGTGGCATTTCCTCTATAGTAGTAGGTGATGTTGGACCAGCCGACGAACCCTAGCTACTATACATGGGGAGCTGGGGAGTAGTCGCATAGAAGAAAACCTGCATGCAGTGACCTGGGGAGCTGGACCAGTACAAGAAGTTATACCTCAGGTGGGCGAGATGTCGCTTAGGCGGGAGGGCGGGATCTGCCCACACAACGGCAGCGGACAAGGGCGCGGAGGACCTTCGTCCGCGCCAGCGCCGGCTCTGAGAGGACGGTGCACATTGGCCTCCTCCATGACCGACGGCGACAACGTCAACGCTGCACCTCCTCACCTCCCGCAGCGGACGGGATTCGGCAGGATCTGTGACCACCGGTGAGGAGAGAGATAGTGTGGACACTGTCTTCTTGTTTTGATATTGAGAGGGTGAGAGAGCGAGACGCGAGAAACTCTATCAAACAAGAGGCTATAATGGAGTAAAACAATCTCTCCATTGCAGTGGTTTTAAATAGAATACGCGCGTTTCCGGAAAAAAGAAACGAAAACTGGCGGACAATTTTTTAACGTACCAAGAAAGAAAACTCGATCAAAAACACGCCTCCGCTTCCAGGTCGCGAGAGTCGTTGCGCACACACACATAGACATAGTCATGCATATCCGTGTTTATGTAAAATTCCAATTCCATCTCCATCTCCAATCATATTTGTCCAACTGGCACATTATTTACGTTGTTAATTATATACGAGGCAATATTAACGTACAACATCTCTTGTTTGCGGGCATCCGGACCGCTGCCACGGCCGCTCTTGACCAACCCAAACCCTCTTCATCACCAGCGCGTGCTTCCCGCCCGAAACGGTCAGTGCCGCATTCATGCCTGGCCAGAGTGGACGCAACCTCTCACTGGCGCCGGCATTGAAGCAGCGCGCCGGCCGAGAGAGCGTCGCCCGCGCCGCTTCCTAGTGCACGCGACTGCTCCACGTTCAAAGGTCGCAATAGCCGGCCACAACATGCATGTGAAAAGTTCTTGGGAGTCCGTGCTACAGCTAGCTGTCCTTCCCAACTCGTTAATCTCTTCCAGTAGTACTAGTACTCCATGGCGCGATCCATCGACAAGCAGGCGGGGAAGTTATGATATACTCGGTTTGCGGTGAGTGGCATGCCGAGCGACCGTGTGGGGTCGAGCCATGGAGGAGGGTGAGACACAAACGCGACAGACGTGATTTAAATGTTGGTTTTGCTCGATGGCACGATCCAGCGAACCGAAACATTGGTTTCTCTCCGTTTCCATTTTTTCTCCGGAAAAAAGGAAACTTTCCACTCCATTTTAATTCCTACTCCAAGGTTGCCCCGTTACAACATTCCATCAAATACAAAGGAAAACTAACACGCATGCCGATGCATCTCAATGATTCACAGATCATAGCCAATATTTACTTCACAACTAAAGACAAAAGTTGTGAGAGCGTGTATGAAAGAAAAACTACTAATGGGGTCACTACGTCTCAAACCCTAAACCCTAAACAGGATTTAATTTCCTGGCCAGGTAGAACCTGTCGAAGGAAAGACGGCTGGCACCCTCGGATCATACGATGCTTTTGTGCAGTTCCACTAAAATCGAGCTGAGCATCCCTGATGGCAAAGTTATTGAAGAAGTGTGATTAGAATAATAGTACTGGCACTAGTTCATGAGACATAAACTCTTCACAAGTAGAAGCCGGTAGAAGTAGAGAAAGATCGACATGGAGATGGAGCTACGTGGGGAGTTGCGGCAGTGTAGCAAGCTGGCTCCAAAAGGAAGATGGACTACCTAGGACGTCGGGCTGTAGCTAGAAGGGCGGTTGGGACGCGGCATCGGCCCATACCGCGGTGACC
This sequence comes from Aegilops tauschii subsp. strangulata, assembly GCF_002575655.3. Classification (NCBI taxonomy): domain Eukaryota; kingdom Viridiplantae; phylum Streptophyta; class Magnoliopsida; order Poales; family Poaceae; genus Aegilops; species Aegilops tauschii. The sequence continues at coordinate 157,958,691 of NC_053039.3, forward strand.
CCCGATTGGACGCACCGACTGTGGATTTTCTCCCTCGCCGATGTCGACCGCGTCTACGCAGAACATTGTTCCCTTCCCCCAGCTGAGGGATCAGGCCGGGTATGTGGCCAGCGGTGTGGCCACCGTCGCTCGATGCTTGTGAAGAGAGCAACCCAAGCAAGCAGGCTTGTAGCTTAGGCTCCTGCTAGTGTATATATAGTGGTTTTTTTCTCTCCATATCAACCATTTTATATTGCGTACATGTCATTGAAGAGTGAAATGATGGTTGCTTCTTCCGACTAACTTACTGTGTGACTTGACTGCTCCTTTAGTGGCCCCTATATGTACCCCCCTACGTGTATGCAACAGTCACACGAACAGATGGACGCAAAAACGCGCGCGACGCCCTAATGCATGCATGTCCGAGCACACGACGGAACACAAACGGTCACGCTCAAGTGCTCAACCTACACGTGCATGCACAAACATACTCAGCCAGGGTGAGCTAGTGACCGTATAAACACCGGAAAATGTATATATTGAGCGCAATGAGCGTATTATGAAGTCCACTGACCGTATTTTTACAAATATACAGTGACAGACAGTGTATTATCTCGTTTGAAATTAAGCCATATTAACTGGAGAGGAGGCAGTATGGACTAGCATTACTTTGCTGTGTCCCGTGAACTTGCCGAACAAGGAGAAGCTTGCAAGACGGGAGAATCTTGCGCGCGGTGGCTCGCAGGACAAGGAGAAACTTTTGACTAATGCAAGCTGTCCTTCGCTCAGGTGGTGGACGTGCAACAGTTAATTCGGTGTCAGATTGCTAGAAGCATACACTATACTAGTACTATTATTGTTGCACTTCCCAAAGAGGCGAACAGCCAAGCGCAAAGTTTACTAGTACTACTACTATAGTCTATAGAGGTACTATACTAGTACTAGGAACCAGATGGAGGAGCGTCTGCACTCTTATTATATTTTTAAAATGTGATAAATCAATCTTCAACACATTTGGTTCTCTTCGAGGGTTCTCGCATGTGATAATGGAAGTTGATTGCATGGAACACTCGCCACAATTCTCGCTTAATTCTAGCTCATATCCTGTTAAAAATAGCAGCACTCAGTATATTTCCTCTCTTTTTTGTTATTCAACATGTAAACAGGTCAGCAAACCTTGCGGCGCATCTTTGTGCGAACCGTGCTTGCTGCACTTTGAATGTGGCCGAGAGCTGGCTTGATGAAACACCTCGCTTCCTACTACTTTTTTTGCGGGGTACCTTACTTCCTAGTGACCAGTGTCTTGGTTGATCGTCCTAAGAATGCTTATATATGAATAAATCTCTCTCATTTACCCGCAAAAAAGATTAAGCCATATTAACCAGAAAGGAGGGAGTATGGACTAGCACTACTTGTTGGTGTGTCCCGTCAACTCGCAGAATAAGGAGAAGCTTGCAGGACAAGGTGAAGCTCGCTTACGCCTTTTGACTAATGCAACGTACCTCACCCAGGCGGTGGACATGCATCAGTTCATTCGGTGTCAGATTGCCAGAGGCATACACTGTAGTACCGAACATGCGGAGTACCATCATTGTTCGACTTCACAAAGAGGCGAAGAGCCAAGCGCAAGGTTTGTTAGTACGAGTAGTACTACTACTAGAACCGCATGGTGGAGCCTCTGTACTCTTATTTTTCTTAATCTTTGATAAAGTACACATTTATTCCGGAGAAGGGCGGAAAACGGCAGCCCAACATGTAATGATGATATCGATCAACCATGCTCGAATATATCTTGGCCTCCATGCGAGCCCGTCTGTGTGTTCTCGCTCCTCATCTCTCTCAAGGAACGGCGGGTTGGCCATTTTGCCGTCAATTGAGATCGGTTTGCTCACACTCCGGTCCCACATGTCAGTGATATGCCAAGACGAGGTGCGTTGACCGGCTGGCCATACGCGTACTTGGTTTTGCACCTTCATACTACTCCTCCCTCTGTCACAGTTTACAGGGCGCGCTTCATTATGATGCATTTATCTCAATGCATTTCCACCACCAGAGAGACTTTAGATGCGTTTGGTTTAATGCTCAATTAATTAGGGCGTGGTAACCGTAATTTTCTCTCGATGTAGTACTACGGAGTGGAGTACGTGCATGCATGTGTCTACCCGGGGTGGAAGCACTGCATGCATGTGTGTACGCATTATTTCCTCTAGTAATAGACGCCGTGCTATAACTACCAATGGTATTTTTCAGGCCGACCGCTAGTCGCCTTGGTCCTAGAGATTTTCTCTTTTTCTGAAGCGCGCTCTATAAACAGTGACGGATGGAGTAGTATGAGCGGATTCAAAGAAGAGCATATTGATGGTTGCTTCTTCCGAGCAACTTACAGTGGGAAAGGTGGGGCTTATGATTTGACTGCTCATTACTCACTATTAATGCGGCACAATGACCGGTCAGAGTCTCCCATGCGGCTGTGCACTACCCCCTCGGTTCTTAAATATACTCTGGAGTATTTGTCTTTCTGGAGATTTCAACGAGTGACTACTCAACTATTTGTCTTTTTAGAGATTCAAATGGACTACTACATACAGATGTATATAGACATATTTTAGAGTGTAGATTCACTCATTTTGCTCCGTATATAGTCACTTGTTGAAATCTCTAGAAAGAAAAATATTTAGGAACGGAGGGAGTACACATACGAAGCAAAATGAGTGAATCTACACTCTAAAATATGCCCATTTGAAATTTGTAAAAAGACAAATATTTAGGAATGAAGGAGTATAATTTTGTGCATGGCACATGGACCCGGATGCCGAAGAGGCTTCTGGCAATGCTATCAAGCTTCCAGCATTTGTTTACATAATTGACGTACTATGCAAATAATTTTCCAGCGACATGAAATTGTACGATGGTGTGAGCTTTCAGCTTTTGTTTCGTGTGTCTTGCCATTGATGTTCTTTTGGAAATAATAAAAAACTAACTTCCTTGCTAATCAGAGATAATATTTATATCACAACTGAAGACAAAGTTGTGAGAAGGTGTTAAATTAAAATTGATCCGTGCTTTCATTGGCAGCAACGTCCCCCCAGCTCTGCCTAAATCAACAAGGCATGTAAGGGAAAAAGTAGCTGTCTCGAGCATGCAACATTCCGATCATTTTGTGCAGTTCCACTAAAATAGAGCTAAGCATACCTGTTCCAAAGATATTAAGTGTGATTACGATAATAGAGGACTGCTGATGAAACAATAAACACACAAATAGAAGCCGGTCACCTTTGCAGTCTCTCTTAAGACTAACTAGTTGGAGAAGATTAGGCTCGGAGTTGGATGAGGAGGATAGAGCAAAACCAATCTCCCTTTGTGCAGTCGCAATGAAATGTAGAGACGTTGCCCGTGTGACATTTTGGCAGAACTGCACAAAAAACTCTTAAGAAAAAAGTGGTTTGTGCAGTTCACCAAAAGGTCGTAATAGCAACGAGGTGAAATGGATAGCCCTGTTTGCAAAGAAGAGGTAGAAAGGAAACAATTACTAGGCAATAACAGTTGATGACACATGCGACGACAAAAAAGAAGCATATTCCTTGTCCTAAGGGAAGATAACAACACGGTTGTGTTTGTCTAAAACGGTGTGAGGAAGAGATTGCAATATGGAAAGTACGCCGGACGAGCTACGTTTTGGGAAAAGAACTATGAAAGATCCACATGCAGCGACGTGGGAAGACGGGTAGTGGAGCAAGGCCGGAGGGGATACCTGGAGGTCGTCGGGATGTAACTAGGTGAGTGGCGGCGGGCGGAATCTGCCCATACTGCGGCAGCGAGCAGGTGGCGTAGGCCCTACCACGCCGGAGCTTGGTCAGAGTAAACGGCATGTGTTGCAGATCGGGACGTACTGCCCCGGCGCCATCGAACGGAGAAACGATGCACGTCCTCCCTTTCCGCCGGCGGACGGGATGTGGCCGGATCAGTGACCAACGGTGAGAGAGAGAGAGGCCACCGCAGCCTTGTGTGAGATACTCTGAAGAGAGACAAACCAGGCAGGCAGGCTCCATTGTATATAGTGGAGCAGACTACCTTTTTCTCCATAAAAATCATTTTATATTATGTGTACGTGCCATTGAGCGATATAACTTTATTTAAAAATAACGCGCCAATGCATCAAGTTGAACTTTGTTTCGTGCACACATGGTACACGACCACTGTAGGTAAACAACCACTACACTCGTTCAAATTAGCACATGGGCTGCCATTTCGTACAGAAATGAGCTCCACCCTATACCCGCTCGGGTGTGGCTGGGCACGAAGCGTGAGTACGTGCATGGTGCACCTATTCTCTTCTTGTATACGTACACCACCTACGCGGGGTTGTGTGAGAGAGATACAAACGTAGAGAGATATAGTGTGTGTGTTCGTGAGAGTTTTTTGGTGGGGGGAGGGGAGGGTGGGGTGAATCAACAAATGTAACATATGCAATGTGTGTGAAATAGAGTCCTGGATATATCATATATATAGAGGGGGCGATCCACGAGAAGAGAGTGGAGGTATCATCGGCTTGAGGTGTCCATAGAATCGAAGAGAGGGATGATGTGTGTGTGTGCGTGTGTGCGCGCGCGATCGATAAAGAGTGCCATCGAATTTGTGTGTGCCCACGTCAAAGATATAGAGTGGCTGGCCTACTGGAACGTGAGGGGACATGTGCAGTTTGTCTCTGTGGCATGGATACCTACCTACACCGCTCGACTATCGGTGTGTGGTGGGGGGTGGAGGGAGGCCTAATTAACTATGGAGGTACAATGGCTGGTATATGTGTGGAGGAGGAGAGAGGCCTACCTCATGTATTAAGGGAGATCGATCTACCTCATGTATTAAGGGAGATCGATCGTCATCCATGCATATGTGTAGGAGAGGAATAAAGTTGGGAGAGAGATAGAGCTAGAGTGTTGGAGGGGGTGGTAGTGGAGTTGCTTCTAACAAATGGTGGGATAGGCTAGCTAGACAACCGGAGGGCACGCCTGCAATATCAATAAGAGAGGGGATGGCTGCCTGTCTGTGCACGTGCGTCTGAGAGATGGGTCAGGAGGCATGCACGAATGATGGGGGCGATATGGATGTGGTAAGCAGACATAACTACATAGGAAGATCAATCGTCCTTTGTCAGAGAAAGGAGAGACATAACTTGTGAGGTACGTCGATCGATGGGGGGTGGGAATAGTTAAAGTCGACCTAGGTATATGTTGGGAGATCGATTGGTATACATGCATGTGTGTGTTAGAAGCAAATGAGGCACGGGGAGAAGGATAGAGAGAGAGGGATGCATCTAGGAGGTGGTGCGAGAGTCATACTATATCGAGGGGGGAGAAGTGTGCGAGTACGAGATCGATGAAAAGAGTGGTGGGAGTGAGGCATGGACGGTGATAATAGGAGAGGGGAAACTTGTGTTTTGTGCTAGGCACACCTAGCTAGAGAGGCATATCGATCGATGTGTGCCGTAAAGAAGGAGCTGGGGGGCCTACACACACCGTGGGTGAATGACCTAAAGTGAAAAGACGAATTTGCGCGATGGAGCTAGAGAATGCTGAGGGAGGGTTAGAGGGATGCGGGCGTCTGCATGCACGAGAGAAAGTTAGCGCTAGCTAGCTACAAAGATAAGAGCATTGTGTGGGCGTAAAAGACGAATAGAGATCATACTTCATTATAAAAAGCGAATTCGGATATTTGAAGAATTTATCATAGTGTTTTAAACCGACGCATGTGTGAATATATATAACGATGATACACATGGTGTGGTTATGAACATGTTATACTACATATAATATATTTTATCTCTACTCTTATAAAAAAATGGAGTTGTTGATGATGGTGCCATCCTGCAATATAGGCCGTCCGATTTATATCTGACGGATAGGAAGGAAACTATGGCAATTTTGAAAAAAGATACCCACACCCCTCTCCATATTTGCAAATTAGGCCTCCCCTTGATCATGTTGATGTTCTGTGGAACGCATGGGCATCTTGCTAGTACTACGTATAACATATAGAACATTGATCATAATTTGGGCTAATGTGTGGCTTTTGCAGCTCAGGTCTAAATACTTGTCATAATGTAGGGGGCGGGGCACTATACTATGTGTGATAAACACGGTGTACATGTATGGAAAGTGGTTTAGATTATGAATATATAGTTAGTACATCAAATGTACCATTATTTGGAATCAACATCAAGTGTATTCAAAAAATAGAATTTGAGTTCATGTAGTACACATGGATCATATCTATCTCTATAGTAATCATGTGGTGTGTTATTAAGGTAATACACGAATGATGGTTGAAGTTGGCAACAATCATGATTGTAGATTTGTTATTGAAATAGAGAAACGAATTCAAATTCCGTTCGAATTGTAGCGGGAGTATAGACATTTGGAACGCACTAAAATGTTGGTATGAGTAGGTTACACGCATTATACAGCAAGCGAAAAAATTTAATTGGACATAGCATGGATTCATACTACCAAATAGCTTTTAATTGCACTAAATTGTTGGTATGAGTAGCTTTAAATAGCATTTTTATAGTAAAACAGGGCAAGACTCTCTCTTTGTGTGGTGTGAATAGTTTTATTTTTTTCGTTTTCTTTTTGGTTGTGGGAAGTGCGAATTGATTTGGTACGTACAAGTACAATATTACACGTTAGGCTTGTCCCTAAAATTCAACCTGCGCCTTGTTATATCCCGAAAATTCAGATATCGTGCTCCCAAAACAGGCGCCTTCACAACCCGCGCCTTGGTATCCCAAAATTACAACGCGCGCGAAAACTCCCTCCAGCTGCCAAATCCCGGCACGCGAAATCCCCCTTCTAACCGTGAGCCGAAACGGCCGCTAGTTCAAATCGGTGCGGGGTACTTTTGTAACACACCCTACATTTTGGACAAGCGCATCCCTAAGTCATGGTTAACCCCCTCCAATCGCCTCCTTTTTGCCATTCGAAATCCCAGGCCGCCATAACCTCTTCGCTCCAGCCGCGAAACCGCACCCTCCTCTGTCCGCCACCTCACCGCTGCCCAGCCAGAGCCTCTTCCCCGACGATGTCGTCCATCGCAACAGCTCGACGTCCCTCGTCCACCTCTCCGGATGAGGATCCGTCGTCCATCTCGTCGTCCTGTCGGTTTAGCCGCCCCATCCTCCACCTCGAAGGAGCTGCTCCGACGATCGCCTCGTCTATCGCGGCTGCTCCATCCCCACAGCGCCACCTTAACCTGCTCCACCGGAACCGCAACATCCTCACCGACTCCTCGGACGAAGCCGAGGCCTACTCGGCGCCACCAAAGAGGTTGTACACTCATCGCATCGCACCTTCTCCTTAGCCCGACCTCCCGGCGCCGACGGTGCTCCATCCCGCACCCCCATGGAGCGGCTACCTTGAAGCCGGCGCCGCGGGCGACATCTCCACGACGGCTCTCCCCCAGTGCGAGGCCCCTTCGGCGGTGGCGTCCATACCAGCTGGATCTCCTGGTGCTGCTCCGGCTCTCGCTCGCTCGTGCTACTGCTGCTGCTCTGGCTCTCGCTCGATCGCTCGCTCGCCCAGCTGCTGCTGCTCTGGCTCTCGCTCGCTTGCTCGCACTGCTGCTGCTGCTCCAGCTCTCGATCGCTCGCTCGCTCTCCCAGCTGCTGCTGCTCCGGCTATCGATCGCTCACTCGCACTGCTGTTGCTGCTCTCCCCCTCGCTCATGCTGCTGCTCTGCTCCGATTGAGCTACACTTCAGTCGACTGAATCGACTTTTGGGTCAGTCGATTTTCAGGTGGTGGGGGGCTCGCCGGAGTTAAGGAAGAACCACCCGCAGCGGGGACGGGGGCTCGCCGGAGAGGTTCCCCACTATCTATCTCAGGGTTCAGGGTGGGGGCGGGGGGCCTATAGGGCTGGCTGGGGCGGCGGCGGACCGGCAGTGGGGAGTTGTTTCGGGGCGGCGAGGCGGCGTTGGGGCCGGCGGTTCGGCTGGTGGTGGCTGGCGGCTCAGGGGGGTGCAGGTTGAAGATGAACTGCAAGCCCTCCCTAAACTACATGTCAAGTGCCTCTCTGCTACCATTGCGTTCAGTTTCGACAGTAACACTCATATTCCACAGTAAATTTCAGTTTCGACAGTTAAGTTCAGAGTCAATAGTCTTTACCTCATCTGTTGTAGTCAGGTGGTTTTTGGTGACGTAAATTTTACATCTGTTTTACATCGTCTATTAGAGATGCTATTAGAATCCCACTTGAGATTGATGATGTCTGTCTTGTGCTGCTTCAGCCTTGACGTCTTATGGCTCACCGGGGCTGCTCCAACGCCAGAACGATCCATCACAACAGAGCAGTGCCCTGGACGCCGTCTACAGATTCCTCAGTTCTTCCTCCACACCTCCGACAACCACCTCTGCCTCAACTGCTTCAGCGACCAACCCAATGATGCTGAGGTCGACACGGCTACGGCAAAGAGGTTGTACACTTGTTGCATCACTTATTACTATACATTCATGTCAATCCATTAGGGCTATTTTGGTTCAACAAAAAAACATAGCAATTAGGAATTTTCCAATGGCACTCTACTATTCAATTATTCATGCACTTTGTTGAAAGGAATGAAGCAAAACATCCACCTGGACCCACTTTTCAAAATCCTATGCATGAAAACAAGACCAAGTGCATTAGTGGCAGAATAACATTCTAACAGTACACGCTTTCATATGGTTTCACTTTATTTTGGCCATGTTTCTTTGCATTCCTCTGCTCTTCCAATTCCTGTAAACCAAACACTCAAGTTGACAGAAATCCTTTGTTTACAAATGCTTTGTTTACCACGTGCATTCCTATCCTATTCCGGTGTTTTTCCTATCCCTGCGTTTTTAGAATCATGCAAGCCAAATGAGCCCTTACAGAATTACTTCAGTTACAGCTAGGTGTCGAAGGGAACTTTGTGTGGTTTGTCCTGCTCCTGCCGCGACATCGTCCACCTGAACTGAGCTGCTCCATCGACAAAAACATCCACCAAACCAGACATCACGACTCCTGACCATCTTTCGCCACCTCAGATCTCCTTCCCTGCCGCCGGCACCCACCGCAACGGCATCACCATCATCGACTCAGTAGATGAACCTGAGGAGTACACGGGTCCACAAGAGAGTCACACTCTTTTGTTTCTTCTTATGTTATGCATTGCTTAAAATTACCTGCTTCTTTATCGTCCTGTTCACCTCTTGGACTCCAAGTCAGGTCCAAATTAATGTTCAAACTTGAGTTCTAAATTAGTTGTGGGGCACATATCGAGGAAGCAATGAATAGTATGTCTGTCTAATATCTGGTTCACCTAGGGTATGCCTATGTTGTTCATCTTGGGTGGGAAACAAATAGTAAAGCAATCATCATCTGTCTTTTTAATAAATTAAAGCAATCATCAGCCTGCTATCATTATTTTTGGATCCATCCACTGGTTGTTACCGTCACTCTAAATTTCTGCATGCTCTCCTTACATAATCTCACCATATTTTTTTCGTATGCATGTCAGATATTGTACACAGTCATGTTGAACATGTAGAGAAAAAGAGAAGAGTTTTGCGCGGCAATACAATGTCATGCAGACATCGCTCCATGGTGGGTTCAATGGCAAACCCTCCCCACCCCTCTCCCGATTGTAATCCAGAGGAAGATATCTGTTCTGAGGCGGATTCAGACGCCGCTGACCACTCCTATTTAGCCCACAAGGTGTTTGCTCTACCTTGGCATGATGATGTTAGTCATATCATGCATATGTTGCCTTGAAGTGCCTACTTTTGACATCATATATGTCATCTGCTTAGTTTAGACATGTTCTGTAATGCCACCTGTTTAGTTTCTATATCATATATGGGAATTGTGCAGTCTCATGTCTTTTAGCCAGCCATAATATACGTGTAATGTGCAATGCCATCCTGTTTAACCAGGCATCATATATTTGAATGATATCTTGCCCATCCTTTTCTTCATTACGTTTCCATTTGCCGACAATGTTTGTACATTAAACTACTCTTCCTGTTGTGACACCCAAATTTTTATTTGGCTTTTTTTAACTTTTTCTTGTTTTGAGGGAAGTGAATTGAATTTTTTCTTCTAAAAGAACTTTCCCTCTCAACATATTTTCTTTCATGGCTAGTGCTTCATTTTTGGATTCACTCAAGACTTGATTTTGGTCTTGGAGGTTTTCCTCTTTTATTTGGACTCACACCAAAATGTTTTTCTTTTGGAAAAATGCCTTTGGAAAATTTCCTTGAAAATACTCTATAGCTTTTGGAATAATCCTTTACCACTTTCAACAATTCTCTCCTGCCATGACCTTAGAGAAAATTCACTCTCCTAACCCTCCCCTCATCTTTGGATCATGATTTGCATCAAATCCAGCAAGTTGGACCTCTCCATATAATTATTTTTCCATTTAAATCTTATCAAAACAATTTCTGTCTTCTATTCTAGCCCTTGGAGATTTACAAAGGAACTACCCTTTCTGTTTTGATTTTTGCCCCCAAACCTTATTCCCTTCCTAGTCCTTTGAACCCTCAACCAAGATCCATGAAGATCCACTGGTCTTCAGTTCAAATTTTTCAAACTACACTTGCTGCAAGTTTGGACCAGATTTGTCAAATTTGGTGAAATTCATTCAAATCTTTCTCCAAAAATTCTGAGTAAAATCAGGCAGCCCCTGGGTGCATTGAGTGGTCACCTCACCAAGTCCCAGCCCCAGGAAAATTTTTCTGCTTGCCAAATCATTCTATCGAACACCTGCAGGGCACTGTCAAAATCAAGTTCAGTCAAGTTCAGTTAACAGTGGCTGAACCACTGTCATTTTCTTAAGTGTTCGATCTCAATCTCGCCAGTGCCCCGATGTCGCCTTGCTCCCCGTCCTCTCCCCCTTGTTCCTGCGCCGCACGATCCCCTGGAGCCTTGCGGACATCGGCGACGAGCAGGAGGAGGTGCGCCGCCCCGTGACCGACGCCGGCGGCGGCTTTGCGGCCGCCAGAGAGAGGCGCGGCGCAGACGGCGCCACCCAGCGCCGCCCAAGCCACCGGAGCTCGCCGCGTGGCCTTCCACTCCCCAGAACGCGCTGCCACTCTCGTCATGAACTGCAGGGCGCGGAGCGCGCTCTCTGCCGCCGTCGTGCCCGTGCGGCCACCCCACCGTGGACCGGCGCCATTACGCCAAGACCAACCGAGATTTGCGGGGGAACGACACCAGTACACCTCACTGATGCTGCCCGGCCACTCAAACCCCCTGCTCAACCACTGCCTCTCCGTAATCGCTCGCCGGAGCAACCCCGTTCACGGCCACCCCCTCGATCCGCCTATAAATAGAGGCCCCGAGCTTCAACTCGAACCCACACCACCTCTGCACTCCACCTAGACCGCGCCAAGCCACTGAATAGAGGCCCCAAGCTTCCTCACCTCCGGCCGCCGCGACCCGCCACGGGATCCAGCTCGATTCGCTCCTGTGCGTGCACCTCTGCCTCCCATTTCTTGCCAGTAGCCCTCTAGTGCATCCCTCCTTCTGACCCGCGCTTCAATTCGGAGTTTGCAGCTCACCACCGGAGTTCCCCACCATCACCCGAGCCGCCGTCCGCCGGAGAAAGTGTCGCCGTCGACGTGGTGCTCTCCGTCGGTCGAGTCCACCACCCACCAACGCGGAAGGACACGCTGAAGCTCTTGGTACCCTCCGATCTCCCTGACTCGCCGTGGTTCGACGCCGGCGTCCACCGCAGTCTTCGGGCGCCGGCGAGCTTTTTAAACCTGACATGTGGACCCCCCATGTCAGCCTCTATTCTCTTCCCCCTCGAAACGTTTTCTGTTGGCGCCTTCGGGCAAAATAAGTTTTCCCTTTTGAGCTGGCGCGTTTCTTTCCGAAGCGTTTTCTATTTTCTCAGTTTAAACCCTGGAACTTTTCTGTTTCATTACAGATGAGTCCCTGGACAGAAACCTTTATAACTTTTTAATAAAAAGTGATTTTTGAGTGATTCTTTTTCTGACAGTCTTAAAATTTTGTCTAGTTTTTTATGGGATTTATTTGGAAAGTTTTTGGAGAAGTTTTTATCCACGCGTTGCTTTTCACGTTAGTGCCCGTTTTCGTTATGCCGTAGGTTCCGGAAGAGGTGATGGAGCCGCGAACTTCGCCGAACTAGACTCCGACTTCTCCGAACCAGGCAAGCATGTTTGAACCTTTGATATGATAGGTGTTTGCATGTTTGCGTATAAGTTTGTGCGTGGCATATGAGTGTCGGTAAGTACCTCGTTGCTTGTGAGGCAACTACCCGCATGTTCCAAAGTTGCGATGATCTCTGGTGAGAGATGGCCTAATCATGTGGTGACATGAAGGGCAGCAAGGTGGTACTGTTATAGCATACCAGCCTTTCGTCATCCGACAAATTCCGACGTTAACGTGGACGGAGTCACGTTATCGTTCTTTTCCCTTCCGTGCTACCACATGTTTCTTTTCCAAGATGCGGTTTAGTAAGTTGGTAACCTCTTTCCGTGTACACACCAAACAGAGGGGCCGGGATGATGGTTCCATGGCCCTGGATTAAAGCCAGTCATCCGGTCAGGGGGCATGGGTGTTTCCGGTTGGGACCGAGAGGGGGGGCACCCCCTTAGAGCGCGCGTATAGAAATTTGATCCCATGCTACGCGAGGTTGTAGCCTCCCCGTCTCAAGGTTTTTCTTGAACGTTGCCGAGGGTGATCCCTGGCTTCGGAATGTTGAATGGGTGTGTACTGGTTAGACGTGTTTGTTCCAAAACACCGTAAACGGAACTAGTCCCCGTGACTACTGAAATCCGTTGGTTGTGGTTAAGTTCAAACTCTGTAGAGTCAAATCCTTCCAAGTCATCGTATCCATGATCAAGTAGGGTGAACAGTATATCCATATCTATCCTCGTGGAAATTTATCCCCGGTGAACAAGCTCAAGTGGTAAACCCAGTTTAATTGTTATTCCTGCGGATGGACTAACCCCATATTTTTTCGTACTTGTAATAATTTATGTTCTCGAGCTACTAAATTATTGAGCTACAATATAAGCCCTTTACGTGATGTCGCTCAGACATCCGACTGTGGCATGTTTGCCTTTTACTTTCAATATAAGCCCTTTACGTGATGTCGCTCACACGTCCGACTGTGGCATGTTTGCCTTTTACTTTCAATATAAGCCCTTTACGTGATGTCGCTCAGACGTCCGACTGTGGCATGTTTGCCTTTTACTTTCAATATAAGCCCTTTATGTGATGTCGCCCCGACGCCCGACTGCGGCATTATTATTCTTGCAGTTTCCTCTCGAGGAGTCATTCAGACCCTCGTTTGGCACCAGTATTACTATTCTTGCAGTTTCCTCTCGAGGAGTCATTCAGACCCTCGTTTGGTACCCAGTATTTATTTTGGGATTTCGGGAGGACTACCGCCCGACTTCTCTACTACTTTTCCCATGCATTATTATCTCTATGCCTGAACGCACCGGTTAATCTGTTCTTATGCTTCATGTTTACATTTGTTATATCTTATGTCCGAAGTGTCTTGCGAGTACTTTCATAGTACTCACCTGGCTTGTTGATTTGGCCAGATGTTGACGAAGGCGATCTCTTGGATGAAGAGTTTGATAGCGCGTCCGACGCCTAGAGGAATCCCAGTCAGTCCTGTGTGATCCCGGATATTGGTCACTTGTATTATATACGCTTCCGCCACCCGCAATAAGTCTCCTCGAGCCTCACTCCGACGCTCGAAGAGCTGTAGTCTTCAGGAGTCATGTCACCCACTTCGCGGTGATATTTCCACCATCGTTGTTATCGTGAGTTAGTAGTCATGCCACCCTATCCGCCGTCTTGTTTTATCGGCGTGCATGTAATAAATTGTTGGGCAGTCCCCGCTCAACCTTGTATTATATTCAGTACTCCTGGTATTTTTCTTCTGTGACCAAGATATTGTCTACTAGTGAGAAGGAATTCTTCTTTACTGGTCCGTAAAAGGGATTGGTCTCTCAATAAATATTTTATTGAAAAACCGGTCGTGACAAGCTTGGTATCAGAGCCAGGCTGACTGTAGGAAGCCACTAGGTGCGATCGCTAATCGGTTATTAGCGTCTTTTGTGCTTTTTCAGCGTTTTGCAATTATAGCTATTTTCTGTTGGTCATCATAAATTTATGACATGACTACTCAGAATTTTTGCCTACTTTTATAGATGGCTGGCAGCAGCTGTGAGACTCGAGTGTTCGCGAACGTGCCCGAGGGGTTTGTCAAACTTCTCGTCTCCATCAACAAGCTCGCGATCGGGCCAGCGACTCGCCTGGAGTTCACGCTTTACCAGCACAAGCTCAGTGACGATGTGTCTATGCACCAAGCTGTGGTGCAATTCAAGGGAGGACGTTCTGCAGCTCGCCACTTCCGTTTTGTGGGAAGGGCCATGCCTACAGAGAGGCATGCCATGCAGATGGCTGCCCGTGAGGCGATAGCTCGTCTTCGGGACATCCTTCCTACGATGAAGACTCGTCGCTACCGCTACCTCCCATGCCATGTGCCATATACCAGTCACTATGCATTCGCCTGCCATCGGGGAGAACGAGATGGTTGTGGAGTATCTCAAGGCTCTGGAGGAGTCTTTCGACAACCTCGTGGACGATCTTGTGGCTGCCCGCATGGATTTAGTCCGGGCGGTCCTGCCTGCAGGAAGGAGCTTCTTCACACAGCACCGCCTCTGACATTCGTCTTGTCTTCAGCCTCTTATGCACCGGCCGTTTTAGCCACTGCTCGCCGTCTGCCTACCACTGAGGAGTTCGACCGAGTCATCGCTCCTACTCCAGTCATAGCTGCACCGCCTGCCGCAACCGCTCTACCGCCTGTCGCTCCCGCGCCAACACCGCAGCGCAGTGTTGCACGCCAGGAGCCAACTAGAGAGGAGGTGGAGGTTGATTCTCCTGGACCGCTGAGTCTTGCCCTCGGCAAGGGAAAAGAAATCTTCACCATCTCCGACTGAGAGCGCCGAGTAGCCGCGCGCTATGTCTGCTTGTATGATGTGTTTTCTCTGTACGCTAGTTTGTATATGTGTGTTCGCTGCTTTCTGGAGGAGTGCGCTAGTCTAAATAACATGTCAGGAATGTGTACGCGCATCCTGAGTGCTGTATCGTGTGTTTGCTTTTCGCGTGTACGATATATGCTAAGCAGTTCTTCTCCGTGCAAAATCGTTTATGTTTTCTTAAAACCTTGAGGTCTTTTAAATTGTTGCCTTTGCAAGATTTTCACTGTACTACACAGTTCTTCTCATGGGTTTTGCAACATAATACCCCAGACTGGAAAAATGTCTCGCCCATGGACTCACTCCATGCCCAATCACCCAGAAGAAGTTTATGGGACACAGACTAGCAACAACGTCACCCAGGGACAGTCCAGTCAACAAGATAGCGAAGCAGCCTTGTCTCAAGTATGCCGTCTCTTCGAACAAAGCCAGCAACAGCACCAAGAGATGATGAATCATGCCATCAATATGGGAAACCACCGTGAACCCTATCAACCACATTCCAAGTTATCTGAGTTACAGAAGACTCGCCCTTCAACTTTTGCTCACACCGATAAGCCGCTGGAAGCCGATGATTGGCTCCGTGACATTGAAAGGAAACTGATTATTGCTCAATGTTCAGATCATGAGAAGGTGCTTTATGCACCACACTACCTTACTGGAGTAGCTGCAGCATGGTGGGAAAACTTCCTACACATGCATCCCAGTGAACACAACATCACCTGGGAAGAATTCAAGGAAGGCTTTCGTGGGGCACACATCCCCAGGAGCATCATAAAATTAAAGAAGAGAGAATTTGACGATCTCAAGCAAAGAGGCATGTCAGTGACTGAATACAACGGTCAGTTTACCCAGCTATCTCATTATGCCTACGACGAGCACATGACAGAAAACAAGAAGATGGAAAAATTCCTGGACGGCCTGGCACCAGCGCTAAAGTGCCAACTGGTTGTACACACTTTCCCGGATTTTAAAACTCTGGTTGACAAGGCCATTACCTTGGAGAATGAGCGCCATAGTCTGGAAGATCTCCGTAAGCGAAAGAGGGACAAGATGACTCTTGCTCGCAACAACCGAAGCAAGCCTGAGGTTCCAAGGATAGAAGCAAGGAGATCCACGACTACTGATCCAAGGCCCGTCAGACAGTTTCATGCCAGAGACAAGGAGTACACGTACCGTCCAGGGGTCACCTGCTATGCTTGTGGTGAAGAAGGGCACTATGCTAAACAGTGCCCAAAACCAAGGAACTCGGCCCCCAAGCCAAATAATGGTGGAAACAATCCGGCCCCCAAGCGCAACAATTTCAATCCCAACAACAACCACAGGAAGGGTCACCTAAACCATGTGACCAGAGAAGAAGCGCAGAATGCCCCAGACATCGTGCTCGGTACGTTCCCTGTCAACACAGTACCTGCCACGGTTTTGTTTGATTCTGGAGCTTCCCATTCGTTCGTTTCGAAGAGTTTTGTTTTGCAACATGGTTTTCCGATATTTCCCTTGGAAAAATCTATGATCATCAAGTCCCCCGGAAATAAGCAAATCACTCAGAGTTACTGCCAAGGAGTGGTCATTGAGTTCGAAGGATTACAGTTCCAAGCAAATCTCATCGTGTTGGAAAATAAAGGACTGGATGTCATTTTAGGGATGGACTGGTTAACCACCAACAAAGGATTCATTGACTATTTTAATCGGACCGTGATTCTCACTCACCATCATGGCAAGACAATAAAGCTTACAGCTCAAGAAAGGCCATGGTCACGGCAACCAAAACTGAACAAAGTGGACATTTCGGAACTGAGAAAAGTTCCAGTGGTATGCGAGTTTCCTGACGTATTTCCTGAAGAACTGCCAGGCATGCCACCAGACCGAGAGATAGAATTCAGCATCGAACTAGCACCTGGCACCGCTCCCATCTATAAGAAATCTTATATAATGGCACCCTCAGAATTGGTGGAGTTGAAGAAGCAGATAAAGGAATTATTGGACAAAGGATTTATTCGAGCCAGCTCCTCACCATGGGGTTCGCCAGTGTTGTTCGCCAAGAAAAAGGATGGGACACTGAGACTGTGTATAGACTACCGAGCTCTCAATATGGTCACCATCAAAAACAAATATCCGATGCCATGGATAAATGATTTGTTTGACCAGCTCGCACAAGCCAAGGTGTTCTCAAAGATTGATTTGAGATCGGGATATCACCAATTGAAAGTGCGGACAGAAGATATCCCTAAAACAGCATTCACCTCCAGATACGAATTATATGAATTCACAGTGATGCCTTTTGGTCTAACAAATGCCCCCGCATATTTCGTCCACCTCATGAACAAAGTGTTCATGAAATTCATGGACAAATTTGTTGTGGTATTCACCGACGATATTCTGGTATACTCAAGGACACCGGAAGAGCATGCTGAGCATCTCAGAATTGTTTTGGGAGAATTAAGGAAACATCAGTTGTACGCCAAATTTAGCAAGTGTGAATTTTGGCTAAGGCAAGTTGGTTTCCTAGGCCACATATTAAACCAAGAAGGCGTGGCCGTAGACCCAGAGAAAGTCAAAGCCATACTTGACTGGAAGCCACCCGCCAACGTTACCGATGTGCGGAGTTTCCTGGGAATGGCCGGATATTACAGAAGATTTATTGAAGGATTCTCCACTGTGGCAAAACCTATAACACAGTTGCTCAAGAAGGACAAGAAATTTGTATGGACGGAAGCATGCGAGAAAAGCTTCCAAGAACTCAAGTAGAAGCTGACAACCGCACCGGTATTAACCGTGCCAGACATACACAAGAGTTTTGAAGTATATTGTGACGCATCCCGAAAAGGCCTCGGATGTGTACTAATGCAGGATGGCAAAGTTGTCGCATATGCTTCCAGGCAGCTGCGAAAACATGAGGAAAATTACCCAACACATGACTTGGAGCTAGCAGCAGTCATACATGCACTCAAGGAGTGGAGGCACTTTCTATTGGGAAATCGCTATGAAATATATACGGACCATAAGAGCCTCAAATATATTTTCACACAGCCAGAACTAAATTTACGCCAACGACGCTGGTTGGAATTGGTCAAGGACTATGATGTCGGCATTCATTACCATTCAGGGAAAGCAAATGTAGTGGCCGATGCCCTTAGTCGAAACCCCAGCCCGGACGACGACGGTCCGCAAAACTTGAGGCCTGAGTTTCAGCAAGAGTTCGCTAGGCTCAACATGGTGTTAGTCTCTGAGGGCACCGTATCAAATCTGGAGATGCAACCCACCCTAGTGGAACAAATCAAGAAAACTCAATAGGGACATCCCAGCATCGAAGGTATAAAGAAGAAAATGAACCTTGGTAAGGCTTCAGAGTTCGTCACAGACAGTGAAGGAATATTATGGTACGGAGACAGACTTTGCGTACCTAACATTGAGAAACTCAAGCAACAAATCCTAACCGAAAGCCACACCGCTCCATACTCGATCCACCCTGGAGGAACCAAAATGTACAAGGACATTCAGGAAAGATTTTGGTGGCACGGTATGAATAGAGATATAGCCACATTTATTGCTTGTTGCGATTCATGTCAGCGCATCAAGGCCGAGCATCAAAAGCCAGCAGGGCTACTCCAGCCAAACAGGATACCGGAGTGGAAATGGGATGAAATAGGAATGGATTTCATCGTCGGACTACCCCGATCGCAATGCGGAAATGACGCCATATGGGTCATCACAGACCGACTAACCAAGGTTGCTCATTTCATTCCCGTGAAGACTACCTACTCCACACAAAGACTGGCCAAACTTTATCTCTCCCGTATAGTTTGCTTGCATGGAGTCCCAAAGACTATAATATCCGACCGAGGCACCCAATTTGTCTCCAAATTTTGGGATCACCTACAACAAGCTCTGGGCACGCAACTAGCATTCAGTACAGCGTACCACCCTCAGACAGATGGACAAACGGAACGAGTAAACCAAATCCTAGAGGATATGCTGAGAGCCTGTGTGCTCACCTATGGGTCCAATTGGGAAGAGAGTTTGCCATATGCCGAGTTTGCTTACAACAACAGTTACCAAGCCAGCTTGCAAATGGCACCCTTTGAAGCATTGTACGGACGGAGGTGTCGTACCCCACTAAATTGGTCAGAAACAGGTGACAGTCGTATCTTCGGCCCAGACATGCTTAAAGAGGCCGAGGAGAAAGTTAAGCAGATCAGGGACAGACTCAAGATAGCGCAGAGCCGACAAAAGAGCTACTACGATCAAAAACATCGTGAGGTCAGCTTTGAACCCGGTGATTCCGTATACCTACGAGTGTCTCCTATGAGGGGTCTGCAACGGTTCAAAATTAAGGGGAAGCTAGCCCCGAGATTTATTGGACCATTCCGTGTAGTCGCACGAAGAGGCACAGTAGCCTACAAACTAGACCTACCCAAGGAGCTGTCAGACGTCCATGACGTATTCCACGTCTCACAATTGAGAAAATGTGTGAGTAACCCAGAGAAGCATGTATCTCATGAGAGCATTGATGTGCAACCAGACCTCACCTACAGAGAGAGGCCAATGAAGATTTTGGAACAGTCTGAAAGGAGGACCCGTCAGAAAACAACAAGATTTTTCAGGGTTCGGTGGAGCAACCACACTGTGGATGAAGCTACATGGGAAAGGGAAGATTTCCTTCAGGCAGAATACCCATATCTATTTGAGGATCAGCAGAAATCTCGAGGACGAGATTTTTCCTAAGGGGGTAGGTGTTGTGACACCCAAAATTTTATTTGGCTTTTTTTTAAACTTTTTCTTGTTTTGAGGGAAGTGAATTGAATTTTTTCTTCTAAAAGAACTTTCCCTCTCAACATATTTTCTTTCATGGCTAGTGCTTCATTTTTGGATTCACTCAAGACTTGATTTTGGTCTTGGAGGTTTTCCTCTTTTATATGGACTCAAACCAAAATGTTTTTCTTTTGGAAAAATGCCTTTGGAAAATTTCTTTGAAAATACTCTATAGCTTTTGGAATAATCCTTTACCACTTTCAACAATTCTCTCCTGCCATGACCTTAGAGCAAATTCACTCTCCTAACCCTCCCCTCATCTTTGGATCATGATTTGCATCAAATCCAGCAAGTTGGACCTCTCCATATAATTATTTTTCCATTTAAATCTTATCA
The DNA here is from genome assembly GCF_002575655.3 of Aegilops tauschii subsp. strangulata. Taxonomy (NCBI): domain Eukaryota; kingdom Viridiplantae; phylum Streptophyta; class Magnoliopsida; order Poales; family Poaceae; genus Aegilops; species Aegilops tauschii. The sequence continues at coordinate 157,978,858 of NC_053039.3, forward strand.
AAACAATTTATGTCTTCTATTCTAGCCCTTGGAGATTTACAAAGGAACTACCCTTTCTGTTTTGATTTATGCCCCCAAACCTTTTTCCCTTCCTAGTCCTTTGAACCCTCAACCAAGATCCATGGAGATCCACTGGTCTTCAGTTCAAATTTTTCAAACTACACTTGCTGCAAGTTTGGACCAGATTTGTCAAATTTGGTGAAATTCATTCAAATCTTTCTCCAAAAATTCTGAGTAAAATCAGGCAGCCCCTGGGTGCATTGAGTGGTCACCTCACCAAGTCCCAGCCCCAGGAAAGTTTTTCTGCTTGCCAAATCATTCTGTCGAACACCTGCAGGGCACTGTCAAAATCAAGTTCCGTCAAGTTCAGTTAATAGTGGCTGAACCACTGTCGTTTTCTTCAGTGTTCGATCTCAATCTCGCCAGTGCCCCGATGTCGCCTTGCTCCCCGTCCTCTCCCCCTTGTTCCTGCGCCGCACGATCCCCTCGAGCCTTGCGGACATCGGCGACGAGCAGGAGGAGGTGCGCCGCCCCGTGACCGACGCCGGCGGCGGCTTTGCGGCCGCCAGAGAGAGGCGCGGCGCAGACGGCGCCACCCAGCGCCGCCCAAGCCACCGGAGCTCGCCGCGTGGCCTTCCACTCCCTAGAACGCGCTGCCACTCTCGTCGTGAACCGCAGGGTGCGGAGCACGCTCTATGCCGCCGTCGTGCCCATGCAGCCACCCCACCGTGGACCGGCGCCATTACGCCAAGACCAACCGAGATTTGCGGGGGAACGGCACCAGTACACGTCACTGATGCTGCCCGGCCACTCAAACCCCCTGCTCAACCACTGCCTCCCCGTAATCGCTCGCCGGAGCAACCCCGCTCACGGCCACCCCCTCGATCCGCCTATAAATAGAGGCCCCGAGCTTCAACTCGAACCCACACCACCTCCGCACTCCACCTAGACCGCGCCAAGCCATTGGAAGAGCCCCGAGGAGGTCTCCTTCCTCAACTCCGGCCGCCGCGACCCGCCACGGGATCCAGCTCGATTCGCTCCCGTGCATGCACCTCTGCCTCCCATTTCTTGCCAGTAGCCCTCTAGTGCATCCCTCCTTCTGACCCGCGCTTCAATTCGGAGTTTGCAGCTCACCACCGGAGTTCCCCACCATCATCCGAGCCGCCGTCCGCCGGAGAAAGTGTCGCCGTCGACGTGGTGCTCTCCGTCGGTCGAGTCCACCACCCACCGACGCGGAAGGACACGCTGAAGCTCTTGGTACCCTCCGATCTCCCTGACTCGCCGTGGTTCGACGCCGGCGTGCACCGCAGTCTTCGGGCGCCGACGAGCTTTTTAAACCTGACATGTGGACCCCCCATGTCAGCCTCTATTCTCTTCCCCCTCGAAACGTTTTCTGTTGGCGCCTTCGGGCAAAATACATTTTCCCTTTTGAGCTGTCACGTTTCTTTCCGAAGCGTTTTCTGTTTTCTCAGTTTAAACCCTGGAACTTTTCTGTTTCATTACACATGAGTCCCTGGACAGAAACCTTTATAACTTTTTAATAAAAACTTATTTTTGAGTGATTATTTTTCTGATAGTCTTAAAAGTTTGTCTAGTTTTTTATGGTATTTATTTGGAAAAAGTTTGGCGAAGTTTTTATGCACGCGTTGGTTTTCACGTTAGTGCCCGTTTTCGTTATGCCGTAGGTTCCGGAAGAGGTGACGGAGCCGCGAACTTCGCCGAACTAGACTCCGACTTCTCCGAACCAGGCAAGCATGTTTGAACCTTTGATATGATAGGTGTTTGCATGTTTGCATATAAGTTTGTGCGTGGCATATGAGTGTCGGTAAGTACCTCGTTGCTTGTGAGGCAACTACCCGCATGTTCCAAAGTTGCGATGATCTCTGGTGAGAGATGGCATAATCATGTGGTGACATGAAGGGCAGCAAGGTGGTACTGTTGTAGCATACCAGCCTTGCGTCATCCGACAAATTCCGACGTTAACGTGGACGGAGTCACGTTATCGTTCTTTTCCCTTCCGTGCTACCACATGTTTCTTTGCCAAAATGCGGTTTAGTAAGTTGGTAACCACTTTCTGTGTACACACCAAACAGAGTGGCCGGGATGATGGTTCCATGGCCCTGGATTAAAGCCAGTCATCCGGTCAGGGGGCATGGGTGTTTCCGGTTGGGACCGAGAGGGGGGCACCCCCTTAGAGCGCGCGTATAGAAATTTGATCCCATGCTACGCGAGGTTGTAGCCTCCCCGTCTCAAGGTTTTTCTTGAACGTTGCCGAGGGTGATCCCTGGCTTCGGAATGTTTAATGGGTGTGTACTGGTTAGACGTGTTTCTTCCAAAACACCGTAAACGGAACTAGTCCTTGTGACTACTGAAATCCGTTGGTTGTGGTTAAGTACAAACTCTGCAGAGTCAAATCCTTCCAAGTCATCGTATCCATGATCAAGTAGGGTGAACAGTATATCCATATCTATCCTCGTGGAAATTTATCCCCGGTGAACAAGCTCAAGTGGTAAACCCAGTTTAATTGTTATTCCTGCGGATGGACTAACCCCATATTTGTTTCGTACTTGTAATAATTTATGTTCTTGAGCTACTGAATTATTGAGCTACAATATAAGCCCTTTACGTGATGTCGCTCAGACGTCCGACTGTGGCATGTTTGCCTTTTACTTCCAATATAAGCCCTTTACGTGATGTCGCTCAGACGTCCGACTGTGGCATGTTTGCCTTTTACTTTCAATATAAGCCCTTTACGTGATGTCGCTCAGACGTCCGACTGTGGCATGTTTGCCTTTTACTTTCAATATAAGCCCTTTATGTGATGTCGCTCAGACGTCCGACTATGGCATGTCTGTCTTTCATTTCTGTTATAAGCCCTTTATGTGGTGTCGCCCCGACGCCCGACTGCGACATTATTATTCTTGTAGTTTCCTCTCGAGGAGTCATTCAGACCCTCGTTTGGCACCAGTATTACTATTCTTGCAGTTTCCTCTCGAGGAGTCATTCAAACCCTCGTTTGGTACCCAGTATTTATTTTGGGATTTCGGGAGGACTACCGCCCGACTTCTCTACTACTTTTCCCATATATTATTATCTCTATGCCTGAACGCACCGGTTAATCTGTTCTTATGCTTCATGTTTACATTTGTTATATCTTATGTCCGAACTGTCTTGCGAGTACTTTCATAGTACTCACCTGGCTTGTTGATTTGGCCAGATGTTGATGAAGGCGGTCTCTTGGATGAAGAGTTTGATAGCGCGTCCGACACCTAGAGGAATCCCAGTCAGTCCTGTGCGATCCCGGATATTGGTCACTTGTATTATATACGCTTCCGCCACCCGCAATAAGTCTCCTCGAGCCTCACTCCGACGCTCGAAGAGCTGTAGTCTTCAGGAGTCATGTCACCCACTTCGTGGTGATATTTCCACCATCGTTGTTATCGTGAGTTAGTAGTCATGCCACCCTATCCGCCGTCTTGTTTTATCGGCGTGCATGTAATAAATTGTTGGGCAGTCCCCTCTCAACCTTGTATTATATTCAGTACTCCTGGTATTTTTCTTCTGTGACCAAGATATTGTCTACCAGTGAGAAGGAATTCTTCTTTAATGGTCCGTAAAAGGGATTGGTCTCTCAATAAATATTTTATTGAAAAACCGGTCATGACACCTGTGAATCAGCCATTTGGGTGGGAGATTGAAAAATCTGGAGTGAAAACAAGGCCTTCAGCACAGACAGTGCTACCTGTCGAAGCAGAACTCTTGTTGGGTCCTGATAGCCACTCAGAGATGGATTCGAAGACAGATGACCAGTCCTATTCCCCCACCGAGCTGTCTGCTCTAAGTTGGCATGGTTATACTGGTCATATCATGCATGTGGTGTCTTGCATTGCATAGATTAGACATCATATACACAATATTCAAGACCATGTTCTTAGTTTAGACATCATATCTAATGCCCTCTGTTTAGCATATAAATCACATATGTGAATTAAATGATGCGATCATGTTTAGTTATTCATCATATCTTTGAATTATGTTATGCTATGCTATCCAGTTTAGATAGACATCATATATGTGAAATTATGTCATGCTATCCGTTTTAGTTAAACAATATACATGTCAACTATTTCATGCCCTCCTTTTTCCACACTATCTATTGCATCTGTCTCTCATACAATGTCTATACATTCAACTATGTTTCCTGTTTATCAGCCATTTGAATTGGAGCGGGTGATGCCAGCATCTAGCGGACTAAAAACACGGTCTTCAAATAAAATAGTGCTACCTCCTGGTGGAGATAGAACCCCGGTTGTACATGCACGAGAACCAGCCATACCACACATAACCCAAACTCTCGCAGATTGTACCCCTACTGCGATGGACAGAGAACCAGCTGCACCCAATCTAACCCCAACCCCAGCAGATAGTAACCCAGTTCCTGTTGACACATCACCATCTCCACCACAGAGCTCCCAAACAAGAGCAGTTAGTAAGGCAGCTCCAGTGCCCAAAGGGCCAGTACTACCACGGCGAACCCCAACTCCACCAGTTAGTATGCCTATTCCTGTGGAGGAAGCACAACCAGCTAGTCGTAGTTTAGCATCTATCGCATTTGATGTTCTTAAATCGTATGTGCGTATCTTCCCATCTTGGAAATATTATACTGAAGATGAAGGAAAATGCCAGTTGCAGGTGTTTGTCCAGGAGTTATGTGTAAGTAATGTTATTCATGGCAATTACTTTGCTTTGTCCCATACATCCAACCTCCATGATGGTTATAATACAACAAATTTTCCCATTTTTCTCTATAGAGAAGGACCGATTTGGAAACTCAGGATGAGGTAACCTGTGCTAATACCTCTGCTATCTTCAAGAATGGTTGGTGGCAGTACCGGAATTACCTGAAGAAAACATACTTCACCAGCAAAGAAACTCATCAAATTCCCTTACGTTCTCCTGAGACACATTTACTGGGCGATGACTGGGAACGCCTTGTTCTGTACTGGCCCCGAACCAAGAATGTGGTAAGGTCTATGAGCTCATTTTGTATTCTAAGTACTATATTCTTGCGTCTTACTGTACTCTGTTCATGTAGAACAAGTGCCTAAACCTGAAGAACAACTGTTCTAATTTAAGATTCCATTGCTATCATAGTTCAAAAAAGCGCTAGGCGTTAATTGTGTGTTTTTCCACCGCCTTGCTATTACCTGACCAAAGCGCATGCTTATGCGCAGTTATGCACAGATTAAGCGTAGTTATGCGCAATGCGTTTCGCCAACGCCTAGAGCCTAGGCGCGCTTAAGCGCTCGCTTAGGCGCGCCTTTTTTAACTATGATTGCTATCGTGCATACTGCTTTGCTCTTGTATCACTATATTTACTCATATAAACTTATTTTTAAATTGAAGCATCCAATCGAAACTTCAATGGCACAGCAGGTGTGTTCACGCATGTTACTTTAACAGGCTTGCTCTTATCAATAGCTCTGTTGATTTCAATTTCAATTGTGTATACAGTTGACTTCTCATATCATGCACATTACTAGCATTACAACAGAGCCAATAGTGTTGTTGTACATGTAGACCCGTGGTACCCATCTGAAATCTTGTTGTGCTATGTAGTTTCCCACGCTTTGTATTCTTTCACTGCTGCTCTGTCTTCAACTGATATGATTTGAACCGTGTCTCTATTTTGATTTGGCAAGACAATGCAGTGACCATAGGACATAGACATATGTTTGTTTGATGCTTTCATTATGTACTACACTACAAAAAAAGACACATCCGTGACATTTTGGGCCAAACGAAAATCTTTTCTGTCATACTTATGACACTTCTATGACGATAATTGTGACAAAACCCGGTATCATCATAGATGTGGTGGGGTCCTACTTCTATGACAAAAAATCATGACAGAAAATGGGCTTTTCGTCCTGGGCGGGCCGGAGACACAGCTGTATGACATTCTTTGGGCCGTTCATGACAGAAAAAACCATGGTAGAAGCGAGGGTGCGGAAAATATTAGGGAGTCCCCGGTTACGGTGGGTGGTTGAGGGCCGAGCGATGCATGTTTCTCTCGTACGTACGCGCGTGTGTGCAAGGCGTTGGGCTCTAACTGAACCCGAGCGAGGCGTTGGGCTCTAACTGAACCCGAGCTATTGCACTGCAGGCTACGTGTTACTGAACCCGAGCGATCGATCGATGACTGTTAACTGAACCCGATTGAGCGATTCCTTCGCTACTGCTGCTAACTAAAGCCGATCGATGCTGCCTCTGGATAAACAGTGAGCGTTGCTGGGGGGGTTTGGATGAACAGTTCCCGGTGGGGGTGGATGAACAGGACCCCGTGGCGTTGCCTCTGGATGAACAGTGAGCGTTGTTGGGGGGTTTGGATGAACAGTTCCCGGTGGGGGTGGATGAATAGGACCCCGATCGTTCGAGCTGGTTGGAGCTGGATGAACAGGACCCCATGGAGGGCAGGATGAACAGGACCACCCCGTGGAGGGCAAGATGAACAGTAGATGCTGGAGGGCAGGATGAACAGTAGCCCGTGGAGGGGTGGTTGAACAGGAGTCCGTGGAGAGGGCTGGTTGAACAGTAGTCGGTGGAATAGCACGCGGTGGAGGCTGGATGAACAGGAGCCCGTGGATGAACAGTCGCAGGTGGAGGCTGGAGGAGGTCGACGGTGGATGAACAGTAGCCCATGGAGGCTGGAGGGGGTCGACGGTGGAGATGAACAGTATCCCGTGGAGTCCCATTTTGCGGTACGCCACACCCCTCCCGATGAACCGGACCCCCGTTTCGACCGTAGCGCGCCAACACAAGTCCGTTTCCTCCGTTTTGCGGTACGACACACCCTCCGATCAACAGGATCCCCATTTCGACCGTAGGAGGTCCGTTTCCTCCATTTCGCGGTACGCCAGACCCCTCCCGATGAACAGGATCCCGTTTCAAACATGGTTGTTCAAACACAAGGCCGTTTCCTCCGTTCTGCGGTACGCCAGGCCTCGTTTCCATCGGCTGTTCCGTCCAAGCCCTCCCGATGAACACGACGACGCATTCCGTTCTGACCCAGCCGGTTGGCTCCCCATGAACACGACGACGACGTTGTTTCTCCGTTCTGACCCAGCCATGTACACGAGCCCTGGCCGTACGTATGCGCGAGTAGGCGTTCGAGACCCTGCCCGTATGTACGTACGTGGCCGTATTTTCTTTCTTGCACACTGGCCGATGTACGTACATGTACATGCTACGTGCGCGCCTCTACTACGACATGTGCGCGCCTCTACATCGACCAGTGTGTACGTACACGTTCGCGACCAGAATGACAACGCTATGTACACTTCGATCAGGTGGGTCCTGACTGTGAGGCACTTCCTTGCCTGCGAAGATGTAGCTGGTGGGTCCCAGCAGTCAGGGGGCGAATCAATTTTTTTGCCCGGACGCACTTCCTTGCGTGCGAAGATGTATGTGGTGGGTCCCAACAGTCAAGGGGAAACCTTTTTTTTGCGAAATGCGGTGGCCCGTCCGGTGGGTCCCCGCTGTCAGGTGGAGGAATAATTATTTTGCGTGTAATAAGGAGGCACTTCCTTGCTGCGGCCGTGGACCCAGCTATCAGCCTCTCCACGTACAGTCCACGTCCGATGGAAGTTGTTCCTTGGCCACATTTACCATGCCGCGCCGAGAGCACCAGGGCGGTGGACGACGGCGAGGCCTAGGAAGGGGATGGCGCGGAGCCGGGGAAGATGCGGTAGTGGATGCCCACGCATAGAGGAGTACGAGGGTTCACTGGTTCGCTGCGGTGTGAGGCTGCCATCGCCGCAGAATAACATGGGGTGTGGGTGAGTAGAGGGATGGCCTGGCTAGCGGTGGGAATAGTAGGGGGCGGTGAGGCCTCCGAGGCAGCACAGCCGGCCATGGGAGGTAGGAGCATGCGGCACGACCGACGTTGCTTTGGGCGGCTGGAGCAACAAGACCAGAGGTTGAAGAAGCACTAGGCCGTTGGATGGACATCGTACGGTCACTGGAGCTAGAATCGTTCATATTGACTAAGTTGACAAAGCACTCTGTCCCCGTCAACTTATTAGGCCCACAAGTCAGCCTCCCACCAAGGTGGGTCCCAACTAGCAGGGGGAGTATTCATTTTTTAGCACGTAATAAGGAGGCACCTCCGGTGGTTCCGAGCTGACAGCGGGGGGAACATTTTTTTTGCAAAATACGTTGGCCCGTCCGGTGGGTCCCAACAGTCAGGGGAAAACGTTTTTTTCGCCAAATATGGTGGCCTGTCCGGTGGGTCCCTGCTGTCAGGTGGAGGAATAATTATTTTCCGCGTAATAAGGAGGCACTTCCTTGCGACTGCCGTCGACCCAGCTGTCAGCCTGTAACGCCCACGATGCGGCTATATCTCCCACGTGTCGAGGCACGACTTAGAGGCATAACCGCATAGTGGTTTTGTCGCAAGAAGGGTCATCTTCACACAATCCCATGTAATGAACAAGAATGGGATAAAGAGTTGGCTTACAATCGCCACTTCACACAATACATAAATATAATTCATACATCATCCAAAATACAAACATAGACCGACTACGGTCGTGATCCAAATGAAAATAAGACAACCCCAAATGCTAGATCCCCGATCGTCCCAACTGGGCTCCACTACTGATCATCAGGAAAAGACACATAGTAACGGCCACGTTCTTCGTCGAACTCCCACTTGACATCGACCCCATCATCTGCACTGGCATCGTCGGCACCTGCAACTATTTTGGTAGTATCTGTGAGTCACGTGGACTCAGCAATCTCACACCCGCGAGATCAAGACTATTTAAGCTTATAGGAAAGGATGGTGTAATGAGGTGGAGCTGCAGCGGCAATAAGCATATATGGTGGCTAACATATGCAAAAGAGAGCGAGAAGAGAAGCAAGGGATCGGTCGTCATCTAGCAATGACCAAGAAGTGATCCTGAACTCCTACTTACGTCAAACATAACTCAGACCGTGTTCACTTCCCGGACTCCGCCGAGAAGAGACTATCATGGCTACACACGCAGTTGATGTATTTTAAATGGGTCAAGTGACAAGTTCTCTACAACCGGAGATTAACAAATTCCCATCTGCCTCATAACCACGGGCACGGCTTTCGAAAGATAATACCCTGCAGGGGTGTCCCAACTTAGCCCATCATAAGCTCTCACGGTCAACGAAGGATAAACCTTCTCCCGGAAAGACCCGATCAGTCTCGGAATCCCGGTTTACAAGACATTTCGACAATGGTAAAACAAGACCAGCAAACCACCCGAATGTGCCGACAAATCCCGATAGGAGCTGCACATATCTCGTTCTCAGGGCACACCGGATTGTCCAAGCTTCCGATAGGCCAGACCAGAGTTGCCCCTGGTGGCCACCGGCGACTGACAGGTTGGAATAATACTCAGAGGAGCACTGGCCCGGGGGTTTAAAATAAAGATGACCCTCGGGCTCGCGAAAACCCGGGGGAAAAGGCTTAGGTAGCAAATGGTAAAACCAAGGTTGGGCCTTGCTGGAGGAGTTTTATTCAAGGCGAACTGCCAAGGGGGTCCCATAAATCACCCGACCGCGTAAGGAACGCAAACTCAAGGAACATAATCCCTGTATATCAGAAACTAGGGCGGCAAGAGTGGAACAAAACACCAGGCATAAGGCCGAGCCATCCACCCTTTACCAAATATATATAGATGTATTAATTAAATAAGAGATATTGTGATATCCCAACATATCCATGTTCCGACATGGAACAAACTTCAACTTCACCTGCAACTAGCAACGCTATAAGAGGGGCTGAGCAAAAGCGGTAACTTAGCCAAAGAATGGTTTGCTAGGAAAAGATGGTTAGAGGCTGACATGGCAATATGGGAGAACATGATATGGCAAGTGATAGGTAGCGCAGCATGGCAATAGAGCGAACAACTAGCAAAGCAAAGATAGAAGTGATTTTGAGGGGTGGTCATCTTGCCTGCAAGGTTCTCAGTGTTGTCGAAAGCTTGATCCTCGTAAGCGTACTCAATAGTTCCTCGTTCATGAACTCGTCTCCCGGCTCTACCCAAGACAAGAACACAAGTAACGGAACCACAATCAATCACGAGAAATGCACAAACAACATGATGCAAAACATGTATGATATGCAAGATATGATATGCGATGCATATGCGTACTCCGAAAGGGAAGTGATGAACAAGGAAGTAACTTGGCAAACCAAGCATGACACTGGAAAGATGAGATGATTTCGGTCGAAATCGATAAAAAGATCACCGGAAACGGATGCACGGTTTGCAAATGGCACGCAAAACAAGAATGACACTAATCTGCGATTAACAGCATGATAGCACTTAAAATGCAAGAAGCAACAATGCTACAGCACCCAACATAGCAACAAAGTACATGAAAGTAATCTAAAGGAGATGCTTGACAAAAGATGAACACTGAGCTATGGCTATATCACAACATATCAAGCTCAAACAAGCATGGCAAAAGTGCAAAAGATAACAGGTTCACAGACTTGGTGAAAAACTGGACATGGCAGAAAACAGCATCAGGTAGCAATGTTCGGAGCACAAAATCAGCATGCTACAAGAACTTAACATAAGAAAACAAGACATGGCAGTGTTCTACTAAACGCATATGACAAAGGTCCCTTACTGACCATAAGCAAAAACGGATCATAAGATATGATGGCAAGCATGTAAACATAGCAAGTTTCGTTATCAGGTTTCAGACTTAGCAGAAAACAGAGCATGGCCGAAATAATAATATGTAGGCATGTTTGTGAGCTTGATGCACTCACCACAAAGCAATTCATGACAAAACAAGCATACCTACAGGAAGATGGCATGTTTATGAAGCTAACCATGGAAAGAACAAAAGCATAGCATGTATGTATCAACTACAATAAGCTTGGCAAAAATGAATATCATGTTAAGAATCTGCCAGAATATTTTATAGCAAAAGTAGAGCAAGATTGTGTCATGCTATGTTACTCCATAATTGCAAACAAGGGCAGGAATGTATCAATTACAATTATAGCTACAAAACATCCTAACTGAAGATCTCCAAAATATGCATGGATCTCTCTGTAGCATCAAGTTTACGTGGCAATAAAAAACAGCAGACAAGGACTTGAGAGAAATCACACAATCAGACAAGGACTTAAGAGAAATCAGAAACATTACAGAGCCTACTTTGCATGCTTGTTCTAGTCACCACAGAGATCACAAAAATACATGGAATACACCACTGGAAAGATGGCATGGCATACAACAAAACACATGTAGAGCTCATGCCCATAAGATGCACAGATTAAATGATACAAAAATGACAAATCTCCAAGTTCTGATAAGAACCAGCAGATAACAGCAACTAGCCCTCTTGCAACAGAGATTTGGGTATCAAGATGACCTCTAATGAACATGGTGCAATTGAATAAAATGAAGAGCATCACGAGACGAACAATTTGACATATTACACGCGCGAATCGGAGCTACATGCAAGGAGTTATGCAACGATGAACATTGGCAAATAACGTAAAAAATATATGAGAGTGAAAATCGGGGGGGCGGGGGGCTTGGGAAAAGTCAACCTGCTCTGTGCTCAGATCCGATCGTATAGGGATCGTCGCCGGCGATGGGAGAGGACAGCGGGGCCGGCGTAGGAGGAGGAGGCCGGAGGGGAAGGCGCGGCTCCGGGCGGCGAGGCGGCGGCTCGGAGGCGTGGGGCGGCGCGGTGCTGGCGCGCGGTGGCGGCCGGGCCGGGAGGGCCGCGGGCGGGCCCCGGCGGGCCGGCGCGGTACGGGCGGCGGCGGAGGAACGGACGTGTCCGACTCCGCCCGGACGTGTCCGGCGGCGGAGAGGGACTAGGGCTAGGGTTTGTCTGTGTTTCGTTTTCGGGAGGGGATGCTCTTTTATAGCTAGAGGGAGCTAGGAGGCTCCAAATGAGGTGCGGTTTTCGCCCACACGATCGTGATCGAACGACCTAGAGCATGGAAGAGAGTTTGGTGGGTTAGGGGCTGGTTTTTTAGGGGGGTTTTGCTGCACACACAAATGGACTTTGCGGATGCCCGGTTAACCGTTGGAGTACCAAACGACCTCCAAATGGAACGAAACTTGATCGGTGGTCTCTGGGTGGTATATTAAGGCCACTTGACAAGCCTCGGTCCATTCCAAGAAAGTTTGACACCTGCTCACGAAAGAAAACAAGAGGGGTGCACCGGAGGAGATAGGAGCGCCGGATTGCAAAACGGACAACGGGGAAAATGCTCGGATGCAAGAGACGAACACGTATGCAAATGCAATGCACATGATGACATGATATGATATGCATGACATGAACAAAATGCAAAACGAAAGACAAAACCCGACCATGGAGGGAATCTCATAACACAAAGCCAAAAATGGCAAGAGTCGGAGCTACAAATATGGCAAGTTACATGCGGGGTGTTACACAGCCTCTCCACGTACAGTACTCTTCCGATGGAAGTCGTTCCTTGACCATGTTGACCACGCCTTGCCAAGAGCACCAGGGCGGTGGACGACGGCGAGGCCTTGGAAGGGAACGACACGGAGGCAGGGAAGACTCGGCAGTTGTTTCCCACGCGGAGGAGAATAACAGCAGGTGCCGGTGAGTAGAGGGATGGCTAGGCCAGCGATTGGAGTACGGTGGGGCGGTGAGGCCTGCGCGGCAGCACAGCCGGCCACGGGGAGGAGGGAGCAGGCAGTCCCGCCGACGCTTGTTTGAGCGGCTGGAGCAGGAAGAGCAGAGATTGAAGAAGCACGACGACCGTTGGATGGACATCCAACATTCACTGCTTGTGTGTCAACCTTTTTTTAGGAAATCCTCAAATCTATGGAAAACAGCATACAGCCCATCTGCCATTATTTCTAATAATTTACAACCCATTTGCTAATTCTTAAGGTTTTTTTGGAGCCCATATTCTTTTTGTTAGCATTACAGCCCATATTGTGGCCATGGTTAAAAAATTATACAAAATTTTGCATATTTCGGTGCGGTCCGAACTGTTTTTAATCCCAAAATCTCGAGTCACATTCAAACTGATTTCAAAATAAATGTATATCAATATAAAATCAAACAAATTGTCCACGCATAAAAATTAATGCAATTTAAAATCTCAAAATGAAAAAAAGAAATTTGAAACTAATTCCGTTTTGATGTGTTTTAAAAATGTACAGCCCATTTCTCATTACTGATAGGCAATTTTCTCGGCCAGCCAAATGAAGCTCTCATCGTCTTGAAAGATTTGCAGCCCAACAGGCCTAACAAAGCGACTTACTTGGCAAATCACAAAAAGACTAGGATGTGGCCGTGGACCCAGCTGCGGCCGTGGACCCAGCTGTCAGCCTCTCCACGTACAGTACTCTTCTGATAGAAGTCGGTCGTTGACCATGTCACGAGGCCTAGGAAGGGGACGACGCGGAGCCGGGGAAGACGCAGCAGTGGATGCCCAGGCGTAGAGGAGTACGAGGGCTCACTGGTTCAGCTGTGGTGTGAGGCTGCCGTCGTCGCAGAATAACAGGGGGTGTGGGTGAGTAGAGGGATGGCCTGGCGAGCGGTGGGAGTAGTAGGGGGCGGTGAGGCCTCCGTGGCATCACAGCCGGCCACGGCAGGCAAGAGCATGCGGCACGACCAGCGCTGGTTTGGGCGGCTGGAGCAAGAAGACCAGAGGTTGAAGAAGCACTACTGCCGTTGGATGAACATCGTACTGTAACTGGAGCTAGAATCGTTCATATTAACTGGAGCTAGAATCATTCATATTGATTTGGTAGGCCCACAAGACAGCCTCCCATGATGCTGGGTTCCAGCTAGCAGGGGGAGTATTCATTTTTTTGTGCATAATAAGGAGGCACTTCCTTGCGTGCGAAGATAGCTGGTGGGTCCGACCTGTCAGCGGGGGGCACATTTTTTTTGCGAAATACAGAGACCCTTCCGGTGGGTCCAGATGTCAGGTGGAGGAATCAAAGACTTGAGAAGGCGTACAGAACAAGCTAGTGTACCAATAAAGAGACGTTGATGAGTTTTAGAAAAAATAGAGACATGCTCCTGTAGCTGGTTCGAATCCAAACCTAGACTATGACTATATATGGTGCTATGCTACTCTGCAAGCAACAACCAAATATGCGCCAAGTCGCCACCCGTACCATCGCCTGTGGGTCTCATCACACCCCCGCCGACACGCGCACCACAGCCGGTTGCTCATCGCAACCCGTTGCCGTTGGTGTGGTGCCACTGCTGCAAATCACGTAGAGTCATCCGTCGCGTCTCAACCACAATCCTCAACCCTGGCTGAGTCTTCTACAAATGCCCGAATCATGGGGTAATAATATGTTTAAGTGTTGTTCTACTGCTTTCAGTTGCTGATTTTTTTAATAGTTTGGTTGATGATCTTCTAATTTGATTCGTGCAGAAAAGGGAAGATTCGCGTGATTTGTATTTCTGGGAAGTTGCTTATGTGGGGGAGTGCAACTACACTGATTATTTGGTTAGCCGAGGAATCCCAATACCAGCAGGTTGGGGTGTTGGACAAGTAACTGAAGGAACGACAGAAGAGGAAGATGTAGAGCAGAAGCTTAAAGACGCAGTTCCTCTGATCATGGCCAAGCAACAGCTGCTGAACGGCCTTGACAGCAATGAGGAGATGAAAGAGCTTGTGAAGATAATGGGCAAAATCGATGTGCTCTGTAGGATGATTGTCTCTTTATTTGCAGTGTATGTAGCACTCGTGATGTATTCAGTGGCTATGACATGAGCACTTTGCTGAAACTAGTAATGAATGAAACCTGTGTAGCAGGCTGGGCGTAGTGTTGTGATCATCTAATGATTTCTATTAATGAAAATCAGGGGGTATCCCCTTTTGCTCATAAATAAATAAATAGCAGAGGCCCTTTTGGTAATAAATAAATAAATTAGCAGAGGACCTGTCGGTCAGCTTTGTTCTCATTCGAAGACGTCGAGCAAATTGCAGTCCAACAGCAAACTATGTCATCAAATTCAAGTTTCACAGCCAAATATGAGTACAACTAAACAACAATGTCATCATGTTTTAGTCGTCATACAATCACCAAACACAAATCAGCATACATAACAAGTGATGTTCTCACAGGAAAATACTAAACAACATGTTCATCAGGTTTCAGTTGTCATAGCAAACACAATTTCACATAGTAGATAAAAAAACATCTTCTGACAGGCAAATACGACAAAAGCAATGTAATCATCATCCGCAGCAGCAGTGTCAACATCTTCGCCATGTGTATCAGTCTGAATCGTAATTCCCCATGGTGTCATCTTCTTCTTCGTCCTCAACGTCCTCGAACGTTGGCTTCTTCTTGATCAACTCTTGTATGTCCACAGCACGACAGGCAATCTTTCCGTCGGCGTCATTGACATGATGGTTCTCAAAGATATTAGGAACATCTGTGTTATCTTGTACATCAGGAGCAGTGTAAGCATCATCTTATTGTGCAACTTCATTAAACGAATTCCTCTGCTCACACCTTTGCACTACTCTCCAGTCATCGCTCCGTGCAAATGTGTCTTCCAAGAAAAATATCTGTGTTGCTTGATTTGCCAAAATAAAAGTCTCATTGGTCTGGTACACCGCCTTGACATTGATGGATTTGAAATAATCATCAGCTCTTGGTTTTGCGATCCTAGAAAACAGGTTATACCAACGACAGCACAACAGAACCACACACCGATGGTCTTTGAAACTGGAGATATACTGCAACTGAACAATGTATGTTATGTTAGCATACATTTCAATTGTCTCTTTGTCATACGTATCCATGCTCATGATGGCACTGTTTTGTGTCTTCCTGC
This sequence comes from Aegilops tauschii subsp. strangulata, assembly GCF_002575655.3. Taxonomy (NCBI): domain Eukaryota; kingdom Viridiplantae; phylum Streptophyta; class Magnoliopsida; order Poales; family Poaceae; genus Aegilops; species Aegilops tauschii. The sequence continues at coordinate 157,994,722 of NC_053039.3, forward strand.
CATCGTCTCGTGCAAGGGTGTTGTAGCGCACATTTCCAACAACGCAAGATTCATAATGTCTTACCCGAGTATCATGACCCATTGCTAGTGAGTAAAGGCATCATCAACTGCCTGCCCATCCTCCCGCATCTTCTTAACCTATGGTTAGAAAATAGACAAGCTGATCATCTTATGTACTCAATATATTAAAAAAACTGACAGTGCAATTCAAAAGCTTACATGGCTCTTGAACCATTTCGCAAATCCTGCCATAACCAGTTTGTCAATGTTTCTTGGATTTTGCGGCAGTAACTCCTTTTTGTAGATGCTGCACAACATAGTGATCACGTCAAACATCTAAATATATAAGAATTTGCTGCAAGTTTAGTAGATTACGATGTATAAGCTGCAGTACTTAGCACTTACTTGATATAAGGTAGTATCTCAGGACAGTTATTCAACACATACCAAACATTTTGTCCAAATATTTAGGTTTGTCCTCTTGTCGACTCTTCCCTGTAACTCGAACAGAATAATCGAAAACATTGAGCCCGGGATTGTCTTCATCCATGTCTTTGCTAAGCTGATCAGTTGTTTCAATGTATTTTGAGCAGAATGTCAACGCTTCTGTAGCAATGTAGGCCTCTGCAATGGAACCCTCGGTTCTAGCTCTGTTCCTAACATAGCCCTTGAAAGTGCCTAGCCGCCTTTCAATAGGGTACATCCAGCCATACTGTACTGGACCTCTAAGTAGTGCCTCATCAGGTAGATTAACAGCCAAATGCACCATCACATCAAAGAAGGCTGGAGGATATATCTTCTCAAGGTCGCATAGGATAGTTGGTCTCTTGTCTCTACGACGCTCCAAAGCATCTATCATGATATTTCTACTGCAGAGTTCCCTGAAGAATTGTCCCAACTCTGCAACTACTCTGTATAAGTCAGGGCGGCCCAATCCTCTAAGGATAACAGGTAAAAACCTTTGATGTAGGATGTGGCAGTCATGAGTTTTCAACCCTTGTACCTTGTCTCCATCCGCACTGACTCTCCTTTAAGGGTTGGAAGCAAATCCATGTGGGAATCTCACATGTGACAGGACCTTGCGGAATTCTTTTCTTTTTTACCTTGTCCAAGACGTACACATCTGGTGCCATATCCCGTGGTTTACCTTCATCTTGCACCTGCAAATCCTTTCTGATACCCAGGTGTGTCAAATCAATTCTAGATTTTAAGGTATCTTTCGTCTTGCCTTCAATATTAAGAAGTGTGCCGATAATGCTGTCACATATATTTTTCTCGATGTGCATCACATAAAGATTATGTCGTAGATTAAAATCTTTCCAATACTCCAAGTCCCACAAAGTGGACCTGCGGGTAAACAATAATCTCTCTTCTGCCCTGGCACGCTTCCTTTTCCCGCTACCATTATCAGGATGGTTTCCTGGTGTAATATGCCAGACCTTCTCTAATTCCACTTGCAACTCATCGGCGGTGAGCCTCTTTGGTGCATCACGGTTTTCATGCTTTGCATTGAACACATGTCTTCGGTATTTTCTAGGATGCGGCTTGTCCTTGGCAAGGAAATGGCGGTGTCCAATGTAACAGATCTTGCTAAGTATTGCATATGACAGCAGATTCCCGTCACAGCGAACACCTGCATTGTAACCATGTGTCGTTCGCCCTGACATAGTGCCCAAAGCGGGATAATCATGGATGCACCAAATTATAACAGCACGCAGAAAGAAATCAGCTGGTGGGCTGCTATATAGGTCTCGAGTGAGAACACCCCTCCATAGCTGTTGAAGTTCCTCCACAAGAGGCTCCATGAACAAATCAAAATCCTTTCCAGGACTTTTTGGACCCGGGATGAACAAGGCCATCATCTAGTTTGATTCTTTGGTGCAGACATTCGGAGGCATGTTGTAAGGGATAACAAGCACTGGCCACATGCTATATGTGGCACTCTGGTGGCCAAATGGGTTAAATCCATCTGAAGCTAAGCCAAGTCTAATGTTTCTCGGGTCAGCAGCAAACATTTCGTGCTTCTGATTGAAGCTTTTCCACTCACTACCATGAGATGGATGGCTCATTACATTCTAATCTCTGTAATCCTGGTTCCTAGAATGCCATAGTACATCCTCTCTTGTTTCAGCATCATGAAACAACCTCTGCAATCTTGGTGTAATTGGAAAATGTCTCAGAACATTATGAGGAATCCTCTTCACAGCATCGCCATGTTTCCATCTTGATGATTTGCATTTCAGGCATTCACTTAAGTTGGCGTAATCCATCCGGAACAGAACACAATTATTCTTACAAACATGGATCATATCATATCCAATTCCAATTGCACGAAGGAAATTCTTCATTTTAATGTAGGTGTGTGGCAGCTGAGACGCATCTCGGAAAGCTTTGCGGAAAGAAACCAACATCGCATCGAATGAATTGTTGGTCATCCACTCGGATGTCTTAACCTGAAGAAAGGTGACCATAGCTGAGAATACTAACAACTTATTTCCTGGGGTGACAGCCATGTTGCATTGTTCCAACATGCGGGCCCTCCGTTTTTCTTCTGCATGTGAAAGTTCACGGAATGCACGAGCATTTCGTAGCATTGTTTCGATGTTGGTCAAACTCACTGGCTCCGCCACCACCTCCTCCCCCTCTTCCACCTGAGCATTAGGCAGATCAAGATGGTGATCTGCTGCTTCCATGTAGTCAATAACATTGACGTTCACAGCTTCACCATGATGAACCCACCTAGTATATGTGACCGACATCCCATACAAGTGTAGATGATTTTGCACAGTTGACTGGGGTCTTGTAACTGAATTCATACAACTGCTACATGGGCAGAGCACATCTGATTTCGGACCACCGTACTCAGCTCTGATAAAGTTCATGAAGTTTTCAACCCCCTCGACATATGCAGCGGAGAATCTTCGAGCAGAAGTTATCCGAGTCCTGTCCATCTGTTAGACATACAAATTAGTTGTTCTACTAGATATTACAGGAAAAACATATATGCTTTTTTATGAAGTCCAGAAGAAAATACCTAGGTCGATGTCTAAAGCTATGGCAAGATATTTGGACGGCAGATCTAAGTAACGAAATATATGTAAAGCTAATTCAGCAAACAGATTTGAGTGCTAAATTATGGCAGGCTGTTTCAGCAGTCAATGAGGCCGAGCACACAACCATCGAACTATCAAAGGCCATCGCAGCAACAAAGATCGAGTATAAAATGGTGTAGAGCTATTTCACCTAACAGATTGGCTACTAGACCATGGCAATCTACGTCACAATAAATATATGGCATGATATTCTAGCAACTAATCGGCCTTGGCATGCCATCTCAGCTAAACAGATTGAGTGCAGAACAGGGCAAGGAAGCTTCTTAAGCAGAGCATATTGACTGTAAACTACTTCGGAAAACAGTGAGATTAACAGCATCTATCAGCTAACATTCAGCGCTACACTGACATGCACGGGGCCTCAGTCTAGAATGCGCGTACTGTGGGAGAAGCTGAGCGCCGTGCGTCTCCACACGAACGTCTCCAGCGGTGGCGGCGCTGACCGCCGTGCGCCTCCACAAGAACGTCGCCAGCGGTAGCGGCGCGGCTAGAGGACGGCAGTCTACAATAGCGTCCTGTGGGAGCGAGAGGATCGCCGTGCGTCCCCTCGACGAACCGCGGTGCCGACGTATCGGCGTGGCGGGGAGGGCGGCTTTGGCGGAGCGAATGGAGCGGAGGGGGACGGGGGGAGGGGGGTTTGGGGAATATTATTGGCTAGTTGGCCGAAGGGCGGCTGAATCTAGGATTTGGGGGGAATTTTTGGGTGGGGGAGGATTTTTGCGTGGTGGGTGGGGGGAGTTTGGCGCATGGTCGGTTTCTCCAAGTGCAGTCCCACGTGTCAGTGAAGAGGCAAGCCGAAGCGCGTTCCGTTTGCGTGAGCTGTGTGCAGGACCGAACATGTGTGGGGTGCAGTGCGACCACGACAGGGGTGCTGTGAGTGTATTGCCTTTTTTCCTTTTAAACTAGGTGCTTTGCCCCCTAAAAAAAACTTGTTGCTTCGCGCGATCCATCAATACTACTACTAGTAATCCGGTAATCCCGACTAAAATGGCGCGGACGGGTCTTTTCCTGCTTGATATGCCGGGAGGTTGGCTTAGTTGGGTTTTTTAGGACGAGTAATGCTACACCTACGTAGTCCCAGTTACGTAATTAACATAATGTGAAACATGTGAGCTGTTGATTGTATATTGGGGGGGAGGGAGGGGCCCACCACCATGAAAATCAGGGGAGGATAGAGAGAGGCAATTTACGTTAACCCTTTCGTAGGTTCCCGTAGATGTAGAAAAATGTGAAATGCGTGAATGTGCATTTGCAGATAAGGCCTTCCCTCGTTCATCCTTTTCTCCCACAAGATCTTGATCTTCCGTGCAACGCACGGGCATCTTGCTAGTACTCCTACAATATACTATATTATTGCGAAAGTTCATATACACCGGTCGAGATTAATGCAAACACGACAAATTTTCATTACATTTCGAACTTTTATATTACAGAAAAATAAAAGAAACCCGACCCTAAACCTATTCTACGGCGGCGACCGACGTCCTCCATCTGCGTTCTCCATGTACGGGGGCGGGGTTCAAGACCCGTGAAGTGAAGGTGCGGTCTCCAGCGAGGAAAAGTAGAACACGGGAGATGGACCGGCCAGTTGGCACACCATGCCCTGCCTCCCATGCCCTACTCATCCTTAGAGGAGTCCTCGAGCTCGGCGGTGCCGGATGTTGGACGGCGGCAAGTAGGACGCATGGCTGATGGTGCTCCCGTCGTCGGCCGCCAGCGTGGCCACCGCTTGTGTGGCGACTTGAGCGAGGGCGGCGACCTCGAGCTCCAGCCCCGAAGACAAGCTCTCCCGCAGAGCGTTCGCGCTTGCGGTCATGGCGGATGTGGTGCCAGGTGGGAGGACGATGCGCTATGGTGTGGAGGTTAGCTGGGCGTTGCCGCTTTAAGTAGCGCATTCCGGTGAGGCCAAGCGTCCTGGTGCATCATTAAGTCGCCGGAGTTGGTTCCTCGGGCACCGAGCCTCTTAACGATGGCATACGGATGAACGGCATGAATGCGGGCAGCTGGCGCCGGCTGGGAACGCGCCGCGTGACGGCACTAGGGACGAGGGTTTTTGGTGTGCCAGGGTAGTCAGCTGCGGTCGTGGCAACGTTGGAGATGCCCTTTGCTCACATGCGATCGACGCATGTCATTGAAAAAGCAAGACGGCCCGGCATGGTCTCAGGTCCTGAGGATGCAGTTGTCCGCGCTACACCACTCCACGGATGTGTCCCGGCGCCCCATGCATCCTCGACGAGCCGGGTGTTGGGGTGTGTTTGGATTGTGGCCAAAGTGCACCTTACCAAAATTTTGGTCATGACCCAAAGATTGGTCTTTGTTTGGATGGTTGCCATTTTTTTTAGGTTTTGGTCATGACCCAAAAATGGATGGTTGCCATTTTTTTGGCATGCCAATGAACTCTAGCCAACTCTAGTTCATTTTTCTTACCGATGTAGGCCAAATCATGGGCAACCAAAATCTCAACCAAAATTTTGGCTACCCAATGCTTTGATGGGGCAACCTTGGGCACAAACCAAACATACTAGCTGTTGGTCGTGCCACAGCACTAAGGCCACCCTCGGCACACTGAAACCGACCGTGTCTAGCGACGATGAGCGTCTCGCTCACCGCGGTCGTCGTGTCCAGAGGCGGTGCTAGAGCTGTGCCATGTTGTTGGCCCCCACGACCCACATGAACGGTTGCCGATGGCGAGGAGGTCGTGGGCCAGCTCCTCCATTGGACTAGTTTGCGCTACGTCGTCCCGAAAGGTGTGCCCCACATGTCGGTTTCCCTGTTTTCCCGGCCATATTCGAGCGTCAGTGCTCCGCGTTGCGCATTAGGCCTTTCACTATGTAGGCCAAGCGAGACAACTTATTGTTTATTTGAGCCGGTCAAGTATAATCATGTGGCATTTGCTTATTTCTCATTCATCTCCAACCCTCTTCTCCATCGATCATGTCGCCCTCCGGTTGAGTCCATCCTCCCGCATGCCTCATTTGAACATTGTGCCTAGTATCATTCGCATGTGGGCCTAGACCATGCTTGTATTTCCAATGTTTATTTGTAATTTGTCCGACATGCATACAAACAAACGGTTCGGTTGAAGTTTCACTTTGCCCCCACTATGTGTCGCTTCGCGTCTTAGTTTTGGCATCCCATTCGGTTCATGCATGCCCCGACACATGTTGACGAGATCGATTGATGTTCAGAGATCAATTGCGTGTCGTGCAAGGAGATAAAGATTTGGTCTGTTTCTATGATAGAAATGACCCGCGGGGGGGGGGGGGTCTGTCTTGATTAGATGGAGTATATTGTACGTTCATAAGCGAAACGAACGTATTGTACCCACCCTAGTCCTCTTTCAATCGATCTTTGGACCCCGAGATGAAATCGAGAGAGAACGAGTGGGGGCATGTGTGATACCTAAGGCAGATTCAAAATTTTGAACCAGTGATCATAGCATCCGCAGATCATATATAAAGGGTATTCAATGGTCGTTTCATTTTTGAACGTACAATATACTCCCTCCTAACCTTTCTAGTGTACATATAAGTTTTATGTGTAGTCAAAGTATCTCTACTTTGATAAAAAAAGTATCAATATTCAACAACATCCAATCAATATTGTTAGGTTCGTACGTACTCCTAGATTTGTACTCGAGATGGTTTCCAATTTGTTTTCAACCACATGAATGTGCTTGTTCTCGCGCATGCTCTTCCTACTAGGATTTCGCCACGTATAGCCAGTCCAATAGTAACTTTTTTTAAGCTCCCTGTCCAATAGTACTAGTGGAGTACTGACAACATCTGTACTAGAGTATGCAGTGCTCATAGTTGTACTCCCTCCTTCCATTTATATAGGGCCTATGTGGTCGAGAGAGATGTGAAAAAGTAAGGGGAGTGAGCTCTCATGCAAGAGCCTAGCTATATACGCATTCCTAGTTAAATACGTACAATAAATATGAAGAAAGAGATGGAGAGGAGATGGAAAAAAGTACTAATACAATAGCCAACCTTATAATTTTTTTGCGGGAAATAGCCAACCTTATAGCCCAAACTACTGTATGAGTGCATATAATAGATGATGGCTATAGATGACATGGCAGTTCCTTATAGCCATCGACTGGGTATATTATTAACCATGCTCTAATGCATTTTTCAAAACCACATTTGACTATTGACAAGATTAATAGTACATGAGATGTATAATGTGAAAATTATATCATTGGAAGCTCCTTTCACATACGTATCCCTGCCTTACCCTCCCTTTCGGTCACTTACTGGCGGACCCCATGCTTGCTAGGCCCCGCATGTCAGTTACTCAATGGGTTCGGCCACGTCAGGGGATCCTCATTCGTAGTATACTCCCTTTGTTTTTATTTACTCCGCATAAAATGACGTGGGCGAGGGAGCGGGATGGACGTCGGTTTGCTCTCAACTGCGGTCCCACAAGCGAGCGAAAACGCAAGACAAAGCGTGTTCCATTCGGTGAGCGACGTGGAGGGTCCAGCGTGCCGCGCATCAACGCGAAGGCGACAAGAGCGATGTACAGTCAAAATCGATTGACCAGTCGTCACCGGAACCACTATTCACACCAGAACCTTCGCTGCTCGGCCTACGCCAGCCACTGCCCTAAAACTACACCTAATCTCCAGCCCCTTCCCCCACCTTTCGATCCCTTAGCCAGCAGCAAGCGTCCCCTAGTTCTCCTGAAAGCCATGGTGCGCCACAAGATCACGTACTACAAGATGCTGACGCCGGAACGCCGCGCAAAAATCGCGGTGGCGGTCGGCGCCAGAGACCTCCGTTCCCAAGCTCGCTTTGCGGCTGGCCAATCCCCGAGTTCTCTGGAGCCAAGCTACAAGGAGGAGGAAGCCGATAAAATGTTCATGGCGGAGGTCGCGCCGCAGAAGGCCCCCGATGGGTATGAGACGATGGACGTCGACTTCGTGCCGGAGTCCGAGTCCCCCATGGTGTAGGCGGACCAGCGGTTCAACCTGGCGATACTAAAGGAGGACCGAGAGGCAGAGGCTCAACTCGACGCGGAGCGCGCGCATGCCGCTGCCATTGAGGCTCTCCTGCAGGCGGAACCGGATGTCGTGGATGTGAACCAGGCGGCGGAGGCTCAACTTGAGACGGAGCGCGCGGATGCCGCTGCCATCGAGGCCCTCCTGCAGGCGGAACCGGACGTCCTGGACTTGAACCGGGCGGCAGAGGCTCAACTCGACGCGGAGCGCACGGATGCCGCTCTCATCGAGGCCCTCCTGCAGGCAGAACCGAACGTCCTGTACTTGAACCGGGCGGTGGAGGCTCGACTCGACGCGGAGCGCGCGGATGCCGCTGCCATCGAGGCCCTCCTGCAGGCGGAACCGGACGTCCTTGACTTGAACCGGGCGGTGCTCTCGTCCGTGCAGAGCGCCCACACGCTCCGCTTGAACGAGTAGCTGGAGGCCGAGGACAACCACGGTGTAGAGACACACGTCGGCAGCTACGGCTGGTTCGCGCCGGCAGCCAAAGACGTCGAGGCCGTCTCGTTCTGCGAGCAGTGATAGTTTTTCTTTATGTTGTTGTTTTATGGATCTTTTGTTGTGTAAAAACATATATTGTTATGCAAGTCGCCTGACTTGGGTCAGTCTACCATTTCAGGCGGTTGGATGAATATCTACGTCTCCTAACCCTTCTTCCTCACCTCTTCTTCTTCCCCAACAGACCACCGCACGGGCCGTACGGATACTCCCCAACATGCGGTTGGATAAACATACTCTATGAACGAAAATTATGTGTCAGTGGTAGGATGGCTGAGTTTGGTTTGTTCACATGCGACAGCACGTGTCAGTGAGGGTGTGTTCCCTTGGTTGGGTTTGCGGCGTGCAGGAGCGACTGTGCATGTGAGGGTGCGGTGCGACCGCGGCGTGCAGGAGCGACCGTGTGAGGGTGTGGTGCGACCGCGACAGCCATGCGCAAGTGTACCTCCTTTTCATTTTGAAAACTTTAGGCAAGCTTGGCAAAAATGTGTGGCGAAGTATGGCAATGCAAGGCCTAGACCCAAACAGGATAAGTACGTAGTACTACGTACTAGGAGTACTAGTGTTAAAAAAGAAAGGCGGGGTTTTCCTTCCTGGGATTAATCGATACAAATCCTTGTTTCACGTGTCAATTAATGCGTATTTTTCTCTCCAAAGCTCAAAGAGCTAACCATCTCACACCTCATCGCTTGATTAATGCAGCACCATGCAAACCAACCTTCTCACTTCCGCATGCATGCAGGGGATATTAATGTCCTTCGTTGCTAGTACGAGGCACACCCCATCAATTTTGCCTCGATTAGTGTTAGTGGCCTTTTGCAAATTGTAATTTCGATATACTGGCCTTGTGTACAAAACAAATGGAGGTAGTAACTATATTTGACTTCCTTCCCCATTGCGGTGACATCGACGATATCTCGAACGTTGTGGTTTGGCGAAGTGCGTTCGACGGAGAACACCATTGAGGGAGACCACGATTAGTCGTTCGCAAGTGCCGCCTGCAAGCCGATACAATCGCCTTATTTGCATCCAGGAAGTTCGTTGAACCAAAGGACGCGTAAATATACTAGTACTACTCGTACACAATAGCGTCGTCCGTCCAGCTTAGTGCGGTGAGATGGTTTCTCGAAGAAGACGATGGAGAAGCGGAGTCAGCAAAGAGTGAAATGATGGTTGCTTCGTCTGTGATTTGTGATTTGACGCCTCACTGCTTTGTGATTTGTGATAGAAGGGGCAGGGGAGTAGACTCCGTCCTCTATACTGTACATGCGTCCAAGCACGGGAGAAAGAGGAGAGACGTTGCATTTTTCCATTCCTTCAATCAATCAATCAGGGAGCTTTGGTTCCATCCTTTTGGCTTTGGCAACACCGTCCACAATGGTTCCCATGATGCCAAAAGCTATTTTCACATTTGGCTACACATTGTGGATTCCCTTAACCGTACCACTTGTTTTGCTCCTGTATGCTATCTATACAAATCTCAATTATATTGATCTAAAAAATTATAGAATCAAGATTAGTAAAAAGGAGGTGATTTTGCCGCGTGGATGGCGGGGGAGGTTTCTTATTTTTAGAGGACTTTGTCCTGGCGGTTTGCTAACATGCGGTCCCACATGTCAGTGCTTTACCAAGCCGATCCGCTTCCCACATGAGGAAGAACAACGGCAGAAGCAACACGTGGTTAACTTGAAGATGATGAGGGAGAAGCGAATTCAGCAACGAGTGAAATGATGGTTGCTTTGTCCCTCCAACTACTTTTTTTAGCATTATTACTTCGTCCGTCCAACTTAACTACGGAAAAGGTGCAGCTTTGTGATTTGACGCCTCATTGCTCATTACTACGCCAGCGCCATGACTGGGTGCTTCACCCTGGCTGCTCTGCACTGTATTTCGGTATGGCACGTGGACCCGGTAGCTTGATGCCCAACATGTCGGCGAAAGGGACTAGAAGATTTATGAAAGCGAGCGCTCCACTCTTACGACTGAGGAGTACACGACACGATGGCCCAGTGAACTGTCACTTGTACTTTATATAGTACTATAGTTTTGTTGTTTCGCACGATCCATCGATACAAACCCGATTAAACAGGAAAGGGCGGGATTTTTCCCGCGCGGTATATGATACTGGCCATACATTTCAAAGACAATTTTAATGTATGCAAACTGAATAATTAAGTAACAATATGATTTATTGTGTTAGAGTGTAGTAGTAGTGCTGTATTGCATAGTTGTTAGATGTAACATGCGAGAACGTGTAGAGATGTAATTTTGGAGGGCCTATAGAGAGAAAAGCGTAATACGTTCACCGAGCTTCAGAATAAGCTGATTACGGTCACTATATACGTTTTGCGGTGATTATACGGTCACTTGCTCAAGGTTCAGCATCGGATTGCACTCTGTTGACCGGCCAAATAGTCTGCGTGGCACCATGTTGACTAGTTAAATTGACCACATTCCTTGTGGGTCCCACCTGTCAGTTCCCATAGGGAAAAGGTCAGATAAACACAAATTTACGCAGGCGCGACAAGACTACACCCCGTGCGCGGGAATCACCTGCTTGTGTATGTGTCTGTCAGGGCCTGATGTGTGCGCATGTACGTGTAGGTTGAGCACTTGAGCGTGAGAGTGTGTGTTGGTCGTGTGGTGTACTGGTGTGTGCATGCATGTGTGGGTGTGTGCGTGTGAGTGTTGCGTGCGTGCGTGACTGTGTGTGTACGTGTGAGTGTTGCGTGCGTGCGTGGGTGCGTGGGTGCATGTGTTCGTGTGAGTGTTGCGTGCATGCAGTTCGTGTGCATGCGTGCATGTGTGTATAATCACCACACCAGCTCCTGTGTGTTAAAACAGACGGCTCAGCATACCAATACAAGGCCACCTTGTCCGTTGTGCCCGCGGTCATGACTTTGAACCACCGTCCAATATTTTTTTTGTCATTTGTTTTCATTCTTACTAGCAAGATGCTTGTGCGTTGCACGTAACATCAACATGCATTTGTATGACTAGTTTATCTTGTGAGAGAAAAGGATGAACGAGGGAAGGCCTTATTTGCAAATGTGGAGAGGTGTGTGGGTACATCTTAGGCAAAATTGTCATAGTTTCTTTCCTATCCGTCAGATATAAATCGGACGGCCTATACTGCAGGATGGCACGCACACCATCATCACCAACTCTATTTTTTATAAGAGTGTATTTTATCCCTACTCTTATAAAAAGCATAGTCGGTGATGATCGTGTGCCTGCCATCCTGCAATATAGGCCGTCCGATCTATATTTGGCGGATAGGAAGGAAACTATGGCAATTTTGCAAAAAGATACCCACACCCCTCTCCACACTTGCAAATAAGGCCTTCCCTTGTTCATCCTTTTCTCCCACAAGATAAACTACTCATACAAATGCATCTTGATGTTCCGTGCAACGCATGGGCATCTTGCTAGTATTTTATAAGAGTGTAGATGTAGAGTAGATACAAGCCGACAGGTGGGCCCGATGGTAGTGAGATAATGTGATGCAACACTAGAGGTGCCACATGGAGCGTTTAACTGGTCAACTAGTCGTGTCTTGAGCAAATACAGAGTTGTACGGTGAGCCCATGACTGTATAATAACCACAAAACGTAAATGGTGACCGTAATGAGTGGATCCTGAAGTCCAATGTACGTATCGTGCTTTCGCTTCAAATACAATGATCGTCACTGTATATATAAGGAGAGAAAGATGAAACATGCGTGAATATGCTGGGGGCTTACTTTTAGAGGACCTGGAGATAGTTTATGTGCGTACCTGAAAGGGGTGTAGAGGGGGGTATGCGATGGAGAGAGAGATGCTCTTCGTTTCTCTTTATTATGACTACCTTTATATATGGTATAAAAATATACAAATTCACAGTGCGGAATAAATATGATTGTGGGTACCATGCAATGCAAGCGTTCATACTCCTCCATATAACTTTTTAATGTTGTATATATGTAGAAATTCTAAAATATTTTTTTGGCCACACTTTATTCGAAAGGAATGTTGTATGCGAAATAAACGTGAAGAGAGGGCTTTTTAGATCAATGGGGTACGTGATGTAACATGTGTGAATGTGTTCTTGATGCATTTGGCAGGGCCTAGAGAGGTATGTGTGTGTATTACGTATTCGAGAGAGGCATTGATAGAGGGGCCGACAGGGGGGCGTGGGAGAGATAGCACGATAAATGAGAGTGGTCTAGAGAGAGAGATGAATATGACATCATGGCGAGAGATTCCCTTGAGTGTGTATATGCAAGGGGGGAGTGGATAGAGGCACCAGGAGAATATATTTTTTGTGTGTGGTGTCTGTGTTGGTATGGGTGGGTGTGAGAAGATAACGAGACATGGGGGCAGAGGGTGTGTCACCGTGTGAGTTCCGGTGGGTCGAGGTGAGGCCCTTCGTTCGGTTCCGTCCCGCGCCACATTGGTCGGCCCGTGACGCATTTAGGGAGACCCATGGATGACTAGTCGTACAAGACAAAGATAGCATAATTGTGAAGGACTCTATGTCCACTAACAAAGCAGGCTAGGATTTGTAACCCTGGGTTCTCGGACTAAGGTAACCCCTTTATCTCTGATATTACTGTTCATCCAACCTAACTTTCAGGGGCATCCTACAGAATGCTCTGCTAGAATCATACTCGCCGATTAGGAAGAGAGGTGTGAGACAATGCGTGAGAGACATGCCTAAAGATAATGTGCATACGGGAGACACGTAGGCAGGTCTATGTATATAGAAAGGTCGATGGGGATTGTGCGTGTGTATGCTTGCGAGAGGAAGAGTGCTTGTGATAAAGGTTAGTGAAAACAGTCGTAAATGGTTACGAGAGGGAGGGAGGGTTATATCGAGAGCATGTGTGCGATAAAGACACCTCGGGAGAGAGTGTGTGAGCATGTGTGAGAGACCACCGTTGGAGAGTGAAACTACACGTACAAGACTGCTGTACACATTCATTAAAGATATAAATTGTATCCAAATATTAGGATGGGATCATGATATTTTCAATTCGCGTAAGGAACGGTCATTGATCCATCAGACATCTAGATTCTATCGAATTTGAGCACGTCTATGTTATTATTTGACACAATTGATCCACATAGTTAGTATTTTGAACTCCAGACAATGCATCGCTTTAGCAAACGAATATAAACGTGAGTATAGTTCATGTTGTGTGTGTAAAGCACATTATACATATGAAAGTTACACAATGAACATTATAAATAGCTACCTATTAACTAGCATACATTTGAATTCAACTTAAGGTGGTTTAAAAAAATCGAATTCAACATGAAGTCCATTCAATTATTTGAATTTGATATCATGGCGTTTGTAAATCATACCTAAATTATGGGGGCACCAATCTTTGCTCTGATTTTGTACATAATATCATATGTAGTCTTGTACAAAATAGATTCTAATTTAGCTCCTCCATTCCAAAATAATTGTAGTTATAGGATTTTCAAGTGTCAAAATTTCAAAAAGAAGCGGATAATTTAATGAGGTTTTCAAACATACAAGGTCAAATTTAACGTTGTCTATTTAGGTCAATCCTCAAAGTTCAAGAGTACTCTAAACGTGAATGCTTGTGTCTCAAAATTTCGAATGAAGCGCCAAAAGAGCCTCTACTCGGGCGAAACCGCGTGATACCAATGTTTGGTAGTACAAGGAAATTACTTTTCTAATAACTCCGGCCCGTGAAACCTACCGGCCCGATATCCAAAGGTCTAAACCAGGGTAGGTTTGTAGCTTCATCTAGACGCCACACAACCGCCTCCGAAAAACATTCATACACAATGGCCGCCTAAGCACACATGCGCGCGGCTGAAATCGCTCCCGCCCACTATTTGGGACACCTGGGATTACCATCCTACCCCGACCCGCAGTAGTTCCGAAATTTAAGAGGGGGGGAAAGTTTGTACTTTCCCCAAATTTCAAACAAGCGCGTCCCATCTTCTGTTCAAAAAAGCCAAAAACAAGCGCGTCCCAGACCGAAACATGGTTCTCCCCCCTCCCCCTCCCGCCCACCCGTCAGATTCCCCATTCGTACTCCGTGGGCGCAAAAACTACCTCTCCACCAGCCGCCAAACCCCGGCGTCCTCCGTCCGCCACCCCATTCCACCCATCAACCGCCGCCCTCCTCCAGCACGCCGGAGCCGATATCCCGATGTCGTCGTCCACCGCAAGCTCAACCGCAATGGCCTCCACACTGTTCTGCGCCTCACTGCTGCCGCTCCAACTTCGCCACCCTCCACCACACCGGAGCTGTTCCTGCTACGCCGTCCTTCGCCGCCTCGGATCTGCTTCCCCTCCGCCGACATACGGCCACGGCAACACAGTCAACAATTTGGCCATGGGTTCGTCCAAGAATCCATGGTTCTCCAAAACATCGATTCCCCCAGGAGAAAAAAGAAGATCGCCACGACATATGGAGGAGACCACACTGGCAACCGATAAGGGTACTCCTCTTCCCTTATTCGTGCAAATCTTACGTGTCTGCTTGCATGGTATTCATCCCACAGAAGACACTAGTTGACCGCTTCTTCTTGATACTAGATGTTCCTACAAACTCGCGATGCACAAGGTTTCTCCTCATATACTATTTCACCTTAGCTAGAGGTCCGTCGCCAACCTGAATTTCAATTCCTGGTCAGTTGATTCCCAATTAACGGAAGCATTCCCCGACGTAACAGGCGCTAGTCCGCCTATTACCCAGGGGAAGCAGCGCCTCGGTGTTTATCTTAGGGGCGTCTGGGGCCTAGAGCTACTGGCGCCCGATCTGGAGGTCAGCCGGGATTAAAGGGATGGCCTGGGGGCGCTGCCAAGCACGGCGGTGGTGTCAGGTCGAGGGGAGGGTGGGGCGGCGGAGGCAGGGGTCTGGGCTGGTGGTTGCTGGCGGTTCGAGAAAGATCGTCAACAGTGACTGGTGGGAGGTAGATGAAGCCCATCTGCCCGTTCCTTATAGATCGGACGGTTCATTAAAAAAAATTGACTGACCTATTTATTTTCAGTCGACTGTTATCTTTACATGACCACATGTGGTGGTGTGCTGGAGGAGTACCTGCATTTCCTGTGCTCATATATTAGAAAATCATATGGAGTAGAATCTAATTTTGTTTGACATGCAATGTTGTAGAGCTATCATATGTCTACTGTCATTTATTTTTCAGCCACTTGCTATCTGCTACTTTTACAGTGCACTAGTTCTGCACACACTTCACCCATACTCTCACTATTGTGTTTGTGTTTTTATGCAAGGTTATTTCAGACCCTGCCTTGACAGAAGCAGAAAAGATAAGAGAGAAGTCGCTCCTGCATGGTACGCGGCTAAGCCAGACACGTTTCAAGACTATAAAGGGTGTAGTGTCAGCAGATGGAGACAGGGAACGTAGCTCTGGAGTTGATGATCTCGCTCGCCATGAACCACCATCCCAGGTGCTTGCTTTAACTTCACGGTGTCATATGTGGTTGCATGTTCCATATGGTGTCTAGCTTGTATTCGAAAGGCCGAAGTCGGTCTTTATTAAGATAAGGAAAGATATTTTTTACGTGAACCACCATCCCGTGAGCACCAGTAGACAAATAGCTAGTCAGGGCACTGGCCGAGCCAGTGACAAGCCCAGCAAAGAGAGGCATCACCTGGAAGCCAACTAAAAAGCCATGATGGTGGCGAAGCAGCCCGCCTCCCAGCAGGCTCTCAGGTCCTAGATGATCATGCTTACCACTCCAGCCCGATGTCTAGCTTGTATTGCTTCCAATTTGGTTAAATTGCATCTGCTTAGCTTACACATTATACCTTTGAATATGACATGCCTTTCTGTTTTTGGTACATACTAGTACATCTGTGTATTAACCATGTTCTTACATCAAACTAATTTTCTTGTGTATCCCTCATCAATCACTTATGATGAGGCAGTAAGGCAAGCGGAATACTCCTCATTTAAAGAATGCATCGTCAGCCTCCCAACATGATACTCAAGAAACAGCAAGGCTAGATGAGGATAGTGAACGTAGCTCTGTAGTTGATTACCGCATTTCCCCTACACTAGCATCGCAGGTGCTTGCTCTAACTTGGCAGTGTGATATGCCGTTGTATGTTGCATACGGTGTCTAGATTGTAATTCTTCCAATCTGGTTAAACTGCATGTGCTATTCTGCTTAGCTTATACATTATACCTGTTAATGTGACATGCCTTCCTGTATTTAGTACATAGTACATCTGTCTATTAAGCATGTTCTCACATAAAACTATTGTTTTTTTGGTATCCCGCATAAATCAATATGACGAGACAACTTCAGTATATGCAATGTGATATTAGTTGCATCTTTGATATGATTTATAGCATGCGCTGCTTCTAATTTGTTGAAATGCCATTTATGATGGGACACTTTTAACTTGGCAGAGTCATATTGGTTGCATCTTTCACGTGCTGTCTAGCTTGCATTGCTTCTTATTTGGTGAAATGGTTTCTGCTTAGTTTACACAAACAGTTGTGAATATGCCATGCCGTTCTGTTTTTCGTATTATTCCATCCTGGAATCATGTGTTTGCCTTACATCAATGTAGTGATTGTCAGTATCATGCACGAACGAGTTCTGAAGAGTGAATTTTATTGCTTTTTCTTGTCGGTTTTACTTGACAATTCAAAATCAATAAAGCTGAAGGAAGTTAGCAAGGCAACGGATGAAGGTTCTCCTTCCAAATGGAGGGCCTCTACATATTCTACTCCTCCATCCCCCCAAGATGATTTCCAAGACAACACATGCAAAGACACTCAATGTAGCCGTGTCGGTGATGAGCACGTCTCCCCTAGTGCACCATCATAGGTGCTCCCTCTAACTTGGCACTGTTATATGTGGTTGCATGTTATGTATGATGTCTAGCTTGTATTGCTTCTAATTTTGTTGAATTGCATCTGCTTACTTTACACATTATACTTGTGACTAAGACACGTGTTCCTGTTTCTAGAACATACAATATCTGTCTATCACTCCATGTTCTTACATCAAAGTACATTTGTTCTGAAGAACTGAATTGTTATTCATTTTTCTTGTCAGCTTGACTTAACATGGCACAGAGAAAGAGGAAGCAAGACAGAACGACAGGGAAAGGGAAGCGAAACAATCCTGCAGATTCTGCTGGTACTGATGGTGCAATAGAAGGTCAAAGGGAAGCGGAACAATCTTGCAGATTCTGCTGGTACTGATGGTGCAATAGAAGGTCAAAGTCCAGCGGAAAATTGTGCCGACAGGGTATCCCATGCTACACGAGCTGCAGAACAAGCCAAAAAGAAACAAATAGCTGCCACCAAACAAGCAGAGACAACCCTAGTTGTTGCAACACATTCCACAGTATCACCAGCTGCACGATTTACTTGTTGATCAACTCAGCTAGCAACACGTTCCCAAGCTCCCTTGCCACCTGACACTACTTCTGAAGCACTCTTGACACAAGATGAGTTGGCAAGATCAGATGAACTTTGTGTGCTTCAACAGCAAAAAGGTAGTTGCTGGAGTCAAGTTACAGTTGCATGCTTCTTTATATGTAGTCTCACATTTTGATGTACACTAACACTTCATATGTTTGTTGTTGGACTAGCACCTAGGCGCAAGAGGAAACAAACATCAGGGATAATGCTCGATAGGTTAACTAAATCTAGAGGAGGAAGAATGGAGATCCGTTTTGAGGTAGGTTTAAATAGGCCATGTGATGCTACAGAGTCAGCCAAGTTAGTATCAGAGGTAGCGGTTGCTGTTAGGTGTCATGTACGTATCCTCCCAACATGGATTCAGTACAGGAATGACAAAGACGAAACCCAGTTCAACACCTTCCTCGACCATTTATCTGTAAGCATGGTTATGTATAGAAACTAGTAATGTCGTCTTGCTCTGTCCAATACTTTCTAGGTTGCCGATAATGAGACTCCCATAATTTTCAACAGATGAGGTTCAAGTTGGATAGCCAAGATGATGCAACCAGACAAGCTTGCACCCATGTTATCAAGTCTGCTCTGCGGCAGTATCGATATAACTTGAGGAAAACTCACTTTGAAGGCAAGGCTAACAGTGAACTTTCCCAAACATCTCCAGTGGAAAATATATCTGATGAAGACTGGAGAGGCCTCGTCAAACACTGGTCTGATCCGAAGTATCAGGTACATTATATATATGTGATCAGATCACTTGTTGAAGTCCTATTTACACATGTGGCGCACAAATCTATCTTCTTGTAGGTTAATTGTTCAAAGAACAAGGCCAACCGTACGAAAGTGAAATTCCAACAGACGATAGGATCTCGTAGCTATATTGCACACTGCGAGGCTCTTGTAATTAGCTGTTGTTTCACTCTTTTCGTTGTACCATATTATCAGATCTATATTTGCAGAGGAAAGCCCGCAAGGACCAAAAAGTACCTGAACCAAACGCTGTGGAAATCTTCAAGGACTGTCACACCAGCAAGAAGAAGGGCATGACTACACCAGTCAAAGCCGCTGTTGTAAGTCCTTAATCCTCATGCCTTTTAACTACTACTTACTTTGACTTGTGCCTTGAACTTCCTGGTTTGCAGCCAATGTCTATTACTCTTTTCAATTCTATACACAATTGTCTTAGCATATCATTGCACCTTACAAGGTTTAAAAGAGAGGAGTGACGTTCCTTTGATCTTGACATGTAATCTAGTTCCGTGCTGGACTTGCCCACACAACGTTACAATTGCCTGTTTATCTGTTCTCAGTTGTTTTGTGATATGAATGATGTCATACTGTGCTTACCATACTATAAACGTCGTCTCGTTATCCTTAGCCCTCAATACAATGTGAAGAAATAGACAATACATTAGCGATGGTACATGGTCATATGTTTGGAACCTGGTTTTATTATGTACTTTGCAATAATATACAACTATTATTTTACATGGGTTCACCAGAATAAGTTATGTATATAGACCAAAGCTATTTTGTTTGGTTTTGCTGCCTCCTTAATATCTTCTGTTTTGGTACTACTAATGTAAAACCACAACTTTTCAGTGAGCTATGGAAAAAATGGTGGAACCACCACCTTCTGAAGGTGGCGAGGCAACTATAACCGCAATGTCAGCTCTTACTGCAGTGGGTCAGTACCTGTCCACTAACAGTGCCAAAAGCACGTTCCTGCGTAATACTGGGTTGGTTGTTAAGGCAATCTCGTCCAAACTGCCTCATGATCAAGATATGCGAGCTCAAAACAATGTTGTATCTGCGCTCCAGACACAAGTCCATTCCCTAACAGAGACCCTTTGTGAAACAAGGAGAGACATTGTTCGATGTTGTCAAGATATGCATGGTTTTGAAACCAGACTATCAGACGTTTGCTATGGTGTTCAGGAGCCTAGGAGAACTGAAGGCCAAGGTTATGGTGCTCCATTGGACAATACAGCATGAAAACGTAACAGTCAGGTCAAATGAACTGAGCTTCTGAACTTCTGGTGGTGCATTTATCTGCTAGACTGTTAACTTTTATGCCAACCTTCCTTTTGTTTTATAGCTGTAATTTGTTTTGGTGCGATACAAAATTTGTTCTTAACGTGCAGCCACCAGCTGAAGGAAACAACAAGCTATATTTGTATAGTGTAGGGTGTTCC
This sequence comes from Aegilops tauschii subsp. strangulata, assembly GCF_002575655.3. NCBI lineage: Eukaryota > Viridiplantae > Streptophyta > Magnoliopsida > Poales > Poaceae > Aegilops > Aegilops tauschii. The sequence continues at coordinate 158,014,965 of NC_053039.3, forward strand.
CTATATTTGCACTAGTGGCGAACTTTGATGCCCACCGGCTGTAGTTTACATGGGCCTCCTACGAGCCATATAAACAATTGGCCTTCTAAGGGCCATAGAAACAATGGGCCTTCTACGTGGCGTAGAAACAATGGGCCTTATACGGGCCATAGAAACAATGGGCCTTCTATGGGCCGTATCATCAATGGGCCTTCTACGGGCTTATGATCGGTTGGCCAAACATGGGCCAATAACATACCACATTATGGTCGTAAATGGGCTAGAGTTGAAATGGTCCGTTCATGGGCCGACCATAACGGTCCGTCGTTAATCGGCCGTATTTTGATGATGCTATCAAAACAACACAACGTATTAACGGGCCACAAACGGGCCGACTGTAACCACAGGCTTAATTTGGCCCACAAGCAGAAAATGACAGTAATGGGCCGTATGTAAACGAATGTGGAAATGAGCCCAAGAATAAATGGGCCCCGAGAAGGCCGAAAGATAACATGGGCTGGAAACGGCCCAACTGAATAATGGGCCGTTAATGGGTATAAAGTGATACACTGTTCATTATGGGCCAGTTTCACCATGGGCCGTTAATGGGTATAAAGTGATACACTGTTCATTACGTGCCAGTTTGACCACGGGCCATTAATGGGCCGAGAGTAATAAGGGCCTCACATGGGCCGGAAGACGTCATGGGCCATACATGGGCCGGAAGTTAAAACGAGCTCAAATTATATTGGACGGCCCAGATGACGCTACTGGGCCTAATTCGGTTAGGCCGTAAACGGGCCCCTGGTTAGTGGGCTGTAAATGGGCTATATGCGAACAAGGCATTAACAGGCTTGCCGTGGGCCGTCCCGCCACCTTTTGAGCAAGTCAAAAGAGCCGGCCTTTTCACAGGAATGAGCCTCTGTTGGGCCGTGCCATGTGTCGACATATCATAGGCGCTTTGTGTCCAATGAGTGGATGACATTGTCCCAACGGTGAGCTGACACGTGTTTCCTCCAGCCAATGATGATTTTACACGTGTAAAATCCCCGTTGGTCAGGGCTGTTAATGGGTTATCGGATCCAAAACCGGACCCGATAGCTTGACGGCGTTCCGTTACGGTGGATGCCACGTGTCGGTCACCCTTGACGAAAGCACTTCTGTGACCCGCGATTTATCGTCATGGAAGTGGACACTTCCGTGATGATAATTTTGGTAATGTCATGGAACACTTCTACGACAGCACAGGTACGACTATCTTGATTCTGTCATAAAATTTTCATGGATGTACATGCATGACAAAAAATGCGACCTACTGTGACAAACACGTATCATCACGGAAGTGTATTTTTTTGTAGTGCTAGTACTTGGCAATAGAAGACTTGGTAGTTTAATCCTGTCCAGCTTACCAATGAACTGGTTCACCGAAATGAGTTTCATATACTAGTACATGCTAAACTGTTATGTGTCTGCTTGTTTCTTCTTTTAGAATGCTGACAGAATATTGGGGAAGAGTGCCTTATTAAGCAATGGTAAAGGAAGTAATGCAGATAAGGTTCAGGATAGTGACACAAACTTGTTGGACTCCAACAAAGTTGATAAAACAGCTAAGCAAGACTATCTCGAAGACAGTGAGACAACCCCAAAGTCCTGTCTTGGTTTAGTGTTGGAGTTACTGGCCACTACCGCTTGCACAAGCTATTCAAACTCACTGTCTGAATCAGTTTGGTTTCTTGAGTCTCAACTACAAGCTGAAAGACATCAATCAGCCATGCTGCGACAAGAAGCGGAAGGACTGCGGAAGTCCCTGGAGCATTCAGATGCATACTTTCTGGTGCAACAGCAAGCGTTCGAGGATTTTAGCGCCAAACAGGACAAAGCTAATAAGCTTGCTAAGCTTATTGCCAGCATGGTGGATACCACGTTTCTTGAGCTCTTATGAAGTTTTTTCAGTTATGCTCTTGTTTTGCTGCCACGTTTATTTGCACTGCTGGCCAATTTTGACGGCCAGTGTATGTAATATGCTGCTTTGTTCCCTAGATTTGCACTGGTGGCGAACTTTGATGCCCAGTGGATGTAATATGTGTAATAGCGGTAATAGGCTAGCGTTAATTGATTGCTTATTTATTTCCTTATTTTCTTGTTTAGTTGTTTGCTTGTAGTCACTACAGTTCTTTTTCTGTGTTTTTCTAGTGTCCACAATAACCTATTTTTGGAAACTAGGCGAAAAAAATCATGGCAACACACAGACTGTTGTAACCATGGGCCTCCTGCGGGCCGTATGATCCATGGGCCTTCTACGGGCCGTAGGATCCATTGGCCTTCTATACGGGCCGTAGGATCCATGGGCCTTCCACGGGCCATACGATCCATGGGCCTTTTATGGGCTGTACGATCCATGGGCCTTCTATGGGGCGTATCATCATTTCGCCAATCATGGGCCGTACTATTCGTGGACAATAACGGGTCGCTTATTGGCCGTATTTGATAACTCTATGAAAACAACCCAACGGGTTTTTCTCGACATGAAAACGGCCCAACGTATTAACGGGCCGCAAATGGGCTGACTGTAACCACGGGCTGAATTTGGCCCACAAGCAGAAAATGACAGTAACGGGCCGTAAATAACCGAATGTTGGAAATGAGCCCAAGAATAAATGGGCCCTGAGAAGGCCGAAAGATATCATTGGCTGGAAACGGCCCAATGGAATAATGGGCCGTTAATGGGTATAAAGTGATACACTGTTCATTACGGGCCAGTTTTATCACGGGCCGTTAAGGGGCCGAGGGTTACTAAGGCCTCATATGGGCCGAAAGACGTCATGGGCCATACATGGGCCAAAAGTTAAAACGGGCTGGAATTATATTGGACGGCCCAGATGACGCTACTGGGCCTAATTCGGATAGGCCGTAAACGGGCCCTGGGATAGCGGGCTGTAAATGGGCTATATGCGAACATGCCGTTAACAGGCTTGCCGTGGGCGGGCCCGCCACCTATTGACCAAGTCAAACGGGCCGCCCTTTTCACATGAATGGGCCTCTGTTGGGCCATGCCACGTGTCGGCGTGTCATAGGCGCTTTGGGTCCAATGAGTGGATGACATCTATCCCAACGGTGAGCCGACACGTGTTTCCTCCTGCCAATGATTATTTTACACGTGGAAAATCCCCGTAGGTCGGGGCTGTTAACGGGTTATCGCATCCAAAACCGGACGCGATAGCTTAACGGCGTTCCGTTACGGTGGATGCCACGTGTCGGTCACCCTTGACGAAAGCACTTCTGTGACGCGCGATTTATCGTCATGGAAGTGGACACTTCCGTGATGATAATTTTGGTAATGTCATGGAACACTTTTACGACAACACAGGTATGACTATCTTGATTCTGTCATAAATTTGTCATGGATGTACATGCATGACAGAAAACGTGGCCTATTGTGACAAACACGTATCATCACGGAAGTGTATTTTTTTTTGTAGTGTAACTCCCTAACTAGCCCGATCTCTACAAGGACATCGATCACCGAGCCATCGACCTCCAGCCCAATACGACTTATGCGAGAGACCCAAATTTCAATCTGGATCAAGCAGGATGTCATACATGAAGCCACGCCATCGAGTACTTCAAGGTCCAAGAGAGCACCCGTCGGAAGCACAAGCAGTATGAGGACGTGAAGACTACCCCCGGATCCAGTTTTCGTATTCCTTTCCACGCCTAGTTTGGGAATCTCGGGGACGAGATTCTTGTAAGGGGGGTAGGTATGTCACACCCTGATTTTCATGCCACAACACTTAAGCTAGTAAATCATGATAAAGTGTGGTTTGACAAAAAAACTTTTGCATTATTTGGCTTGTATTTGGAGTTGGTTTTATCTCTGTGTTTTTCAAATGCTCTTTAAAGTCAACGCAACTCCACCTTATATACTTCGTTTCCTTGCCCCAAACTTCTGCCCAATGATCATGCAATGTGTATAGAACAGTATAGTATTTTCTTACAAAAATAATTTGGCCAAATAGTATTTTCAAAAACCCCTGAATTGAGGTTGGCACTGCAAGTACTTGATTTGGGGTATGAAAAATATTTCAAAGAGTATATTTGAAACCGATTAGATATAGGACTCCCATAAACCACAAAAATATAATTTTAAAAGTAATTTTCCTATTTTATTTAAAGGCTTTTTCTTTAGGCCACAAATGGTCTTTAATAGGTTAAAATTATTTAAAATATTTGAAAGTATTTGAGAAAAATCAGGGAAACTCAGTGGGCATATATATTCCATATATAGGTGTTTCAACACATGGTCATGTTCAAAATATTGGGCAAAACCCTCCAGAACCACTTCTGTCCGTTTCAAGTATTTGAAATATTTCTACAAGAAATATTTTCAAATAAATCCAGGAAAATTCTAGCAAGTCACATATGCATAATATGATGATCTTGCAAAGTTTCATATCAATCAAAATAATTTTGGTTCACTAAAGTATCCCAAAACCATCTCTGTCCAGATCCAAGTTTGAACAACTCTACATTTCCAACTTTCTCCATTTGATCCCAAACTTTCTGGACATTCTCAAATACTCAAATGATGACACTACACCAAGTGGTGCATCAAGGAGAATAGATTTGCATGACTAAATCTTGGAAAAGCCATTTATGTTGATTTCTAGGGTTTACAAAAGTTGCACTGGCAACTTTGCCCAAATGAGCTCAAATTTGGTGGAACACCCTATTTCTAAGTGCCATTCCATCCTGTTAATTCTCATGCCAATTGGAATTCATTTTCTTGCCGAAACCAACACCAAACACCTTCTGCCATTTTTCCAAAATCATCATTTTCACCTCTTCCACTAATCTCCATGAGCCCAAGTTTTTACCACAGCTGCCCCAGGTCACATCCTACCTCCAGTAAATCATCCCTGGCCTCAGCTAAATGATTGAGGGGTGAAACATCCCCATTTACCTTTCTGGGCAGCAGCATTCTTCTCCTTTATCACCTCCCTCCTAATTCCAGTGGCCCTCCATGGCATCCAACGCCCCTCCCACATTCTTTACTCCACCCTAGAGCTACCAGACACCTTTGGCCACGCCCACGTTGCATAGAAAATGGCCATGCCAGCCATTTGGGCGCTCTGGAGCGCGCTACAGTGCGCTCCCGCACTGTAGCCGCCCCCTGCCAAGCACGTCCGGCCACCTCGGGCCTCCCCAGCGCGCCCGACGATGCTCCTCGGCGTCCGCAACACGCCACGGCCTGGTCCCCCCTCCTTCCCCCTCCTCTCGCCCCATCTCGCGCCCGCCGACTGAGAGCTCTAATGAGCACGCTCACACGCGTGATGGACTGGCCCTCCCCCGCTCTCCCTCTGCCTTTCCCTTGGCCTAGGCCACGCCTACAAATGCCCTGGACAACGCACCGGGTGCCAGTTCGGCCCCTGGCACTGGATTGGCCGAGGCCGTGGACGCCGCCCACGGTGCGCCATGGCCCCGCCTTATACAGCCACCCCAGGTCCCTCTCCCCTCTCGGTTCACTCCCTCATCCCCCCAAAGACCTCCTCGAGCAGCCTGCTCCTCCTCCCGCACCTTCCTTCTCCTCCTACCACCGCACGGCCGCCACTTTGGCTCGCTCAAATTCGAGCAACACCGAGCTCACCTCCCTCCCTTTCCTCCACCCAAAGACTCCCCGTAGTCCGGTGACCCTCCCCACCTCCTCGAACCGTCGCGGGGATGCACGAATGCCGAGGGCCACGGATGGCCGACAACCTCCCCCGCCACCGTCAAAGCTGCGGTCACCTCGGCCCCCTCTGGCGACCGTGACCTGCACCAGCGGATGTGCCACTCTACGCTGAGCTCGCCCATAGGCGGAGCGCCGCGGGAGACGGCCGGAGGCGCCGGCTATCGCCGGACGAGCGCCGGCGCGCGCTCTGCCTCCCCAGCTCTGCCTCGAGCGGGAGGTAGAGAGGTCGACCGCCCCGCCTGCTGGCAGGGGGGCCGCCCGTCACCCGTAGAGGCGACCAAGCCAGCGCACCAGTCGGATTAAGTGGAAACGGCTTTGGGCAGATCCGTTTGCCCCGCTGGGTAGTGCCCTCCCGCAGTACACCTTCGGCGTTACCTCCTCCCTCGCGCAGCTGAGCCACTGGGCCGAGCCCAGTAGGTGTTGTTTAGCTGGGCTTCGCCCAGTGCGCTTTATAAGGTTAACTTCTTTTCTTCCTTTTCCATTTCATAAATATTTTAAAATTCCTAAATAATTCAAATGGACTCCAAATTTGATGATTCAATTTTGTATAAGTTCATAAATTCATGATCTATCACATGGTGCAATTTGCCTATTTTTCCATAAAGATTTTCTTCACAAACATTTATCAAATCTTGTTTTTCCATTTCTGTGATGAAATTTATAAAATCGCAGAGAGCCCATTTTTTAATCCAAATTCCATTACTCAAATTCCTAGATACTTCTAAGTTCATAACTTAGTCTTTGAACATTTTTCCCAATACTTTATGTGCCACATGAAATATTGGTCCATTTCTCCATATATTGCCAACTTTCCAAATTCATAGAAAAATCATTTTAACTCCAAATCCAGTGAAACCAACTCCTAGGTGCTTCTAAAATCATCCTTTGTTAAATGGGTGCCTCTGCTCATTTTTCAAAATAATGTTTCTATACACTTCTTGCAAATCCATTAATCCCTTGATTCAATCAGATTGAAATACTCAAAAAATATCCACTGATCTAGTCCCAATGAAACCACTCTGGTTATTTTTCCTATAGCCATAGATGTCATAGAAAAGTCAAATTCATATTTTTAGAGCACTTTTATGTTTTGCCTTGTTGTGTGCTTATTGTGTTTGTTTCCGACGTTAGTTGATGAAGTAGACGAATTACTTGGAGAAGGACCAGAAGACTTGAAGACTTTGCTGAGCCAGGCAAGCAGCCCTTTGACCATGTCTATGAAACCCTTTTCATGCATTTCATATAGCACTTTATTATTGTTGCATCGGAATCATCATGAGATGGTAAACACTTTGGCGGGTTGCCTCTGTTACTTCCATGTTGATACTTGCATTTTGCATGAACCTACCTTCCTACGAGGGTTATGCGAGTGGGAGTAGCTAGGACGCTAAGTAGAGCTGCGCAAAAAGGGGATGGGTATATGCATGGTGATGGAAGCAAGATTGTTTTCAAAAACATTTCGAAAACCCCATCGGGTGCCACTTATGCCCGTGGGAGATAATGAGTTGGGTAACCACTTGATGACAAAGTGGTGTACCGAGGCAAGTGTGTGTGTTGTTTTCAAAACGGATTGGTTTAAGTTGCAACCGTTATTCCAACCTTACATGAGCAACCACTCTACCCTTATATGGGAAAGGGCATTATTGATTACCTAGGCTGATACTAGCTTGGAGCCCACATTACTAGTGACAGGAGAGTCGTTGTTGTGCTCTCTCGGGACAGGGTCATGCCAGGAAGGGCGGCCATTACTGTTTTCACAGGGCATCGGACACACCGTTGGTACCCCGTGCTTGTGGTATGTGATGAATATGGGAGCAAGGCTCCACAATTTTAAGATGTGAAATGTTGGGCATGGGGGTTACTACCAATCGAGTGGACTCTATGTTAGTGTCGTCTAGGGAAAGATAGTGATCGGGTGCTTACCCCGGGTACTTGAGGTACTGCGGGTCGTGGATGACACGGAAGTTCCTCGGATCTTGTGGGTAAAGTGTGCAACCTCTGCAGAGTGTAAAACTATTCGAATAGCCGTGTCCATGGTCAAGGACAGTTGGGTAATTAACCGCTCTTGGGCTACGTCCACATGTTTATAAACCAGTGTATGTGCTTGGATAAGTGGGGAGAACTACTTGGGTCAAGTCAAAGGACTTGACATGATTGAGTTGGGTTGAAGCCCACTCCCTTTATGTTGATATCTATAACCAGTCCCTATGGTTACTTGAATTCATATGATGCATGATTTACCAGTTATTGAACATGTCATAGAACAATAAAATTAGCTTTCTGCAAAAATTTACCTATGTCATGCATTGCTGTATCTTGAGCCAAAACATGGGTTGCTTGCGAGTACATTCAAAATACTCATTGGCTTGCCACTGGTTATTTAATTGGCCAGGCATGGAAGAACAGGAGTTCGAAGAAGAGTTCTTTGGAGACGAACATGCGAACTAGAACGTTTCCCAGTCAGAATGACTGTAGGGTTAAGGCAGATGGCATGGGTTCTACTTATCGACGAAGATTTCCGCTGCTTAAGTTTATTTGGTATTCAGCCCTTGTGGCTTTATCTATGTAAGACTTGACCATGATGGTCATAATTTGTGGAAGACAGTATGTATGGATGTAAGACTCCTGTTATTCAGCTTCTGTGTGTTCAGTGAGCATTGATCTCTGGGATCACTGTACACGTGCATTCGATGATCACGACTTATGAGTCAGGGTCCCCACAGATTCAAACCTCTTTGCCGTCCGCTGGCGGATAGCATAGCTGGACACGTGGCAGCTTCTCAGTGCTGGCCGACCTGAGCTCTTTGCCGTCTGTCAGCGGACGGCAAAGAGCGCCATTAACCCCCTAACGGCTCTCACCCCACCCCACTGTCGTCCGTTATCTTTGTCGTCTACTGGCCTCGGATGGCGGATGGCACAATCCTTTGCTGTCCGTTTCTAAGAAGCGGACGCCAAAGAAGGGCATTGCTGGCACGTGTTCAGATGGACCGTTTGCCGTCCGCTGGCTGACGGCAAAGGTGTTTGCCGTCCGGGATGTATGCCTTTGCCGTCTGCCATGTCAGATGGCAAAGAAGCTGTTTCCAGTAGTGGAGGGAGGAACCCACACCATGGGCGCAAGTCCTGAGGTGGTGCCGCTAGAAACACCGCTTTCATGAGGCCCTTGGTGGAGCAGCTTCTTCTTCTTCTTGGGATGGCCTCAGGAGGGTACAGGGCTCCTTCATTGTCTAGGTCTTCGGCTGCTGCCGCCAGGTAAGCGCGCTCAAGAGAGCACACCGTGTCCTTTTCCTCAGAGGCGACCGTGACGATGGCACTGCTCCTGACATCTTGAGGACGTTGTAGCCGTGATGGGTCACCGCCATAAACTTGGCTAGGGCTGGATACCCAAGGATGGCATTGTACGGAAGGCGGATGTGGGCGACGTCGAATTCAATGAGCATGGTGCGGTAGTTGTCGCGCTGGACGAAGGTGACAGGGAGGCGGACCTGCCCTATCGGGGTGGTGGAGCCGTCGGTCACTCCTGAGAAGGGCTTGGTAGGCTGTAGCTGATCGTATGGAACTTGGAGGCGGTCGAACGTCTCAATTAAAAGGGCATTGAGTCCTGCACCACCGTCGATGAGGGTCTTGGTGACATGGACATTGCTGATGATGGGCGAGCAGAGCATCGGGAGGGCGCCAGCCGTCGCTACGCACTTGAACTGGTCGCAGGAGCTGAAGGTGATGGCGCACTTGGACCACTTGAGCGGGCGCGTGGCCTCGATCCTGGGGAGGGCTGCATTCACCTCACGAGCAAACTACTTGAAGATAAGCTGAGAGGCTGGGGCCCGAGCGCCACCCAAGATGCAAGCAATGGCGCGAGGCTCCTGGAAGCCCCCAGCCACCTCATCCTGATGATAGTTGTCGTTCCTTCTTGGTGGTGGTGGCAGCGGAGGGAGACCAGCGTTGCCCTTAGGGCGGTCCTCACGAGGCTGGTCTCTCTAGGTGCCCTCGCAAGGCTGGTCCTGCCAGCGGTCCTCACGAGGCCGGTCGCGCCACTCCTGGAGGGGGCCGCGGTCGTCCCAGTGTCCTCCACTTCATCCTCCTCCTCGGCCGTAGCCCCGGTCGTTGCGGTCGGGGCGTGTCACGGCCTGATTTTTGGCCCTTTCTTTTTCTTTTGTTTTTCTGAGATTTTTGCTTGAGTTTTTTTGTGGCTTTGTGGTGTGGAAACGGAAGAAGATGACCTCTTCTTTGCTTCCAGAGTGGCTTGTCGACCTCAAATCCTTCCCTAGACCATTCCATTTTCATCCTAGCCCAAATCCCAATATACTTTTTATTGGGAATATTCCTTTTCTATTTAAGGAATGACCCTAATTGCCTTAGGTTGTGAAGCAACCTATATTTCTGTCACTCCTAAAATTCCCAAATAATTCTCATAAATTGTTTGGGTCATATCTTCCTCAAATGTGGCAAAATATTTCATTTGCCATGTTTATCATCATGCTCAAATAATTCTTTTCCTGTTCTGTCTTGAATGGCAGATTGTGAAGCAAGTGCCATTTATCTTTGCCCAATTGACTCCAAACTTCCTAGACATCTTTTCATGTCCAAATAATTGCCTCAAAATTTCAACTTAATTTTCCTAGTAAATATTCCCAAGCAATTTTTCAAAGTTCCTATCTAACGGAATTGGTTGTGAAGGAAGTACTAGCTAGGTTAATCCAATTGAGTTGAATTTTTGCATGGTCTTTCATATCACCAAATAAAAGCTCTACACAAGATTTGAGCTCATGCTCTGCATCCCTGTGAGCCCAGCTCCATATCTTTGGTTCTGTCCAAATTTTCAGTTAGTGAAGCAAGTATATTTTATCTTGCTCCATTATGGCTGTAAATTTTCCTAGGCCTTCTCTTATTCATATAACCTATCTCCACCCAATTTTGGCATATTTCATCTAGCCAATTTTCCTCTAGAATTTTTGCAAGTTTCTGGTCAGTGGAAATGTTTGTGAAGGAAGTAACATTTTGGTTTATCTAATTGGTATGAAACCTTTTGCAGCATCATCATATGGCCAAATAACCCTGCCTTGCCAAATCTCAGCTCAAGTGGCTTGTCCATTTGAGTGCACCATCATGATCTTGATTCTGGACCAAATATGCAGTTGTGAAGCAACTATGATTTATCTTGGTCCAATTATCCTCAAACTTTCCAGGATCGTAGTCTTTCCCTATCTAAACACGCCAGACATCACCATTTGACCCAATCTAGTTCCTGTGGATCACCAGTGCTCATCCAAAACTGATACAACAAACTTCAGACGATGCCACACTCTTCTCCTTGGCACTTCTGCGTGATCCATCACCTCCCTTAGCCTCTACTACGCAGGGACTTGTCGCTAGACACCTCACGACAGCCCCTGGCTTCTTCTCCTTGCCAGCCTGCGTGGTGACCACCGTTTTCGCATGGCGTTTCTCACGCTCTAGCACCTCTGTCTTCTTCTCCCTCGCTCCGCGCTTGTCCCCTCGTCGCCTAGCTATGTCCAGAGCCTTCCCCGAGCAGTCGCCGTCCCTCTGGAGCCCTTGCCCCCTCCGTCTTCTTCCCAGGTGAGACGTCCCCGTCGCCGAACAGTGAGCGTCCACGGGCGCACAGTGCCGACAAGGCTTTAATGGCGCCCTGGCTGCTTCTTCCCCATGCCCCTCGATCTTATCTACCCCGTGAGCTTCTCCCTGTTGCTCCTCGTCGCCGTCCGTCGAGCTCACTGGCGTGCACATGCGTACACGGACGTGCCCGAGCCGCGGACATGCGTCCATGGCCACGGCCTCGATGCCGCGGCTATTTAAGCCCCTCCCCTCGCCTCCCGATCTCACCAAGCTCCTCCCCGCCCTCCTCTGGTCCGGCCTAGCCACTAGCCCGAGATCGAGGAGCTCCCGTTACCCTCCTTTGCCGCCATGGCCGCCGCATGGCCTCGGCTAAATCCGCCCGAACCAAGCCCTCCCCCTCTCTTCTACCACCACCAGTAGCCTCCCCACGTTCCCTGGAGTCGCCCCAACACCCCTCCTCTTCCTCTGGTGGCCGTTTGCCATGACCTCGACTCTGGCCGAAGCCCTCCTCTGCCGTGGACCACGTTCGTCTCCGCCTCGAGCTCCTCGGTGTCCGTATTGTGCGGGGATGGGTGCGTCTCATTCTCCAGGTCACTCCGGTGGTCGGGGCATCGCCGGAGATGGCCAGAGCAGCCTAGGCAAGCACCGGCGTCGGTGACCTCTCTCTAGGCTGCGTGCGACATCGGGGAAAGAAGGAGGAGGAGCGGGAGGAGGGAGTTGACCAGCAGCGTGGACCCCGCGTGTCAGCTGCTGAAGCCCCGGCCCCGCCCCCTGCTGAAGTGGATAAGTGGACACGGCTTTTGCTCGTGTTCGCTTTGATCCAACGAAAGTGCATTTTCCTCTTCTTCGGTCCTAAATACGTTTTCCTCTCTGGAAAACGTATTCTTAGAAAAGGCATGTTCGGTTTAAACTACCAGGGACCCGTTTGTAGAAGTATTTTTACAAACTAGTCCCTGAGCTTTAAACGTCCGTATCTTTTTGCTCGTAACTCCGATTTAGGTGATTCCAAAGCCCACTTCTTCGTCTTGTCGAGCCCAAACTTTCGGTTCCATTTTCACTATGTTTCAACATTATGAAAATGACCATTTTGTCCTTGCCCATAATCAGCCCCTCCGAGAGAGTACCCTTTCCGGCGATTCCTTCTGTGATCTTTCCGCACTTCTCCCCGGAGCCTTCTTCATACCCAGGCAAGCCACAACCACCATTTGCATGATAGCCATCCAGAAGCATTGGTTTTCAACTTGAATCTTTAATAACTGCCTGTTCATTTTGCTACTGCTGTCGGTATTTCGGTTATGCTTATGGATCGGTGTTTACTGTCATGCTATGTTTTCTTGAACTCTGTTATCATGTTCTTCATGCTTGTATTACTTTAATATTGGCAATGTTTGGTAGTAGTACATGTTGGTGATGGTCTTTGGTGCATGACTATCGTCTGTTCCGAGTACCGCCGTTATGCATGTTTCTTCGGATCCAGTTGATTAAATACTTGCATGGTAGTTTTATCGTTATGTTATTGCATGGTATTTATTGTTGATGCTAGTGGTCATGTTATGCTATGAGTAGTGTTCTAGTTGTGATATTCATGCTCGTCAGTATGCCATGCTCATCTGGATAAATGATTAAATGTTGTTGTTATGCTCGTTGATTATGATGCACCCCCATGCTTATGTTTGATATCATGTTCATGCATTGTAGTTGCATCCTGTTATTTTATCATGGCTCAGCATATTGCATTCAAGTTTAACTTGATTAAATTGAACTTGAACAACTGTTGGCTGAGTCATGGTGCCACCATATCCATCTGACCAGTGCAAACACGCTTACCCTATGGGGGGTCGTAAGTGGGTCTATTGTCATGCCTCTCATCGGTGCCTCCCGCGAGGGAAGGTTACGCGCGGGAGCTACCCTGATCAGGTAGGACGGCATAAGCCTTGTGTTCCCGTTGTTGAGTATAGATCCTTGTCCCTGTTTGGGACCGTTTTGCCACGACGGTGGCCGTTGGTGCCTTTGGTAGGCACGGGGCCACTCAGGACTTAGCCCAAAGGGGAGTTGGTCGGAGTGGCCGGGAGAGTGTCATGGCAATAGGATGGTTTTGTCGGAACGCTTTGTTCCACACGAATGGGAGTGCGAGGCCAGGTTTCCGTGGTGTGGGTCTAGTGTGCTAACCTCTGCAGAGTGTGTGTGTTAAATCTATCGATAGCCGCGCCCGCGGATAAGGGCCCAGTTCGTAGTTGGTCACACTATGGGTCAACAGTAATAATAACAATTTGCTTAATAACAACCCCGGTTCATTGATGAAAGAAGTTGGTTCATATTTATATTGATGAGGATCACTGTGGTATCGTGAATACTGACTTGTTGGATATTTGTTGTGTTATGCGAGAGTCAAGGGTAAAAGTCAAGCTCCTTGTTGTCATAAATGATTACTACGGTATTGTTAATACCAAGCTTGATTGGATCATGAGATGGTCGTGTGATGTCCGTGATGGTAAGTGACGCATGTGATGGTTACGAGATAACCCGAGCAGAGTAAGTTGGTGCATGATAGTTTCATCATGTTTCATGCTAGTCTCAACATGTTCATGTGTTTATGCCATGCTCGTATTGTTCTAGCTGTATCATCTTGTTAATGCTATGATTGATCTGATAGTATCATGTTAAACCTGGTTAACCTATAATTGCCATGCTATTGTTTGTCTTGATTGCTTTGGTTGCTGTGAGCTTGCAAGTACGTTCCATGTACTGACCTGGCGTGTCATGCCAGTTTGCAGGTCATGCCAGATATGATTGCTTGTTTTCCGTGGATCCCTTGTTTGCGCGCTAGGATAAGTGTTCCAGCCAGAGTCGCTGCGGAGTGGAGTTCATCACCGTCGTCGTTGTTCCGCTGCCAGTAGTCATTCCGACGCGTCGAGTTGTTCTACTGTTTACATAGAACAACCGTGGCAGGTGTAGTGTCGCCGTGCCGATGTAATCCCCTTGTACCTAATATAGCTTGCAATAAGGACCTGGTTTGTTCTATGCTAAGCAGTGTCGTATTCCAAGAGACTTCTCCTCGATCTCTGGGCTAGAATACGGGGCGTTCTGGTGTCTCTGAGCCGGTGTGCCACAGGGTGTCGACCGAAGCGCCCATCACGGATGGCCCTGAGCTCCTGACAGTCATTGGTGTTGTGGCTGTGAATGTTGTGGAAAGCGCATAACGGACGACCGGCGTTGGATGACTCGGGGTCATCGCGGCCGCGCTTCATCTCTGGCTCCGCCGCGAGCACGTCAGCCCCCTTGCGCATCTATCGGGACCCTGATTCTAAGTCACACCGATCTAGCATGTAACACCTCATATCACTTTGTGGCCTCACGCACGGTATTCCCACGGGTGTCGCCTTACCATGGCCTGGGACCGTTTGCGCCTTTTGGCTCACGTATATGACAGTGTCGCTAGCATCCATATGACAGAGAACCCGGGCCGACATGAATAGTCGTGAACCCAAAGTGGCACTAACTTACGAGGACAGGCATACATGAAACAACATCAAGCATGTCGGTCAGCAGCGTGTGAATCCGGGCTGTAGCAGCTGGGCTAACAGGACTCCGGGAACCCAGGCTGTAGCAGGCTAGCAGGACTCCGGATGTCACCGCGTGACATTTCACCGAAGGGACAGACACCGGAATGAAGTGAATCACATGCCGGCCAGTCTAAGTGTTCCGGAGCAGTAGTGCTGGGCTAGCAGGACTCTGGTAAACCGGGCTCTAGAGGACTACCATGGCTCGGTGGAAGCACTAGACTACATTTCCCCATAAGAGAGGCTACCAAGGATAGACAACTAGGTTGTCGGATCCCACACATAGCAATACACGTTACACGTACTCATAACATGCAAGTATGTGCTGTACAACATGGCATCACAACATAACGCAAACTCATATAGATAAAGGCCCAGAAGAGCCACATAGCATTAAATACAAACAGGGGTCACTTGACCCATCATTCAGAGCATACAAGCAACGGAAGCATTATATGTCTGAGTACAGACAACTACAAAAGAAAAAGGCTGAGAAGCCTGACTATCTACAAGACCCTCCCCAGGGTACAAGATCGTAGCTGAGGTAACAAGCTACTCGTCGAAGTCCAAGCGGAACTACTAGTGAGACAGATGTCTCATCTGCAAAACATAAATTAAGCAACGAGAGTACAAGGTTACTCAGCAAGACTTACATCAGATCCTATCATACATGCATTAGTATCAAGGAGGCAATGTGGGGTTCAGTTGCAGCAAGCCAGCTTTGAGTCAGTGGCTATCCTGTTCTACGATTACAAGTAACTTCTTTGAGGTGGAAAGCGCACACGAGTCCACTAATCACCACATCAACACACTACTATGGATTCATTCCCGTCTCACTACGAGAAGCCATCCATAGCACTCACACTTATCTTGAGCATTTTAGAGTATCCAATTCGAGTTGTCTATGTACCACGTAAGCATCCAAGAAGTCCATAACCGAGGACACAGCTATTCGAATAGATCATGTTAACCCTGCAGGGGTGTACTTCTTCACACACGCTCTCACCACTTATCACCATGTACACGTCGTGTATCTCAGCAACCTTCAAGCAGAAGCCTGGCAAGGGTGTCGGCCATGACCTGACTAACCACGCAAGACTCTAGTCCAGGTTTATCACCTATTCGGGTTCCATCCGCAAGGAGATCCGGCCGGGGTTTCGCTCACGGCCCCAAACGATGTGTACAGGGTTCCCGAGCCCACCATCTGGGTGCCACTCGGTACACCGGCCACGGTGCCTAGTCGGTCCCTGTCACGACCGGATTTTCGGGATATTAATTTCCCAGAAAGCGGCCTTTGTGCTCACCAGCCCCAGGATTACTGTTAGCTGATGAGGCACCAACTTGATACAAGAATTCCAAGCAAAGTACAGAATATGTAGTACAAGACCATTGTGGCCTAGGAGTACAACACTTGGTTTCTAGTGGTTGATGGCGGAAGCGGTTTGTGGTACATCTGCGTCTATGGGACTCCATTTCCCACAAGAACAGCTGACCAGGATAACTCCTATCTTCGCGAGGCTGCTATCATCAATGCGTAGGTTCCGGGGCTGTCATCGCGATGCTTATCTCCATGCGCGAAATCTGGCAAGACAATAGCCAGGGACAAGCCAGTGAGTACGTTTGAATGTACTCGCAAACATTAAGAACACGGGTATAATATAATAAGAGACAATCATGCTCCGAAATATTTATGATCATAACATCAGTCACGAAATAAACAAAATTTTCATGATGCACGCATGCAGGTAGATTCGTGTAAAATGCATTACGCGAGTAGAAATAGGATGCACCGATCGAGTGTCTGAAGCGACGCCTCGAAAGGATAATAAGATAAATCACGCCTTAGTCGGGCGTCTGAGCGACACCACATAAAGGGCTTATGAATAATAAATAAATGACAACATGCCGCAGTCAGGCGTCTGAGCGACGCCACATAAAGGGCTTATAAAGGATAAATAAATAACAAGCATGCCGTAGTCGGGCGTCTGGGCGACGACACATAAAGGGCTTATAAAGGATAAATAAATAACAAGCGTGCCGCAGTCGGGCATCTGAGCGACGCCACATAAAGGGCTTATAAATAATAATCGCAGTGAGTATCCAGGAGGTAGAACCGTCCCAGGGATACTCAATAATTCAAAAAAAGTAACTGGTTAGTCCACAGTAATAATAAACATAAACCTCATATGTCATAGGTCATAATCAATATTCTAGTATAGCCGTTTCTCCATCCGAAGACCGTCACTATGTTCTAGTTTAACCGTTTCTCCATCCGAACACCGTTACTATGATCCAGTTTATCCGTTTCTCCATCCTAATACCGTCACTAGACCCATCTCATACTGAAGTCCTTACCCATGAACATGGCTATCCAAAAAGATATGACCTCTGCAGAGGGTGTACTCTTTACCCACGAGTAACGGATTTATTTAGTCCATCGGGACTAATTCCGCCTACGGCCTTTTAATTGAAAACACGCCTGACCTGCACACACCAGCTTAACTTACCGGTGTCTGGAATCACCCACGACACCTGTCAAGCAAAACTCTAAGTGGGGAGGCTACAACCTCGACGTAGCATGGGATCAAATTTATATCGCGCGCTCTAAGGGGTGCCCCCCTCTCGGTCCCAACCGGAAACACCCATGCCCCCGGACCAGGTGGCATGCCTACCGGATGCATCCGGTATCTTCCACCATGGCCTCTCTGTACGGTGTGTGCTTTGGTAAGGGGTTGACAACTTACTGAACCATACCCTACCTGCGGCAGGGACAAGTGGTAGTACAAAACAAGGAGGGGAAGTTACTGAACAAGACTCGACCTACGGCCGACTCAGGGGGTCCAAGTATTCTCCGAATGATTAGCATAATCAGAATGTTTCCATTAATAGATAGAATCACCGCCCATCAAACCTCATCATGCCATACCGGACACACTCGTCCCAACGAGGAACTAGGGACAACCTCGTGTCTACCCAAGACCACGACATTCCCGGCTTCCTTCCGGTATGCACGAGAAGCTCACGAGGATGATCACTAACTCCAGCATATCCATTACTAACAGCAAAGCATCTCCAATATGCACTCATGCGTGTGACTTTATCGTTACATAAAAATAACGTATACTCACAAGTCAAAGTGGTGTTGTAACCGTATCAAAACACCACAAAAAATATTATGCCAGAGTTCAGAATGCTTGCCTTCAAGAGTATGCAAGGGGGTGCACTTTTTGAAAGTTTTCTACTCTCTCCATTTCCTATTTTGTAAAAAAATATTCAAATAACAAATATTTCAAACACAGTACAAAAAATTGTCCCAAATATTTTTGAAATAAATCTTAAAATAAACTAGGTGAAATTTGAGAGAGGTAGGAAAAAGAATCAACTCATTTGGAGTTTTATTTTAAAAGATATAGCCAGTCAAAGTTTGGTCAAAGTTCTGTTTTAAATAAAACCAGAAAAGAAAACGTTTCGATACAGAATACGCTTTCGAAGCAGAGGAAACGTACTCAGGCGTTTTACGTGACCACTTAAGCCAGCGTGGGTGGCGCGGGGGTCACTGAAAGTGGGTCCAGAGGGCCCACTGGTCAGGTTTGACCATTCCCCCCTCTCCCTCCTCTTCCTCTGCCCGAACGGGGCGGGGCTCCGGCGATCGCCGTCGACGAACGGCGGCTCCTCGAGGGCACCTGAGGGCAGGGATGGACCCGCCAGACCGGGGCGGTCCTCCCGGTGGTCGTTGGGTCGACGGTGGTGGAAGGAGTCGCCGGTGGCGAGCTCCGCGGCGGAGGGGGCTACGGGAGTGAAGTGGGTTTTGGGCTCCGATGGTTTCCGATCGACGCTGAGGTGCTGGGCAGCTCCGCAAGAGCAAGGGGAAGTGAGTGGTTGCGCTGGATGGGCGAGGGAGTGCCTGGTTGTGATGAATGGCACCGGAAGGCGGCGGCGGCCGAACCGGCAGGAGTTGGGGGAGATGGCCTCTTCCGGTCAATCCACTTCTTGGGGAGCTCTAGGGGGAAGGCTTGTGGTCGCCTGAGCGCTTGAACGAGTTTGGGGATCCCTTAAATAGGCGCTCGAGTTTGTTCCTGCGGAGGCCGTGGATAAGAACGCCGGCGACCGCGGTGCTGTAGCTGCAGGGCGACGTGGCGGCGACGAGCGCGTGCGACGGGCTCCAGGATAAGCTCGAGCTGTTCACAGGGGCAGCTGGCGCGCGCGGGTGGCTTGGGCGGCGCCGACCATGGCAGGAACTCACTGCCGATGCCTGCGTGCCGCCAAAGGCCCTGACGGCAGCGCTGCAGGGCGCCAGGGGCGTCTTGGCTGGTACTGGCGAGTGGGCGAGGCTAGTGCGCGGCTCTGCAGGCGAGCAAGGGCCAGGGGCGGGGCGCGGCCAGGGCGGTAGTGTGACGCGGCGGCTCGGTGCACGCGTGTGCAAAACGTGCGCTCTGGGCGCGCCCAGAGCACGCACGGGACGTGCTCGACGAAATGCCAGGGCAGCCTAGAGTGCGAGAGGGAGGTTGGCAATTAACAGGACTAGGTTAGGAGTAGCTAGGATCTTAGTGGACAAGGTTGCTGGGTCAGAGGATCAAGTACACAGTGCAAACAACAACTCATGTCAAAACAGACTGTGCACACCAAGTGTTCGACAGAATGCTAAGTGCAATCTGGCAACTCTTGGAGTGGCCAAAATCTCCAGATCAGGGTCTCCCTGGATGTAGGTGATGATGGCAAGATCATATGGGGAAAACCAGAAACTTGCTAGTGCAAGTTTTGCAAAACTTCAGTTTTGGACAGAAAGAAAAGGGTCTCATTGCATGCACTGAAAATCCTCCAATGGGTCCACTCTCCTGGACTTAAGGGTTTTGCAGGGAGGGCTACAAGCAGGAAAAAGTTCATGGGCACTAGAGCAAAATAAAATAGGGTTGCAGTACAAATCACCAAACTGGACCAGGATGAAAAAGAGGTTGATTCACTCAAATTTTTCAAAGAACATTACTGGGTTCTTGCATGAAGTTGAATTATATGCATCTACTGACATCTCCAAACACTTGGAAGAATTTTTAAAGAAAAATTTAAATAGGTTGCAGTGCAAAAATGCCTACTGGACCAGATTTGAAAAGTTGGTGTAGAGCTCGAAATCTCCAAAGACCAAAAGATATTTTTGCATAAAAGTGATGTGGAAACATCACATGACATCCCCAAATTTTGGTGGAAATTTTAAATGTATTTGCCAAATGGTTGCAGTGCAACAGAGACTCCAATTTCATGAAAAATCATTTTAAAAGAATAAAGCTCAGGGAAAGGCAAATCTTGCAATTAAATCCACTGAATAAGAATTATTTCTTAGAAAGAGTATATAAGTCCAATAATACCTTTGGAAAGTTTTCACTTGCGGTAAAAACCCATAATATCAAAAGGGTAAATCTAGACAAATGGAAAAGCTTTATTTCCTGGCAAAATTTTAATTAATAAAACAAGGTCAAAATTTTGGGGTGTGACAGTCCCAAGTCCACCCTGCCGGGTGCCACTCGGTAGAAAAATAGCACTACCTACAAACACCAGAAACTAGTTGCAACTCCTGGACAGAGATCAAGTTGGTTAATAAGTCGAG